>NC_090921.1:1079557012-1079860042 GCF_040938575.1 Ambystoma mexicanum
GCAAACATTCACAGCCGAAACTGCACAATTTACATTATATATTATTTATGTAGAGCAGTGGGGGTTGTGGGAGCCGTTGGGGCTAACAGATGGGCTGTGAGTGGGCAGTCCTTCTTTTATGTTGTTGGCCATCCCCGTTTTTCGTCTTGGAAATCTGGTCACCCCACTGCCTGGGCTTTTTCTGAGGGAAATTGATAACTCAACCTAGTTGTAATGTCATTGTTTATTTGTACAGCGCTTATACACAAGTGAAGTGCTTCAAAGCGTTTCAAGGCGGGAAGGGTGCAAGGGAAAAATCAGTAGTCATTCTTAGGCCTTGACGTTTCGGAATGATCTAACAAAAGGTAACTATAGTACTAGGCCTGACGGCATTTCACCTAGTGCAAGTGCATGAAGTGTAAGAGGCGCAGCCAGATTAGGGAGCCGAGACAAAGGGGAGACAAGACAGAAGTACTTGGCCTAGTAAATTCAGGTCATGCAAGTGTACAGGCAGATGTGCAAGGGTGGGGGGAGGGAGAAACAAGAGTGCCGTGTCCAGCAGGGTCCTGGGTTAAGTGCAGAGATGTTACCTCTCTCACGGAACACATGAGGAAGTGCAGTAGGGGTTACCCCTCTCATGGAACGAAAGCTGAAAGTGCAGTAGTGCTGGGCATAGTGCAGAGGCCCGGAGGCAAGTGCAAAGACTGGCGGGGGAGCTTGGGACCTTTGAGGCTCTGGAGGTGAGCCAGGAGACCAGTCAAGCAAAACTGAGTAGAGTTAGGGGAGAGATGGAGGAGTGAGGCTGGAGAGAGTGAGAGGGGAGGTTAGCAAAGGAGAGGGAGAGAGAAAGAGGAAGAGAAAAGGAAGCTCTTGAGGAGTTTCCGGAACTTAAGGAGTTCCGGCTCATGGCGGAAGTTACAAGTCATCTCTGCATTTATATATATGTAAGTTGCGGGGTAACTAGATTGTAAGTGCGCTGAGACTAGAAATGTTTGCTAGTAATTGCTATGTGTTTTTTACAAGTTAACTGAAAAGGACAGCTGCGATTGACGTGGAATTTAGAGGCTACCCCACCCAATAACATTTGAAATAACAGAACAGTAGTTCCACAAATACGCACTTTCCACTAAATGTAATGATACAGGCAAATCGCAATCTTCATTGAAGAATACTTTTAATTTGAGCCAGTACAAAACCACACATTAGAGATTCATATAATGCTAGACATTCCTCCAACAACTGAAATTCTTGTTGATACTGTAAAGTGCCGTAAAGTGCCAACACGTGTTTCGACCTGCTAGATCTTCTTCAGGGCACTGTATCTTAATTAAATTCCATTCTTAACTAAACCAAAACGGAATCTTTCCATATGTCTGTCCCATGTAACTATCCTGTGTTAGAACTATTCTGATTTGCTTGAAATGGGATTGTCACAGTAAACCGCTTCAAGTTGTGTCTTTGTTATCGACCCTGGCAATGTTGCCCAATCAATATGGTCATCTCTTCTCCTGATAGGAGATATGGTATGGATTCACTATTTAATAGCCCAAACCAATAGCAGCTCCGATTTCTATTCAGTTAGCAAAAGCATTGCAGCGTCGCAGCGTGAGCTTTGTGTGAATTTTTTTTTTAATGGTTGCTGGTGCTGCCAGGAGTCTCCAGAATGCAATGGGCGTAGATACTTGATGACAAGATTAACTACGGACAGTTGTCATGTTGTAGCAAAATCATCATGTACATCGTGGCAGTTACAAAGGAACCTTGAAAACTGTCCGTAGTTAATCTTGTGGTGAAGTATCTACACCCATTGCATTCTACAGACTCCTGGCAGCACCGGCAACCATTAAAACAAATTTCACACGAAGCTCACGCTGCGACTCTGCAACGCTTTTGCTAACTGAACAGAAATCGGAGCTGCTGTTGGTTTCCGCTATTAAATATTGAATCCATACCATATCTCCTATCCGATACTCCCCATTGTACACCTCTTCTATTAAATACTTAGGGATACATATTGCTAAATACATTACATCCACTTTAAGCCTCAATCAGAATGCAATAGTGGATAAAATAGGCTCTTCCATGAATCAGTGGTCCCCTCTTTTCCTCTCTTGGTGGGGCAGATTAGACTCCATCAAAATGACTCTTGGTCCTGTCTACTTGTATTAAATCTCCCAAAAAAGCGCTCAATAAACTCGAATCTTGCAAAACTCTTGGCAGAGTAAAATTCCCTGATTTTCTTAAATATCAAAAATAATTTTTGCTGAGACAACTTTCCCTTTTCTTATTTTATGAACCCCAATGTATTAATGCCCGATCTTGGATTATTTTAGAATCAAAACGTATTGCTCCTTTATCCATTTCACATTTTCTCAGAACCTCCTCATTAAAAAATAGCCACTTCGGTATTCCTTCAAACAAGCTTGGTTTTGCTTAATCTGAACTTCGACTACTACCCAAGACTCTACAAACTCCTTCTTATGGTTCAACAAATCATTTTCGCTTAAGATCAAACATGATATCTTACTTAAATGGTATTCCACAGGGATTTCTCTACTAACACACTTGTTTTATAACACTGTACCTAAACCTTTTCATGAATTCTACACCCGATTTAATTATGAATATATCTGATTTCAAAATCTATACTACCCTTGCTAAGCTAATTACCAAAGCCATCCCTGTTAATCTCAAAAGGCACCTTCAGAATATACAGAATCAACTGTGTGTTCTCGCCTTACCAAAGCTTCCAAATTTGACTCCATTCTTAACCAACCCAATGACAATGCTTTGAAACTTACTGTACTATGAGAAACTGACTGGGATCTCCAAATCTCACAAGAAATATGGACTAAAATCTGGAAACAATGCTTTTCTACTTCTGTAGCTGCAAAGCTCACACAATCCCATTCTATTTTACATAAATCTTATTTAACACCCCACCGAATAGCCCAAATTACAAATTAGAAACATAATTTTCATTGGTCTTGTCAATCCCCTACCACTGATTTTACCCACTCAACCTTTTATTGCAAATTTGTCTTTTCCTTCTGGGCACAAGTATGGAATTCTTAACAAAATATTTTTTCTTTTCAAGAACCATTATCAGTGTGCAATGTTATGATCGGTGTATTAGCTAATCCTTTCATGTCATCTATTTCCTCTCATGAATTATAAAATGTTATGGTTTTTATGCACTATCCTCCAGAACGTTACCTACATTTTACACCAAATGGAATGTTTTCAATCACTACCTGACGTAATGTGTACTCTTTTAATTTTTGATAGCATCATCCCTTCCCTTTTCCCTCCTTATTTATTTCTACGTTTGTCTTGTTTTTCACCCCCTGCTTATCTTAATTCATTCAACAGATCTCATTATTAACCTATTCATGTATATTATATTTTATATCATATGGTTAATATCTGAACCTATATACCAAGGTAAATGTTTCACTTGTTTCACTTTCTGGTTTAATCAACTGCATCCATTTTTGTGTTTGCTACTGTATTTATAAAAGCTTTCAATACAAATAAGATAACTGGAGAAGTGGGCAGGATAAGGTCACAAATTGATAGTTTTGTGGATGTTTTGCAATTTGTTTGGCAAGTATTTTTTAGAGGATTGTTTAATTGCTTGTTGTGTTTTGGGTGTTTCCTGAACCCAGTTTGATATCCTTTTTCCTGGGTGGGTGTTCTTTAGGATCCCTCTTGAATCTTCCCCTTAGACCCATGCTCCCTTTAAAAAAATAAAAAACAAACTCTAGTACTTTCGTCTGGTACTTTCCCTATTATCGTTATGTCACCCCACACATTTAAAAAAGCAAACCATGTTTCACAACACATTTCCTTTCCTGGTTTTAGCAAAACCTGTGTGTGTGAACACAAGTGGTCTTCCAGTGCGGTGCAGAAACACCTTCCCTACTATTTGTGTGTTTTGAGATACCTTTCTCATTATGGGAGTCTTACAACAATCCCTTAGTTCTGTCACTTGTTTTTGTGCTTTGCACATTGACATCATAGACACCTTACAGACTTTAGGTACAAATGTGTTTTGCACATTGGGACTGTTTGAAACATTCTCTTTTATTTGGTGGGAGCAAGAAGATGAGGAGCTGGACTAACTACACCTTCTCTTTGTCAGAGATTGAGGGGGATCAGCCAGGAGGGAGATAGAACCCGAAGATGAGAGGCAGGTGGAAGTTGAGATGAGATGTGAGGCGGCGGTGGTGGTTCATCCGGGGGAGATGGAGCATGAGGAGGGCATGGAAGTGGCTACCAAGCTGGAGGAGGTTGTGGTAGAGGCAGCCGAGTCACTCGAGGAGAATCCGCAAAAGGGGGGCAAGAACCTTGAACTTGTATTTGGCAGAGTTGAGGAGCTACTCCTGTAGCAGCAGGTGGAGATAGACACAGAAGGGCAGTGGGACACGCTGCAGTGGGGTGGCGGATGTGGTGGCACTGCAGGAGTTCGAAGAGCACCTAGCAGAAACAGCTAAAGATGGTCCCCAGCAGATGGCGCAGGAGGAGGAGACTGGGGTCACTGCACCATAGCCTGCTTGCATAGATGGAGAACAACAGGTGCATGCTTTCCTCAAGAGGGGGAATTCAAGTCAAAAGACATCTACACCCACGAATATCATGGGTGTAGAACTACTCCAGCTTGCCAAAGTGTGTCGCTGTCAGAGGAGGCGGGCAGTGTAATATGCAACCTCTGATGTGTTCAAGGAGTGCTGGATCACATTCAGGGAGCCGATGAATTGAACTTCAAAGTTTTTCCCGAAGTGTTATTCGAAACAATGTTTTAACACACATGAACACTTTTTGGGCTCCACAATTTCAGTGTGGAGGCTGATCCTTATTTTGGTACCATTTAATGGGTGACCTCACAGGACAAATTTCACAGGAGATTCCTCATATCATATGGGGGCTTCTGTCCTTAGGCATGGGGTGTATGGGACTGCTGCCCATTTCAGAGATGATTTTGTTGTTTCAAAAGAACTTGGGGCCACATTTCAGAGAGGAACTATTTTTTCTTTTATTGACCTTCATAAGAAGTGTGTGGTCCCCAAGTTGTAGATCACTTGATGACTCTTTAAGAACGATAGAATATTCATAGAAGAGATTTAAAAACACTGAACTTCATCCATAGTAGAGAGTTTGTATGGTTTAGTTCACGGGGTATCCCAGGTTGGTTTCTGGGATATCCTTAGTTATAAAATGGTCGACCGGTTTCGATGAAAAATATTGATCATCTTCTTCAGGACCGTGATTTTGGCTTGTCTCAATGAGATCAAGGGTTGGGGATGGTCACAGGCACCTTCATCCCATTTACCTTGTATATAGGTGCTGTCAGCCGGGTCTTAGGAAGTTATTTGGCTTAGGTCATGTGTATCTCGAGTCCTTCTTCCTGGCCTGTTGGTCTTTGCAGGAGTGTGCCTTCACGTGCTTCCTCAACGAGCTGGGATCCATGTAGCATTTGGCGCACCCTTGAATCTGACACGCATACGGTTTTGTGTCTTGATGTGTCCTCTGATGACTAGCATGTGTTTTTCCAGACTATATTTTAATAAGACTGTTCACTGCTGCACGGGGGTGTCCGAATCTTGCTTCCTATGCATAGTGCTTGCACTTGAAAATTGATTGGGTTGGTCAACACCTGTAGCCTCTACTTCAGTCTCTTGGACTCTGCTGAGGTATTGTCAAAAGAGAGGTGTCTTCCTCTTGATCTTGAATCAGCAGATGGTCCTGTTCTTCATTGCCATCTGTTTTCAATGTAACCAGGGGTGGGGAATTTTCAGGAATCACTTCGTCCTCATCCTTGGATTTCTCTCTTTATTGCTGAGCTAATGACATATCTTCTCCCTCTTTCACCTCAGTGGGTGGCGGCTCAACTGCTTCTCCTCCTGCACCGCCTCTTCTGGCATCTAATGCATCAGCAATAGCACTGCATACACAATTACATTTCTTCCCAATGCACTTGATACTTTTGAGATAGGTGCTCATGTTCTTTGAAGAGAAAGAGATCAGCGGGTACTGATTGACCCGTCTGGTTGACGCACCTCAACTGGGCTTCTCCAAAGGAAACAGCTGCTATTGTAGCAGGTAAAAAAATCACCCAACAGATTCTTCCCCTTGCTGTTACCCGCCCCTTACCACATTTGGGGATCTCAGTATATTGAGACGTGTTCATTTAATTCACTACTTTCCCTCAGTAAATGCAGATGGGGTCCTAGATGTTTTTGCCATTTTCCTAATACTACATGCATATGGGGTTCTCAATGCTTTGGCCTTCTCCTACACCTGCTAAATGCATGTGGAGTTCTCAGTGATTAGCCTTCTCCACCTAATAAATGCACATTGCTTTGTTTTTCTCTGCTAACTGCATGTGGGGTTAGCAGTGTTGTGGCCTTCTTCTCCACCTGCCAAATGCACACTGTGTTCTCAGTGATTTGTCCTTCTCCTTCCTTCTCCTCCTAAATGCATGTGGGCCTCTCAGTGCTTTTGCCTTCTCCTTCACCTGCTAAACACACATTTTGTTCTCAGTGCGTTGGTCTTCTACACCAAGTAAATTAATATTCGGATCTCAGTGCTATGGCCTTCTCCTCTCCCTACTAAATGCATGTGTGGTTCCCAGTGCTTTGACTTTCTTCAATGCATCCTGTATGCACGTGGGGGTTCTCAGAGTTATGGCCTTCTCCTCTGCCTAATTAATGCACACGTGTTCTGAGTGCTTTTTCCTCTACCTACTAAATGCTCATGGGATTCTCAGTGCGTTGGCCTTCTCCTGTGCCCAGTAAATGCACATGGGGTACTCAGTGCTTTGACCTGTTCCTATGCTTAGTAAATGCATGTGCAGTCTCTGTGCTTTAGCCTCCCATAGACCTACTAAATGTAAAATCCAATCTAACGTCATAACTTTACCTAGGTTCTATCATCAATTTAAATCTAGTCTAACGTAACTATCCTACATATCTGTTCCCTATAAAGCCTGAATCGCTCCTACCTCTTCAGACACCAATAATCTCCAGTCTGTAGTTTCTGCTTGTCTTTATATAGAAGCCTGGTTAAATCTCCTACCTCGAACCACTGGAAAAACAGGCCAAGTCCGACTTGGATGAATCTTCTGGAACTTCTATGAGTTTGACTTTTGACCAACCCGTCCTTCTCAAGCTTACTTCCTATTAATCCCAATAAATAACCTATGTAAGTAAAAGAGTAGCTTAACAGACTAGGTTGCATTTTTGTACTTGCCATGCAAGGAAGAACAATCTATTTTAAAAAGTGTTTGACATGTAATTAATCTACAAAGAATGTATTAAAATTCAAATTAAAAAATCAAATCAAAGTAGATCGACGCAGGTTCCGCCTACTCTAGTTCTTTTGGGGGAAATCCTGATTGTTTTGTTTTAATTAATTGTAAAAAATCAATATAAAACGACAAGACTGCAATATAAATAATATGTTGTATAAATCAAAAAATGCATTCTCTATATTGCATTTTCCCTGCACAGTACAAACATGGGTGATAGTGATAAATAACAGGGAAGAGCAGCACTGCTGCTCAGCATATTTTCAGCGACGTTTAGCTCAGGGAGCTGCAGTAGATTATTTATTTATTTCATTTATAAAGTGCACTAAACCCTGAGGCATCAAGGCGCTGGTAACATCAATCGCAACCATACCAATAATGACAAGAATGAGAAGGCGGAAAGAGCAGAGATTCTTCAGATGGCATATAGAACCCCATATAGAACCCCTTATGGTTCCATTGAGGTAAATAGCAAAGTCTTTAAGTGCTTCCAGAAGACCCAGTAGGATTGCTCTGATTTTAGGTTCTGGGGTAGGTTCTAAGTCTTGGAAGCAATGCTAGGGAATCTTAAACCCGAGCTCTTTGGAGTCTAAATCTTGGGGTGGTAAGTCGGTGGGTATAAAAGGTACAGGTAGACCTCTTGGATTGTACTTTTGTGAACTTTTGTGATAGGTATCTTGGGGCAGAGTTTGAGAGGCAATCCAGGTGTGGATGGTTTGGTAGACTGAGTGTCATTAGCGTAGTTGCTATAGCTATTGCCAAGGTCATCTACAAGGTCGAACAGGGGCTTTGTGAATATGTTATATAAGGAAGATGATACCCAAGAGTCTTGGGGGACGCCACAGTCTACCGGGGCTAAGGGTGCTGAGGCAGTGGCTGCGAAAACTCTCATGTATCTGTTGGAAAGAAAGGAGGAGATCAGGATTTGATGGCCACATGGCCACAAGGTAAAAGGCTGCCGACAGGTCCAGCAAAAGGAACTGTGCAATCTTGCCAGTGTCTTTGAAGTCACCAAATTGATTTTTTAGGTTTAATAGCACTGTCGCAGTGCTATGTCCTGGTCGAAACCCAGGTTGGTGCGGCCCTAGGAGGTTATTCGATTCGAGGTGCGCCTGGATTTGAAGGTATGTTGCATGGTCTAGGATTTTGAGGAGGAATGAGACAGCGATGATGGGGTGATAGTTGGTGGGGGTGGCATGGTCTAAGATGGCCTTTTTTTAGCAAGGGAGGGACCCAGGCATCCTTTAGGTTAGTTGGCACTGCACTGGAGGAAAATGAGGAATTGATTATCTAGGAGATGAAGGGCACCAGTGCTTCTGCCCTATCTTTGATTAAAATGGCCAGGCAGACGTTTGATAATCTGGTGACCTCAGGTTCTGAGATTTATTTGAAGGTGAATTAGGTGACGGAACTCGGGAGGCAGAGGCCCTATGATTGGCAGGGTGGCTCCTAGGTATATTTTTCTTCAGCAGTATATTTTTCTGGAGTGAGGTGATTTTGATCCAACAGAGCATTTTGAATGTTGGTGCACAAAGTGCTATCGTTGATGCGATTGGACGGGAGGGGCACTGGTGATTCTAACTTGCAGAATATGGCGAAAAGCTCGCGAGAGCTGGAATTAGCATGGGTAATCCTAGTGTTGTAGATCTAACCTTTTGCCAAGAGTATAGATTGTTTGCGAGCCTTCGCTAAGGATATGAATTGGGCTTTCGTAGACTCTGATGGGTTATTGCTCCAGAAGGTTTTGGTTCTGAGAGCTTTAAGATCTGGTGGGAAGTAGGAGTTATGATGTGTGGTAGATTTAGCGTTATGAGGGGTAATGGTGCTATTGTATTAGTGGCTTGTAGGAGGGCCTGGTTGTAGGTATCAACTAAGGCGGCACAGTCGTTGCTCTAGCTCTGAGAGTTGGAAAGCTCACTCAGCAAGGGCAGAATGCTGATAGCGGTTATATTGCGAGAGTTTCAAGTTAGAGTTGGGGTATGGGCGTTGCCAGAGTTGGGGCAAGGTTTGACACTAGTATGTTGAAGGAGATGATGCTATGATCCGGCCAAGGACAGGGAGAGTTTGAGGTGACTGTGATATTACAGTTCAGGTCAGCTAACCTGTCCAAGATATGGCCTTTGATCAGGGTCGGACTGGGACAAGAAATAGGCCCAAACACCCAAGAAAAAGTGGCCCACCCCTTGCCTCAAAAAAGTGGCCCATCCCTCGCCTCACGACCCGTGACCTCTGATGACATCACCAGAAGTGATGTCATTTGACCCCACCCGAAAGTGACATCCCGGGAAGCGATGAAACACGATCTTTCACCCCTTGACAAAGTGGCATCAAATAGCATTGTTCCTAAGTACACTACGAAATATGTGATAAACATTTCATACAAGAATGGATCACCATATGTATCATTAATATCTGTGTGTATAGATCCACATTGTCGAATTACTGTGAATGCAAGCAGACGTCCAAGCAGACGTCCAAGGCCAAATAATATGTTATTGTATAGCACTTACGCTTAAGCTCTTTTTTATAGAACAAATATGCATACAATATCACCCAACCTGTGTTGGTACTAATTTATCAACTTCGGAAGGATCAAAGGCTGAGATGGCCTTGCCGGGATTCGAACCTGCAACCTGCAGATCACACACACATTGCAGGAGCGAGCGCTCAACCCACCTAGTTATCATATCGGCTATAGTAAAATGAGCAACTATTCTGTAGTGGAGACCATTAAACTGGTACCTGAGATTTAACAGCAGACCAGTTAAGTTCATCTGCAGGTCTGGTGCAACGTTGGCTGCATGCGTGCATCTACTTTCAGACTTCAGAGGTTGGCAAAATAGGGAAAGCAGCGTACTCACAGGACATCCCATACTCTGAGCACTCCTTACCTTATACTGTGTGAGGTAACAAGTGCTCAGAGTATGCAAACAAACATCCTGCACAGCATGCCAGGGTGATGGGAAAGATAGACACATTACAACAAAGCATTCATTGTAGCACAATGAAGTCAATGGCCGCTTGTTGTGCTTTGGTCAAATATTTCTACACTGTACACAAGCTTTTAGGCACAAGGATGTTGTCAAGTGACCGAGAACACAGAGATGAAATGTCTTGTGACGATCGTAACAGAGACAACGGCAGAAAAAAAATATATTTTCAAATTATTCATTTTTTTTTCTCAAATGTATTTATTTATTTTCAGAAAACAGCAGAGGGACTAGACATGATTTTGGCCCGGCTATGGGCCGAATGGCCGATGGGCCAATCTGACCCTGCCTTTGATGTGAGTCGGGCTAAGGATATGTTGCGTGTAGCCTAGTACATCGATAGAGTTGGCAAGGGGTAGAGCGTTTCTCTCAGTGTTGTCGTAGAAGCCCAGGTTGAGGTTCCCCAGGATCAATGTTTTAGATGAAGGTATGGCACTGGTTGAGAGGAGTTGTAGAATCTCCTCTTCAAAGAAAGTCGGTGGGCTTGGGGGGTGGTAGACCAAGTGGATAGTTACAGTAGAGGTGTGAGAGAGGGTTAGCTTAACTGATGAGTACTCCTGTCGATATTGTAGAATTGCTGACATCCCAGATGGATAGAGAGTTTCCAACTATGAGGGCTACCCCCCACCAAGAGTGCCTGGACTGTCTTAATGGTAGAAAGTGTAGTTGGCCAGGATGGCAAGGGAGAAAGCTGGGCCAGGCTGGATGCGGCTTGAAGCCATGATTCTGAAATGGCTACCAAGTCAAGTTTCCTAGAGGAGATAAGGTCAGAGATGTCCAGCGCGTTAGCTGAAATAGATATAGCATGGACTAAAGCTCCCTTTAAAGTTAGGGTTGCAGGCTCCATAGGTGAAGTACTGCGAGGGGCTGAAGTAGGTGAGCAAGGCAGGTACCCACTGGGTAGATAGAGGGATAGAGGGAGTGCTGGTAGGTAGCATCCCAGCACGGGTGAGCAGGAGGTTAGTTTGCCTGAGAGTGGTCAAGTTAAAATTGGTAGCACAGCTAGTGGGATCTCTGGCGAATGGTGACATCTGTGGAGCCAGTTTGTTGGTTGGGGACGTTGTAGCTGGCATAGCCTCACATGGTCCCTGAGTGTCACAATCCTTTTAGCATGGGCTACTGGTGTCATAAGGGGAACATGGGCTACTGGTGTCATGAGGAGGGACGCACAGCACAGGGGAGCATGGGCTACTGGTGTCATGAGGAGGGACGCACAGCACGGGGGAGCATGGGCTACTGGTGTCATGAGGAGGGACGCACAGCACGGGGGAGCATGGGCTACTGGTGTCATGAGGAGAACATGGGCTACTGGTTTCATGAGGAGAGGCGTCATGAGGGGAGCATGGGCTACTGGTTTCATGAGGAGGGGCGCACAGCACAGGGGAGCATGGGCTACTGGTGTCGTGAGGGGCACATGGGCTACTATTGTCATGGGGAGGAGCACACAGCGCAGGGGCGCGTGGACTACTGGTGTCATGAGGAGGGGCACATGGGCTACTGGTGTCATGAGGAGGGGCGCACAGCACAGGGGAGTATGGGCTACTGGTGTCATGAGGAGGGGCGCACAGCACAGGGGAGCATGGGCTACTGGTGTCGTGAGGGGCACATGGGCTACTATTGTCATGGGGAGGGGCACACAGCGCAGGGGCGCGTGGACTACTGGTGTCATGAGGAGGGGCACATGGGCTACTGGTGTCATAAGGAGGGGCGCACAGCGCAGAAGAGCATGGGCTACAAGTGTCATGAGGATGCCAGGCTCCAGGAAATGCTTGGTCCGTGCAAGGGCTGAGCCCACTCTAGCCCCGCCCACTTAAAAACCCTGGCCTCGCAAAATTATTTTGGAAAGTTGTCCACACTGCTTGAAAAGACTCCTCCCACATCAGAGTGAAACTCACCTCCTAATCACCCTCCCAAAGACCCTCGAAATCATTGCCCCTCAACTCCAACAACATATGCAAGTGGTCAGCAAACAGTCAGATAGAAAACCTCTGTGCAGGTGTGCCCCAGAAGAGATTCACGTGGGGGGCCGAGAGTGTACCATACGAAATGGTTGCATTTAAATACATTAAAATGCTACTCCTGAGACATGCATATTACCAGAACACCCAGCAGGGGCTATCAATCTCCACTAGTAAAGAAGCCTTCCCGGGTGATGACCTCACCCACACATTTATAAAAAGCAAGCACTTAATATAGTTTAATACAAACGCTGGCTCCAAACACAATAAAAAAGCAATCACGAGTCCATTTGAAAAACCCCATTAAAGTCATACATTAACTCAAAGCATGTTTTAATGACACGCCCTGAAATGCGGGAAGAACTTGGCCTCCCCAGGAGCAACAGGCAAGCAGGAGCCTTGCTAAATCGGGCTGATGTCGTGGGGACTGCGTTGGAGGGCCCGCCGTGGCAATGAATCAGGAGGGGCCGTCGTCTGTCTGCATTTCACCACAGACTGAGCCGCCAGCGTCGGTTCCGTCGCTTTCTGCGTCACTCGACAGGTCTCACATTATTTTTAGGAGTTGACATGGACTTTCAGTCCAGCGTGGCTGCCAGCGCTTAAAATAAAACGCTGCAGTCAGTCGCAGAGAATATATTTCCTTTTTCTGGAATCCCAACGTCTGCATTATCCCCGGAAGTATCATACCGGCTCTCGGAAATTACAGGGGGCGGTAATGAGCCTGCTGAATTTTGGAGGCCTTGGTAAGTACATTTTTTCACCTGGTGCAAGAGAAATCGCGTAGCCAGTGAGCCCGGACCCACCCGAGGGGTTTGGTGGCGTTCAATGCTGCATTTTACAGCTTTAAAAAAAAAACGTTTTAAAAATCTAGACACAAAACCTTAGTGTTTACAGGAATTTCAGCCGGGGACCAAATGAAATATTCAGATGCCAGGACACCAACAGCAGTATTTCCGTGTAGTAAATCAGTCAGAACATTTTGTGCACGATAAAAAGCGCCGGATAGACGATAGACAGAGATATATACTTGCGCCACACATATTTCTGGCACACCCCTGAAACAGCGCCCGAGCCAGTGTGCCAATACCACACTGGGAAGAATACCACACTGGGAAAAATTGCAATTATAAAACATATGCCAATAGAAGTTAACCTAGAACTGTCCATGTCAGGCCCATCAGCTCAGAATTGCAACTCTCGGTTCCCACCACATCCTCATTTCTAAACTAGCCACAAGGGCTGATACCAGTTTGGAGGAAAAGGAAACATGGTAGAAGCAAAATGGTTATCTCCAAATGTAAAAACCGTTTTTTTAATTATCATATACTTTCAAATTACGGTATGAAATCTCGGGAACGTATTGCTGTTTTATTAAACACGGTTCCACGATGTTTGCTCGAGAAAGTGTGTTCGAGGTCCATTTGCTCGAAATTCGTTTTTTTTTTATTTTTATTTTTTTACTTTTACACATTCCACTGCAAAAAAGCAGGGGGATCCCCCGCCCATAACCCCACTACATCCACCCACCTTTATATAAATGTGCGGCAAACAAATGGGCTAGTACTAGTAAACACCATAGGCTTCTGATATAATTTGATCAGTGTGCAAAAGTAATATTTCCCCATGTTACTGAACTTTTTTATGAGTTATGTGTCATTTAAAACAGAGCATGAACTGTTTAGTTTTGAGTATTTACAGAAACTAGAAAACCCTATTCTTGTCTATGGACAGTCATTGATTGGATCCTTAAGTCTGGATGTTGGCAAGACTATAAACAATACTCTTTGGATATTGTAGTATGATGCAAACCTAAGCGAGACAACAGGAAGTTGTGTTCCTTTTCTGCAGGCAAGCTGTCAGTTTCATGTGAAATATTGCGTACATTGAAAGTTAGGGTCCACTTTTAATTTCATGATCCATTATTTTAAATAAAACAGAACATTCCGATTAAAAGCAGCATGCTTTAAGTCCCTGATTTTAGGATGGGATTCTCATGATGGGTGCTGTAAATCAGGGATATGTTCGAAATTCAGATATATTCCGTAGATAGAAGTCATTACAAAAAGCAACATTAAAGAACGCTGACAAGCCAACTTTCATAGTGAATATATAATCAATTCTACTATGAGAATCAAGTGCCATAGTATAACACAAATATCCTACCTGTTTCTCAAGGCTATGCTGCCGCACTCCAGCGAAATCATAATATAGGCAAGCGTCTCAAAAATAGATGGTACCTTTTGCATTAATTCTCAACATTATTGTAGAGCCATCTAATACTGGGGTTCTGTCTAATACTGTAACAAGTAAACATATTCCCCATGCTTTGGGAAGTTGAGAATGCACTTTGAACTCTGCTTATTCCTACCCCAACCTACAACATCCCCTCGCTCACGTTATTAGTAGATTACACCCTGAAGCATTGCAAAACACCCCTTTTGGTTCCAGAGCTGTGACCAAGGAGAGAGGAAGTTGTGTAAGCTGGTTCGATGGACCCCTGCTGCTAGGGAAGCCATCTTCATAGAATGTGGCCTGTGCTGGTGCAGGCAGTTAAGCCTTTTTTGGGGTTTCACAGTGGTAGGCAGGGTTCCTTACTCTGAATTGGGAACAATAGTGCTTTAATCCTTTCTAACATGTGGCACTTCGTGGTAGAGGTCGAAGTAGAGGTTCACTGTGGCCAGTGGGAAGTTGGCCTGGAGATGTTTCAAGAAAGGTACTGCTCTTCCAAAGGAGTCTGCAACATGATGTGAATGGCAACCCTTTCTCCTAGCCAGGGCTTGACTTGCCTATAAGGAACTCTGTAGATTTCCTGGTAGGCCTCTGCACCATGGGCCTCGTGTGGTATTTCCACATTTTCCCATAGGAAAAGGGCTTGGCTTGCTGAAAATGTGTAATATGGGGCCACCTTGAAAAACAATTCCAGGGCCTCTTTTGGTTCCCAGTCCACCCCAGCTCCTAGCACTCTCTCTGCCGAGGCCACCTTACACCAGAGTTACTCGACTCACTGTGTCATCCTTTAGATTAGCTGCTTTTTCTAATAACATGCAGATCCGCTCCACCCTGCCCCACACGCTACCTTTGCTCTGGACGCGGTGCGCCAGTACTTGGAACTCTTCCATGAAGCGCCACCTGTTAAAATAGAGAGAAGCGTTCTCAGTCCCACGTCAATATCTTTGGGATGAGTGCAAGTGCCAGAATCCTTTGCAGGATATGAACTTCGCTGTCCTGTAATTGGTCTAATCTGTTGGCAGCCAGTGAATCATCTCCATTCAGAAAATATACTTTCCATTAACGTTCAGTACAAAGACACATTTCATAGAATTAAACAGGATAAATATTAATAGCACTTAACCTTTCATTAAAAATCAATAGATCTACTTTTCATATAATGATGATGACAGATAAAATCCCCTATAAAAGTTCCTTTTCTCCTGAACAACCACAAAAAGAGTTACTTAACGATCTCCTAATTCTCAATGCCCTGTCTACGTATAATTTTAAGGACCCTGCAGAGAATTCTGATGTTGCACTGATCAGAAAATACAATGCTTGTTGACAGTATTGTATATTAGCTTCACGTAAAAGAGGCTTCACTTAAATCGACCTGATCTATTGACTGGTCAACAGCTGATGAATATTGAAGCACAGTAACGATGAGAACTGTGCCCCTCAAACAAATATAGGATTCAGAGGAAAATAATGCCCTTCGCCCCTGAACTCTATAAGGCCCTGACGAAGGCCTTATGGTGGACTATAGAGACCACGTTGAACCTAGTTGCCAATGTAATAAATATTGGACGAGTAACAGGAGTCCAAATTATAGAGTGATATTTTTTGAGTGAGAAAAAAGAAGAGGGTGCTTTGATAAATACACACATGTCCCATTAGAGTGTGTTTATGATGCATATAATGGTCCCTTTTTGATGAGATTATTTTGTATTATTGTGTTGGATGCATGCAACACGAATGTTGATGAATGCTAATGTATGTTAATGTATGCATGGGCTGAGTTGAGGCCTGTCCAATCTGATGCCTTTCTAGCAGCATTGCAGCTTTAAAGGTGGTAGGGCTATGCAACATACAGGCCTCATAACTTCATTGAAAATAAACTTATCACGTGTGCTACTATGCATTTGTTTTGAGATGCATGAGTACTGGACTATATAGAGAGCAAGGACATCTGTTGTGTGTATATAGCTACAAACCAGGGAACTTTCTTGTTGGTGCTATATTACCCAGCTTCCCACTGTGGTTGTGGTTTTGCAAATTATCTGTGGCTTCTGCTTCATTGCACCCATTCATAGAGGCGCCGGCGCCACACTATGCATCAGCATTTCACAGTGACGGGCCTACTGTCGTGCAGAGTGCTACTCTGTGCAAACAGCAAAGGTAGTGCTACACTCAGCAGACAGCCTAGCCCTCTCACAGGCCACCTGGGAGCAGGTAACAAGCCTAACGCTCCATGATGCAACTTATGTTTTTCAATGGGTTTGTGTCATAACAGTTGCATGTAGAACTCAGAACTTTTTTTGTAAGCCCTTATTCACAACACAAAGATATAGTTAATTTTGGGAATGTCTGGATATAAAGAGGAAAGGGTTCATGGGACCTCGCTGCTCCTCGTGAGATTTTGGCCTTTGACTGTGTCTATAGTCTGGACGGTCCCACAAAGAAAATGGGATGGGCCTGCAGTTTTGAAACATAAAGTGGGATTAAGGAATTTGTGGACCGGATTGTGAGGTTAATGTGCTGGGATTATCACAGATTACTGTGCTGACCTTGTGATTGGAGGCTGTGTAGGATTCAAGTATTTCACACGAACACAATTCACAATGGTCAGAGCCATTGTGGGAGAGACTCCTGAGCACTTCACCCGTTTGCTCAATTTTGGTATTCCCATCCTATCATGTGCTATGTGACACAAAGAGCATGCCTGCTGAATGCGGGCATGCGGACGAAGTGGTTATTTGGCTGACCCTGAATCAGCAATATTGGCCCATGGGGTCATAACCTGTGGAAAAAAACTCCCATCCCACGCCTGCACCACGCATCCCTATTCAACAATCCACTATTGGCAGCAATGGGAACATAAATTTGCTCCAAGATAGGGTAGTAGCACTTAATTACCCCAGGCATGCTGCTCGTTATGTTCCAAGGTCTTGCCCTCAACAAACAACCTAATTTATTTTAGAGTGTTGTCATTTTGCCTCACTTCATAATAAATCACCAAATAGCCAACACTATTTTGTAAAACGAAAACGTACCCTTGGGGTGTGGAATCCCTGGTGATATGGAGTCATTTGCTAATGCAAGGTGTAGCATCCTATTTGGTAACCCATTGTTGCCCTTATGTAAAGAGTTGGGGCCAGGAGGAAGTGACGGAGCTGGGCAGTGCTAAATCAAATCAGGAAACTGGCGATGTGGTGAAGGGTTTTCAGAACCCGATTTGTCAGCGCAGTGGCCTATGCCTCCTGACGGTCATTGGGGCCTCACAAAAAGACCCCGCGGTGGTGCTTTCACGTGCGCCATCTGCCAAATCACAGAGCCTGGGGCAAGGCCTCTGTTCACTCTGCCGGTCCGCCCTCTTCGCGGAAGTCAAGTCGCAGAGCTCATCGCTCCGCCAGTCGAAGAAATGCATTGTGCAGCTCACTCGTCGAGTGCACAGCAGATCTGTGTCTGTGACTCCAGGCGCACCTTGGAGCCCCACATGACCAACAGAAGAGGTCGTCTTCTCATTGCTGGGGTGAGTTTAAAGCGCCATATAACTGCGTTCCACGCGTACATGAATATAAGCATACAGTGCTAAGCGCATTCTATGAAGCATCTCCTTGCTGACAAATATCGCCCTGTCGGAACAAGAACCTACTCCCTCTGGTCAGGCGGCTATTGCTGATCTACTCCCGTAGGCTGTAGCTGACACATTCCGAATACAAAAGCAAAAAATGGTTATCAATAGGTGCACACCTAATTATCTGTCACTGTGAAGAGTAGTCACATAAACATTTTACAAAATTCCGGGTGCTGGGGAGGAATGCAGACCCTGACACTGGAGCCTGTGTACAACATGAACTAAGAAAAAGTGTCTAAATTTAAAGACACTCCCGTCCCCTGCACACCACTAAAGCTGAAATAAATCAGTCAATACAGTATTTATATTTTCACAAATATGTAATTCAGAGTAATCAACTCAAGGTAAAAAAATATATATACATTTGGTTTAGCAAATGAATTCGTATAACCAATAGTAATTTACACATAAGGCCATCATAAAAAGCAAAGGAAAAAACCAAACAATATGTTCTTATGTTCAGGTGTGATTTCCAACTCTACGCGTTTCGGGGAAACTCCCCTTCTTCAGGAGCAATAGAAATCTGCAATTACATATATACATACAATTATTAATCACCTTTTAAATAAATGAAACCTCAAAATCAATTAGTCAAATCATTCACATTATTCATTTCTAACATAATGCAGAAAGAGAAAAAGCTCATTCCCTATATGTTTTACTTGATGGTTGGTGAACCATAATTCTAACACCGGTATGACTCCAAAAGAAAAGGACTAAAGAAGCAATAGTGTAAAAAGTTGCCTCTACTGTATCTTTATATGTAGTCTACCCCACTGAATGAATATTATGTAAGTTAAGAATATCCACAGCTGTCTCCAATCTATGGGGAATCCATCAAGGATATCTCATTTAGATAGGAGGTCATACTCACAAATCAAAAATCCGAACAACAAATCCTGATTCAACTAATCGTCAACCAAAGATGTGTAAACCAAAAATAGATACATAAAGAACTAAGTGCTTACCCAAAGGTTTGGAAGACAGAGAATAATTCCAAATGGAACTAAAGTAGGAAAAACAACCAGGTTGTACAATCTCGGTTTCCGATATAATCGAAGTATCCTAAGGCTGGCAGAAGTCTTACACATTCTGAATACAAGCACTGCTCCAATTTGACATGACTGATAACAAGAGCCTTGGGCCTTGATGGGCTAGGTGGATGCGTGACATTGAAGTACATGGTGATGCCATTGGATGTTAAGATGATCAACGTGTAAGTGGTCGCCTTCCCTTTATGGCAAGCCCAGAAGTGGGTGATATTATACACAAAAGGCCAGAAAATTAGATAACTACATACCAAGTTTTATAACATTTCTTAAATTAACACTTTGCGATCCACAAAAACGTGCACTACGAATGACATGTATTCCATAACACCACTCGGCTACAAGGTGAAGCAATGGATAGCTATGTGACATGATTACGGACATGATTGCGTACACGTGTCAAACATTATGACTTCCATTTATACTCCAATGAAGAAACCATCAAGTCGCAACTTATATCGTGAAGTTAGTTGCTCGCTTTAAAAAAAAAAACAAAACTACTGCAGAAGCCTCACACTCTACGCTAAATCCTCACAATGGCCCGGACCACTATGGCCATTGATATGCAAGTCACAATGATGGAGAAACTTAAGATGCCGCCAAATCCAATTGCTATGATACATAAAATGGTGTCACAGTAGAGACCTGACAAATGTACAAAATGACTCTGCTATAGATGTGGTGATGATTTCCCACTTGAAGGGCTCTACCACGCATTAGGACAGGGGTGCTCTGCATGTGAAGGAGAGAATAATTTCCGGTCAGTATGTTGCATGCTGAGAATGAATAGCGCCTGCCCCAGAGACAATACACCGTTCAGTAATAACTTGCCTGTACACAAACCACAAGAAGACAACAAAAGAACTCCAGACAGTGATGGTTCCATATGTACAGACAAAAGTGCATGATACAGGCGGTCATAGTCCCCTGAAAGACGCCATAAACCAAGAAGATTACATAACTTGTGAACGACAACTCTATCTACAAGTGAATCTGACTCAGCATCAGGCCATCGGAGAAGAACAGAGTATGTATATGCCATTGGCAATCCTACAGCCGTAGGTCATAGTCCTATCCTATCTCTAAAAATAAATGGACAGACATACCAATTCCTTATTGACTCTGGGGCAACAGTGAATGTCTTGCCAGAAGAAGAGTATAACAAACAGCGACAGGAACCAAAGCTGAGGAGAGCACACATGGACATTTACGCATATGGCTACACGCAACCTTTACAGTGGAAAAGTGCATTCACTGCCAAGTGTACATACAAAGATCAATACGACTATGTGCTGATATATGTCATAAAATCTGACATAAACTACGGTTGCATTGTGAGCTTCAAATCAGCAATCGAGATGGGCCTTTTCCATATCAGCTGATGGCGAAACAGTACATAACCACATCTTCCCAAATGGAAGCCACTTTCAATTTTCAAAGGTATTGGAAATCTGGAAGGATGCCAAGTCAAGTTCCATATTGAGCCAACAGTAAAACCAGTGGTGCAACAGTACGGGGGCATCCCTTTTAATATCCATTGATAGGTTGTTATACCAGATAAGCAACCCTATAGTCGATTGATATGTATAATATGTTGGCCAGAAGCCAATCGCATCATGTGACAAACATCGCAATCCTAGAATTGTCAATGTATCCAAAGGGCGTCCATTTTGTGAAATGTCGGTCATTTGCTTTTTTCTTTTCTGTCAAAACGCTTTGCAAAATGTATTCTATGTTTTAGACTCGCACACCGTGCGAGGCCACGGCTTGAATGCTGAAATACTAACACAGACAGGAATGTCAAACTGTACAGAAATACATTGTTTTTCTCTCTCACTAAGTCCTTGAAGTCGAGCAGAAGCCGCATCTAATCAGTAGTCCAGGTGTCGGTTTGACTTGCAAGCGCTGTTGTAAAAGGCAGTTAAACATGAATTATATTCTCCTAACGGTGCTCCTTCGCGGAGAGTGGTATTTTCTGCTTCAGAACTATCTGACCCTTAGTTCATGAGCTGAAACACACAGATAACGTAGTAAGGAATGTCTCCCTGCTAAGAACACGATATCCTTGCCGAGCCCGAGCTCCATGTTCCTCATAACAGAATGTTGTCTCTGCTGCCTTCGCCAAAATAACTATGTTTAGGCTGAATGAAGACTTGTCATAACGTGTCACAATTGTCATAATTGTCAATCACTGAACCCTAGCCTGTATGAGATGTATGAGGGCGGGTTGAATCCTTTAGCAAAGGATTTGTCTGATGTATATATATTGCTGCTTGAGCGCTGTTCTCTCTCTCTCACATCTCACAGGGTTTGGGAACACACGTCGTGAGGCGTTGAGACCCAGTTGACCGACTGAGAATACTTTGAAATAAACCAGACTTGTTTGGAAAACAAACCTCGCGTCTAATGTGTCATTTTAGTATATGGTTTTTGTGCCTTAGTTTTCATATGCGGTCTTTATGGCCTAGCAAATATGGTGCCCGAACAGGGACCCTCCCACTAATGCTCCATCATATACGTTGAAGTTAAAGGAAGGTAAAAACGAGTTGAGGACGAAGCCGGCGAACCGGGATCGGAAGGTGTTCGGGGCACCCCTGTAGAAGTGATGAGCGACTTCTCCGAAGATCTGTACACAGCCTGATCTGATCTGCGAGCAGCGCCCAGAGAGCATCAAGGTGAGTGTCTTGATATTGGGCAAATCTTCCTCGGGACCAGCCCTTGGGAGCAAAAATTACCCAATTCAGCCCAAAATACAGGTTCTATTGTGCCGAGCAGTGAACTCATGCTAGTGACAAATGACACCTTCAATAAGTTTTAGTATTTATTCTAAACAGTGAATTTCAGCAACATCTTGGGATTCAAGTTAGAGAAGATTACAAAGCACAAAACTTAGAGAAATGCAAAATATAGAGAAACATAGAACCTAGGGAAACATAGAGAAACACAGTCTTACGCCCCTTCAATCAGCACTGGGAGTCCCTGGCCCTCATAAGCTAGCTGTAACAAGCCCCGCTCAGAGGACAGCGCTGCAGGGTGCTGACAGAGCCATAAATTCCGGACACTTGATCTTGCTCGAACCAAGTCCACAGATCGATCTCCCACCTGAGTCATGTGGGCATGCATTTTTATAATCTCGTGCTGTCAGTACATGAGGCACAGTTCCAGAACTTTCCCTGTGCAAAATATAGGCTTGCTCATGGAAAAACCCAACTCTGTGAATTTCCACTGTGCTCCTTTTCTGTGCCCCTTCCTGCTTGGAGCCCATCTGCGCGAAAGCTCAGGAATGTCTTATCAGTGCCTTCTCAGAGAAAGAGGATTTGTTTACGAAGCCATGCAGGGCCACCGTTAGAAAGGCAGAATATTCTAAGAGAAGCCGAGATGAATTAACCCCATGTGAGCAAGCTCTAAAAGGCATGCACTCATAGCTTAGTGTTCATAGCGCTTAAGACTGGCTATCTAAGCGCTATATAGGTGCCATAATGTTCCAAACACTCCAATAATGTCTATTAGCTACAGAGCTGGGGCCTTCGCCCTGCCTGTTTATTTACAATGCATAATGTGACCTACCACCCCTACTAGGCCTGCATATTCCTTGTAGCTCATTACTGCATAATGGAAGTGCTACAACAGACTACTGTCAGCATTTTTGGCACACACTTTGAATAAACTATTGGCTTTCAGCGGCTAATGCTGTCATCTAAAGCCCTGATTGGCAAATTTGCAATTTTGTGTATCACTACACTCCACCCCTATTCAAAGTGTGTGCGACAATGCTGACTAATACCCATCAACATAGTATGTAGTGCAGTGATAAAGACCTTGGGGCTTTGCAAGAGGTTTAAGCAAACTATCTTCTAGCGGTATTCAGCGTGGCATGCAAGGTTAGTAAAAACACTACCTAAACAAAAATCTACACAAAGTGAACAGTGACATTTACTCTAGCCAAAACCTGGCCTACACAAAAATACCTAAATAATTATTGTATAACTGATTGTCAGTTAAAAAGCAGCATGCAGTTAGAATGTCAAGGCAATCCGGTGTAGTCGAATCTACAATGCACTATTGCATTTATGTATGGTTACCAATTCTAAAACCTGGCAGCCTTTCACTCTAAGGGCCTACCCTCCCCCTGATCCCAGGGCATTCAAACGTGACTATGGGCTGTGTGATTAGACACTTCCCCCATGTATGTGGAACCCAACCAAAAACTAATTTCATGAGCAAGGTGAACCCATGGGCACCAGGTTATCTAAATGAAAACAATTCTACTAATTTACATTAAAGCATGGCATGTGTTATTCATGCAATCAAAAGCAAGGGATTTGATCCATATGTTTGCTGGTAACTGTAGCTCTGTGTGCCAGTGTGTTGAGGATGGTCGCCCCCACTCAGTGAAAAGCCAACACCTGCTGATTTAACAATGTTTGCCATAAAATGCATCGTGTTTATTTAGCAGTCTTGTTGACCTGCCCTATGGCAGAAAAAATGTCTTCATACCTAAAATTCTGCCATCTGAGGTGGTGGGCAATACTTGCAGCAGAGTTGGGCATATCAATGGGCCCCACTAGGTCAGAAGTTTTGTAGCAGAGCTGGCATCAGAACCCATAGTGGCTAGCTTATTGTGCACAGTTTCTATGTCAAAATCGTTTAAAGCTCCTGTTACCCCCGCTGCTCCCGCAATTAATGAATCAAGCTCCCTAGCTACGTGCACTCTGGTGATGGGCCATAGAAATGGACTCCATTTGTAGCAGCTTGGTAGTACTAAGGAAACATTGCCTCATGATAAATCTATGTCTAAGTGTATCACTGTAATAATAGAGGTGTGCATTACCAGCCTACAATTTAAATGTTGCCTTACTACTGGAAAATCTAACATGTTCACAGTTTCTACCTTGTGTGACTTGGAGAATACCCTTCTCCAAGTAGGATGCCTACCATATACAATATTAGTTTTAGCTACAAACACCATACTACCATCCGGCAGTGGCTGTTTCATCACACCATTGTGTGAAATGCATTTAGTCAAGTTATAGTCCATAAAATCTTGGCGAGAACACTCGCTGCAGTTCTTGGTCAGAAAAAACATCACATTAAACAAATTAAACAAATCGTTGGATCCATTCACTGAAACATTTGGGCCTAGGATTTCATAGACACCAGTCATATGAGTCAGTGACAAAAGATGCCCGACAATGTGCCAGGCCAGTACGCTAGCAATTCCATGTGGATACTCATTTGTAGCGCTTTTCCAAGGAATTATACTAAATGTCTACAATCAAAAGGTGACTCTTTGCATTAGTGTGCTGGAGACAGCTGTCCCCACAAAAACATGAAACTGGTTGGTTTAACAAAAACCGTGTCACACACTGTGTCATAAAATCAAACATCAAGTCAGTCATGGTTTCATTTACCCGCCTTAAGGCTGGCTGTAAAAGTATCCAGTGTTTCAAAGGTTACAGTCTCAAATTAGAGCTCACACACTTGGCAGCATTACTACAAATTAAGAACCTTAACCAACGTACAGCTGACTTTGATGTGCGCACTCATTTTATCTCAAAATAAATTACGCTCCTGCTTGCATAATCCTGCTGCCCACACAATTCATAAATCATTTTCCTGCCTACGTGCAACGTAGTAGTTTTAGAAAAGGCAAAATATCTCTGGTTAAAGCAATTCAGTTGGAAGAGCAAAACATTTCGTTTTTTCAGATTCATCTCAAAAAGTGCATTTAAAAACCGTTTTTCAATGTGTTAGCATTCAAGTGCTGTGTCACACAGCTGTTTGTGGTGCATGATGTCACAGTCCACAACCCATTGTCCACAGTCCTTTAAACAAGAAAGGCAAAACATATCAACCAGGTTATTTCCAGCAACTGAATCATTTGAATGTGCAGCATCAAATGTTTGATAACTAGCCAAGTCTGCACCGTGCCAGTTCAGCAAAAGTTATTACTCTGTTGGACACCTCTCGCAGGTTGCAGAACAAATGTCCTCATACGTCATGCATGTTAGCAGCATTGAGTGCGGTGCAGGACAGGTTCAAAGTTCAGATATCATCACGCAGTGACTCGCTTTCTCTGAGAATGCGTCTGCTTGACTGATCAGTGTCACCCGCAAATTGCACACATCTACCCCAATCATGGCACGCAACTGTCTTGGTTTTTTGCCTAGGCAAAATACAAACAGAAATGTTAGGATTTCATCAAAAGTACAATGTCATTATTCTTCATGTTAGGATGTCATCAAAACTTCAATATCAGCGTTATCCACCCCTTCCCTTAACACCACCCCCACCTTCAGAAGTCTCATCAGGTAACTACACACTTTATCATTGCTACCACAATTATTTGTCACCCTTCTGCATGTTACTGGGGGCTTATTTGCACTCAACCATACGGGGTGTAACTGCCTAATCATAAACTCATTTGTGCAATGCGATCATAGTTGGTCAATGGTACTGAAGACTGATCTGTGATTTTACAAAAGCCATATAATAAGTACCCAGGTCGCACTTCTCAATGGATCAATGCTTTTCTTTGTCACCAGAGCGATCACGAATGCCAGGCGCCAACTTGCTTCCAGTGTCTCATGATCTTGGTTTAGGTTGCCCTGCTGGCATCACTCCATATTTCAAAGGTAAAGTCCTTCAGTCCCATACCGCCTGCAGTTAGTTGCACAAGCAGCTTTGTTTATTTTTTCTCCATACAGCTAGTGTCTTTCAAGCCTCTGGTTTTCCACTTGTCATTTTCCCAAAGGGTGTCTGCTGATTTCTTGGGCCACCCCTTTGAGCGCGATAGTCTAAGTCAGTTCCTTTTGTTGCTTCAACAAATCATTCATTCTTGCACTAAGCCGTGAGGCTTCTGGATCATGGCTAATGTGCAGTGTTCATGTTATACTCAGTTCTGCATGTTGTCTCTTGCAAAACGGATACCTTTGTCAGTTTTGCTTCCATCTGGAACACCATAATGTCTTTGTCAGTTACTCCAGCCCTGGCAATGTAGCTTGCATTTTTGCCAGCTGTGTATTTTCACTTCTCAAAGCGCCTAGAGGTTTCTTCTCCAGTGCACAGCGCTTTACTTTACTTCACATCACATGGCGCATGGGGATGCAGCTTGTACGGCAATGTCTCTTGAAATGGGCAGCTGTCTTTTCTTAGCCCATTCACAGATGCACAAGTTCCCCAAATGTTCAGATGCGATGTGCCCGTCTGCCATCCTGCATGCAGCGTTTGTTTTCCTTCCAGTGTTGATACTGGGCTAATTCTTTACTTCTGATCAGCTCTGTTATTGCATGCCGGTGTTAGAAAGCATACGTACATCAGCATGCAAGGTAGATTGCACTCTTTTTCAATTTTCTCACTCACAGCAATTATTGCCTTCAGTTCTGTTTCAGCATTCTGTCTGTGCACCCCCTCCTCAGTTTTTGCTCACACTGACGGTGTCTCTCACAGGGGATGGAATGCAGGAATGTCATTGTTTATCTTTCATGTGCACATGGCAGCGCCATGAGCACGCAGCAAACTTATCTCTTTGCCTATAACTCTTAAACTGTGGCGGCTTCAATGGAAGGCACTCGGTTCAGACAGTTCATCCAGATTAACTATTTCCTGCACTGCTTCAGCAACTCAGAAAAGCTCCCATATCTGCCAGCTTCTGTAAACACCATTTCACTGAACAGGAGCGCAGTATTCTGCTTTTCTGCCTTCCTCCAACAGTTTTTTTTTTCTTCGCGCCCCTTGCCCAAGACAGTGCAAGTTATCTTCAAGGCACAAGCTCTGCACACACAGCAAGACTCTTATTTTCAAAAGAGGCACTTTCTTGTCATCAGATTCTACTCCATGTAATTTTGCCAAAATGTCAAAGCGTCTTTTAGCCTGTTTTGAACTGATCAATGTTCCATTTAAAGGCATATATTTTTTTTTCTTTTTCCTCGTAACCTTGTAGTTTGGCTTCACAAACTCACTCCGATGCAATGTGCGATCTTTAAAAAGAACCCGCAACCCACTAAATCTTTGTGCTGTCGTATCACACACAGATTTTCCATTCTGTTGTACCATTGCCAGAATATAACCACTTATTTCAGTGCATTTAAAACATGCCATGTGTAGTGCAGCTTCCTGCACGTTTTTCTTCCTGCAAGAGCAACCCACACTCTATATTGCTTGTGGGCTGTTAATGTGTCAACAACATTTTTTACCATGTATCTCAGTCAACAGGTCACTATTTCCAAAACATACATCACTTATAACGCAACAGTACAAATCCATGGCATAGCGTGGGAACTGTCAAAAATACTCCAGGGGCAATTTAGGGGCAATTTAGAAAAATATAAATTGTCTTTTCCCCCCAACCATTGCAAACTGATTCTGCAATTCAAAATCAATACACAAAAATCGAAAATCCAAATGCCATTCACTCACTTCCTTTTTTAAGTGAGTCTCTCACCCATTGTAAGCATGGCACAGCTAAAATGCAATGTAGCCATTTTAGTGTGTTTCCTTAAAACAGAATGCACCACCAGCACATGGAATTTACAGTTGCCAAAAGAAAAACAAACCCTTTAGGCTCTCAACACAGATGTTACTCTTTCTCCTAAACACGGCTCATTCCCACGTTATCTTCAGGAATGTCAACACTTCAAAAGCATACATTTAAAAAAAAGCGAACCTTTGCCTCCTTACATTACAGCCCCCCACTCGCTAGCACACTGGGGCTGAATCAATGGTTGAATTACTATTCACAATTTGCATGTCAAATCCTCGCAACTATTTTCCTGCCCTCATGACAGAATAGAGTTGAGAACTCCGTCTCACTTTGCATTTCAAATTACAACTTTAAACTTGGGGAAACCGCATGATAAAATTCTTTCCTAATTGAACATAAATCTTTCTTGACCATTCATCGGAGCGCTTTAAACAAAGCCATTTCCCGCTTGTTTATCGCCATGTGCTCCCTGGCTCCATTCCCAAGCAATAAGTCAGTCACGACTGATTTACTGAAGGGAGTCTTAACCACACAAGCTATCGGCCACGGCAAGCCGACACAACGTTGCTGTCTTTTGTGTCTCAGAGCTGCAGTGAGACCACCAAGGAAATGTGACAGCCTGCTCATCACTCTGCACTGTGTTCTCTCACACAATTTGTCACTTCACAGCAAGGCACTGCTCTGCACAAATCCCCAAGCTGCCACCAAATGTCTTGATATTGGGCAATTCTTCCTCGGGACCAGCCCTTGGGAGCAAAAATTACCCAATTCAGCCCAAAATACAGGTTCTATTGTGCCGAGCAGTGAACTCATGCTAGTGACAAATGACACCTTCAATAAGTTTTAGTATTTATTCTAAACAGTGAATTTCAGCAACATCTTGGGATTCAAGTTAGAGAAGATTACAAAGCACAAAACTTAGAGAAATGCAAAATATAGAGAAACATAGAACTTAGAGAAACGTAGAGAAACACAGTCTTACGCCCCTTCAATCAGCACTGGGAGACCCTGGCCCTCATAAGCTAGCTGTAACAAGCCCCGCTCAGAGGACAGCGCTGCAGGGTGCCGACAGTGCCATAAATTCCGGACACTTGATCTTGCTCGAACCAAGTCCACAGATCGATCTCCCACCTGAGTCATGTGGGCATGCATTTTTATAATCTCGTGCTGTCAGTCCATGACGCACAGTTCCAGAACTTTCCCTGTGCAAAATATAGGCTTGCTCATGGCAAAACCCAACTCTGTGAATTTCCACTGTGCTCCTTTTCTGTGCCCCTCCCTGCTTGGAGCCCATCTGCGCGAAAGCTCAGGAATGTCTTATCAGTGCCTTCTCTGAGAAAGAGGATTTGTTTACGAAGCCATGAAGGGCTACCGTTAGAAAGGCAGAATATTCTAAGAGAAGCCGAGATGAATTAACCCCAAGTGAACAAGCTCTAAAAGGCATGCACTCATAGCTTAGTGTTCATAGCGCTTAAGACTGGCTATCTAAGCGCTATATAGGTGCCATAATGTTCCAAACACTCCAATAATGTCTATTAGCTACAGAGCTGGGGCCTTCGCCCTGCCTGTTTATTTACAATGCATAATGTGACCTACCACCCCTACTAGGCCTGCATATTCCTTGTAGCTCACTACTGCATAATGGAAGTGCTACAAAAGACTACTGTCAGCATTTTTGGCACATACTTTGAATAAACTATTGGCTTTCAGCGGCTAATGCTGTCATCTAAAGCCCTGATTGGCAAATTTGCAATTTTGTGTATCACTACAGCGAGGGTCCTGGAACGAGGCAGATTGAGCCAGACGCGCAGTCACGACGATTCTTGGTTGCATCTGTATATGGGCGAATTACGTCCTGACTGACGAATTGGTTGATCAGGTGAGTCGTGCCCCAATTCTTAAACGTCCTGATATTGGCAGAGAGTTGCACTTGCAAGTTCAAACGCCCAGGGTAAGAAAAGGGTAAGAATTAATCATGCCTGGGAAATTGTCTTCCTATTTAGTGAGTTTTTTCACTGCAGTAGACAATCTTTGGAAACTGGCCAGATCGCGCCACCCGAAGGGTCGCCGGTACATGAAATGTATATCAAGTATGGTATAGGGGCAATAGTGTTTAATGCGATTTGGCATAGGCAGACCAGACGTGTATCAGACCCAGTGGCCTAATAATGGGAGCTTTGAATAAGCACGTATAGAACACCTAGAATCCGTATTGCTACGCAAAAAGGCCCGACATGCAGCATTCGATGTTGTAAGAGACTGGAGGAAGGAAGCTAATCTCTGTTTGAGAAGTAGGGAGAAACATGCGCGCAGACATAAAACGAATGTAGAGAAAGCACTAGAGCATGATCAGCATCAGCAGACAGAAGCCATTAGAAACATGGACAGGGCTTTCCAATTAGATGTACAGAAAATATATCCCCAGCAAGATTTGCATACATCAGATGAACTAATAAACAAAATATTAAATGAGCGAAGAAATGGACATCAAAATACTGACCCAGTTGCACCTCCTCCTTCTGTACCTCCCATTCCCATTATTCCATCTGCACCTGTAGTAAGCAGTTCCTCTCCCCCTGTGCATGTGACATAATTTCCACCACTGCCTCCAGAGCATGAGTTAGCTGCTTTAGCAGGCAGTTCTACAGAGATGGGGTCTGCGCAAGAAATCATTATACAGACTTGTAGCATGATTAGCAAAAGAAGGAAAGAAGAACTGAAAGAATGGGCCGAAACGAATATTGATGATGACAATGAAGTGGCTCAGCAAAGTTCCATATCTGATCATAGAGGCCTTGGTGAACAGCAGGTATTGTTAGAATGCATGGGGAATTATCTTGTGAAAATACGGAGTGATTTGACCGATACAGTGGTACCGCAAGAGTTGCGTGATTTGGTTGTCCTTTCGAATCGGCGAGATAATGCGACGAAAGTACGAGAACACGTAGGCCGAATATTTGTGTTTAGGCGAGAACTTGATCGATTGCATAACGAATTATTGAAAAAGATAAACCGCATATGTCATATGTCCAGCAACGGTTTTTACCACCGTGGAAACCTGTTAGTAAAGAGGTGCGAATTTGTACGCGAGATGCACTTAGGTGGATTACGGATGCCGCCATGTCCCCAATTGAAGTGCATGATACGTTTAGTCAGTATACACCAGAAATGCAGAGAAAAGTATTACAAGCTATGGTAGAGTACCCACAGGATGAATGTATGAAGAATAAGATATGTTGTCCCGCTGATCTAATGACAATTTATAAAAGAGCATTTTCGCCTGAAACTGGAACGACTGCTTTTTCTCTTGATTTAGCTTTGTTGCTTAATAGACGAACGAATGTAGAATCGCCTAGTTTGCAATTACCCATGAGGGAGGTGCCTCCCAAATTTGTCCCGAAAGTAGAGATTGCTGCCGCTGGAGGAGCTCCAGCGTGAACAATATAAGCTCATTATATTGCACAGTTTGTACATGTTCCTTTTTCTAGGCAAGAGGTAAATACTATAAAGCAGACGATCCCTGATATTATGAAAAATCCGGCAGGATTCTATAAGGAAATTGAATCTGTTTTGAATTCATCTGTTTTTAAATTGAGTGACATTGATTTACTGTTTCCCGTGATTCTTCCTGTAGACATATGGAAACAGGTTAGAAATATAAGTGACGCGCCGATGTTAGACGAAACATGGGAGGATTTGATTAAAATTGATAGTGAGAGAAAGGCTGGAGAAAAGCCACTGCAAGTAATGTTGGCCTTGCCATCGCGAATAATAGAGAAATTGAAAACTTCAGTGCCCGAAAAGAGAATAGTTTGGGATAAATTAACTGCTTGTTTACAAGGCAAAGAGGAAGGAGCGACAGATTATTTTAATCTATTTGAAGAAGTATTTGCAGATTTTAGTGGTCAAGATCTAAGTACTGAACCCAGGAAGAGATTGTTTGTTGATAAGTTTGTGCGAGGGTTGTTACCGAAAATCCAAAGTTTAATAATGACATCTGAAAGTGCATGGCAAGCAAAAGCACAAAGTGAAGTATTACACATGGCCCAATATTATGAGAACAGAGTAAATTCAGAAAAGGATAAGGAACTAAGGGACAAAGGGAATTTGAAAACAAGAGTATTGTTACAGCAAGCAGCTAACAATAATAGTGGTGGTGGGAACGCACCGTCCAGAGTCCAATTTGCATTAACGTCAAATATGCAAGGAGGTCCAATAGGGATTTATCAATGTGCCTATTTTAGACAAGAAGGCCATTGCCGAGCACAGTGCCCGCATATACAGAATAGAAATGGGACTTTTCCGAGAAGACAGAATAGAGATCGTCTGGGAATACAAGGACAGAATAGAAACCAAAAGGTGTCACAATTTCAGGAAAATCAGGGTAATCAGAATCATCAACGAAACAATATAAATGGTGGGAATGTTTTTGATAATCAGTCCAATGCATATTACTCTGGCGACTTTACATCTGACGATGTACTGTTCTACTAGGACAGCCCGAGACAGAGGTTGGAACCAGTATCTATTCCCGTTGACCAGAAAGGGCCCTACGTGGAAATGAAGGCTGGAAATAGGGAGCACATTTTTTTAGTGGACATGGGTGCACAAAAATGTTCAATTGACCATCAGCGGGTTCCAGAAATACCACTGACAGGGCATGCAAATGTCTCAGTAGGGTTCTCAGGTACACCAGTAATTAGTCCAGTGTCACAACCAGTACCTATAACACTAGGTCCTTTCACATAACACTAGGTCCATTCACAGAGTCTTGCCCATTTCTTTTGATGAAAGATTGCGTCGAAAATTTGTTGGGATTAAATTTGTTGAAGAAATTGAATGCAGTCATCAATTGTTCTCCTGATGGAGTGTATTTGACAATTTCGCCACAAAAGACTCCTGTATCACAATTTGTATCTATGCCACTACCGACTGAATTGAGTAAAGTAGCGGCTTGTATATGGGCAGTGAACGACAATGATGTTGGTTGTTTGTAAGTAGAGTCAGTGAAAATTGTTCTGAAAGAAGGAATTACATTGCTGCGTATTCCGCAATATAATATTTCGACTGAGGGAGAAAAAGCATTGAAATGCATTGTATCAGATTTAATTAAAAGAAACGTAATTGAAGAAACTTCTGGTAGTATTTGCAATAGTCCGATTCTTCCGGTTTACAAGAAAGGAGGTAATGATATACCTTACCGTTTTATAATTGATTTACACGGACTGAATAAAGTGGTTGATCCACAATTTCCATTAGTCCCGGATGTAGCTACAATTTTGACTATGATTTCAGCCTCTGCATCATATTTTAGTGTAATTGACTTGAAACATTCATTTTTTAGTATCCCAGTGTATCCAGATAGTAGATATTTGTTTGCTTTTACACTAGGAGGACGTTCATTTACATTCATACGAATTATACAGGGCTACTCTGAGAGTCCAAGTATTTACAGTAGAGCATTGAAGGAACAACTAGATATGTTGGAGCTACCAACAGGTTGCATATTACCACAATACATAGATGATTTGTTAATAGCTGCAGACACAGAATTCTTTTTTAAAGAAAGTACAATTGCATTATTGACACATTTAGCAGCGCATGGACATAAAGCATTGCTAAAAAGATTCCAGTATTGTCGAAGTGAAGTGGCCTACTTGGGCTACCTCCTTTCGAAGGAGGGAAGAAGATTGACATCAGAAAGAATAGAAAGCATCTCTGATATGCCTATTCCAAATACGCAGAAAGAAGTCAGGGCTTTAATTGGCATGGCTTCATATTGTAGGCAGTGGATCCCTAACTTTTCATTGATCGTGAAACCGATATTGGCATTGACAAGGAAGGATGTTACCTTACCTTTGCCATGGAACATGGAATGTCAAGAAGCATTTGACCTGCTCAAAGCTGCATTATGTTCAGCTCCAGTTTTGGGCACGCCAAAACACAACAAGAGTTTTAAGTTATTTGTGGATGAAAACAATGGATGTGCTTTGGCTGTTTTGACTCAGGAACACGGGGGGAGAAATAGACCATGCGGCTACTTCTCTTCCATGTTGAATCCTGTTGCATGTGCTTTGCTGCGCTGTTTGCGAGCGGTTGCTGCAGCTGCTGCGTCAGTAAAACAAACTGAGGGAATGGTTTTGTCATGATGCCTACCTCCAAGGAGCCAGGCCGGGCCCAGCAACCCCAGAGGCAGACATCATTTTCCCCAGGGAAGTCTCAGCGGGCCCAAGTGGGGGTCCTTTGGACTCAGTCCTGGCGCCTTAGGTGCCAGGCTCATAGCGGACCCCAGTCCTGGCGCCTTAGGCGCCAGGCTCATAGAAGAGGATATGTGTTTAAGTGCTTGGGTGCACACTTACCTGATGCAGACCTTGCTGCTTCATCCAGGCCCTCTTGAGGCCTGAATGGGACTAATTTACCTGTAGGACTACTTCACCACCCGGGTGTGGTCGGGGAAGGATACATACCAGGAACTTCTTCCAAGGCTATTTAAACCCCACCCGAACAGCCACACATGCTTCGCGTTGTTCTGCACCTAGCAGCTGGACGCTCACCGTGTCAGCTCCTGCATCCTGACTTCAGCCATGCCTGCCAGCACCCTGGAACACCTGCAAGGGGAGAAAGGAAGAGAATAGGAGAAGAAAAGCCCTTACCTGCTAAATCTGCATCCCGGAGTCATTTCTCCAACGGCCCTGAAAAGGAAGACATCATTTTAAAGGCATTTTGTTTCGATCGCTGCAGCGCTGCATTTTACTCACCTTTGCAAGGCGCTTCCATCTTCAGCAGCGATCTTCCGGATTCAGCTACGCCCCGGCGCCTAGAGGAAAAAAGACAAGAACAAAGGTGAGAGGGAGAAAAGGAATAAGGAAAGCTCAGTTTCCTTTTAAGTCCTACCTGTTGGATTATTCCCACTGCATTTCGGGTCCTGCCGCTTCCTGGCATCTCCGGACCCCGGCCCCTATGGGGAAAAAAGACAAAGACATTGAATGAGTGAATGCAAAGACATTACCTGAGCGCTCATCCAGAACTGTTTCACTTCGGGTCGGCGCCATATCTCCGGCACTCCGAACCCCGGCCCCTAAGGGGAAAAAGACATAAGCATTAGCGCTTGCTGCAATTAGACAACGAACATTATTATTAAGCTTGAACTTTTGAACAGAACTTTTTACAGCGCCTTACCTGAACAGTCAAGCTTACCTGAACTCCCATCAATCCTCAATCCAGTGAAGTAACTGGGTTTCAACGCGCCCCTGCATCAGAAGCAGGATGGAGAGCTCATCCTTCCAAACCCTAAGGTGAGGCTTCACAGGGAATCGTGGAGGAGGTATCGTGGAGGGTTGGAAGGGAGTCGGAGGCTTGAGCATTGTTCCACAGTTGGTAATACTCCCTTTTCACGCACAGGAGGGTATCCAACGAGCCAGGGAAGCCAGAATAGAGGGGCCCTTCCTGTCCATCTTCAGAGTTCTGCGCCTTCGACGCCGCGCCTCTGTGGGAACCAGGTGAGCGTTACAGGTTTTAGGTCACGCTTTAACCGTAATGGTACCTCATTCAGTGGACGTTCTTTAAAATAGAACGCAGACGCAACATCTGACATCAGCCAGATTAACAAGGTATGAAATTGTTCTATTCGCACTGCATATCCAAATTAAGAGATGTTGCGCTTTAAATCTGGCCGAGTTAATGCCTCCTCCAAATGAGAAAGGGGGTGGAAAACAATTCCCCCATGATTGCTTAATGGTTACTGAGAAAGAGACAAAAGGAAGAATTGACCTAACTGACACCCCACAGAAAGAGCCAGATGGAGAACTGTTTTGTGACGGTTCCTGTTTTAAATTACCAGATGGCACATCAACTGCTGCTTATGCCATCACTACACTGAAAAATATTATAGAAAGCAAACAAATCCCATATAACTCAGCACAAGCTGCAGAATTAATAGCGTTAACAAGAACATGTGAAATTTCTGAAAACCTCAATGTAAACATATATACTGACAGTCAGTATGCCTTTGGGGTGGTACACAATTTTGGCCTATTATGGGCTGAAAGGGGTTTCCTGACATCACATGGAACCAAAATCCAACATGGCACTTTGATAGTGAAACTGTTGTCAGCACTTGCACATCCCAAGCGATTAGCGATAATGAAATGTGAAGCACATAAAAAGTAACATGTAATGTTGGAAAGGGAAACGCATTTGCAGACAAAATTGCGAAACGAACTGCCACTGATTTACAAACAAAAATGTATGTTGAAAGAATAGAAGAAGTACCCTGCATGATAGAAAATGGAATTGCAACAGTTAAGGAGATCCAAGCAGAAGCTACTGTAGATGAAATAAAAAACTGGTCTGAGGGTCCAGCAGAATTAGATTCTGAGGGTTGTTGGGTGGACAAGCAAAATAACAGATGGATGTTGCCAAATGCCTATGTGATGGCCATGGTCACTATGGCCCACAGTCCGCCACACATATGTGCTAGAAAAATGATTCAACACCTGGAATCTGTATGGCAAAATCCACACATTAGAAAAACTGCTGAAAGATTGGTTCAGAATTGCATGACTTGTTTGCAACATAACATTGGAAAGGGAACAGTGAGTTTTGGCTCACCGAATATGCTATTTGAAGTCATCCATTTTGATTTCATAGAAATGGAGCGGTGCCAAAACTATAAGTATGTCCTCCTGGAGGTCTGCACATTCAGCAAATGGATAGAGGCCTATCCCCTGAAAGATTGTACAGCTGTGTCCACAGCTAAAGCCATGCTAAAAGAATATTTTCCCCGATTTGGGCTACCCCGTGTCATATGGTCAGACAATGGGCCGCACTTTATTGCGGCCGTGATATTGCAAATTTGCGCAGGTCTCCAAATTGATAAACGATTCCATTCGGCCAGACACCCGATGAGTGCCGGTTTGGTAGAACGCCAAAACGGTATCTTGAAAAACAAACTGAGTAAAATCTGCACAGGCAGCAATTTGAAATGGCCCGATGCACTACCCCTAGCTTTACTTTGCATGCGAACAGCTGTACAGACGAGGACAGGTCTCTCCCCTTACGAGATCGTGATGGGGAGACCAGCGAATGTCTGGAACGCGCCTCGACCAAAATGGTTGAGGGATATTGAATACCCATTATTTATTTATTACTGCCAACAGTTGACTCAAAACTTGCGTTTGATTCATCAGCAGGTGCAGGAGGCTCTTCCTGTCAGATATACCGGCCCAGGACATTGTCTGCAGCCTGGAGACTGGACTTTGGTGAACATTTTTGAAAGAAAATCTTTGCTTGCACCACGCTGGACGGGACCCTTCCAGGTGCTAGTGGCCACACAGACTGCAGTCCGAGTGAATGGCCGCAAGCACTGGATCCACGCAACACACACAAAAAGAGTTCTGTTTTCTTTGCCACATGAGAAAGAGATTGATGATCCTGACGTCGAAAGAAAGACAGCTGTACTTGATCACAAAGATATCATCGCCAGTTCTGTGTCAGAAGTACTTCCTAAGCCCGAGAAAGGGCCTGGGGAGATTGCAACGAAGATCGAAAGGCCAAAGTTGCCTCAACTTTGTCTGACTGCTGCCTCATCATCATCACACAGTGCATCACAAGTTGGCACTGATCCTGCATCTGGAAATGAGAGTGCATTGTTCATCGATCAGACTGTACCTGGAGCTGTAAGGTACAATATACGTTCACAAAATCAGAAGTGATCAGCTTTTGTTTCGCCTTTGTTCCTAGCTCACGGATGAAGTTGGGAACGGAGGCCTAGGGAAAAGGAGCGTATGAGCTGTATCAAGTTGAAAGCTCTGACACGCGGTTTCTCGGTGCTACCATTGAAAGTGAAGGACCGTTGCAACCTAGCACGGACAAGCGGGGCCAATGGTCCCGACACTATAAAATTGATACTTGCTCCTGCCTTTTTGGAACTCTGTGTAAATTAACATCAGCTTGCTATCATCTATAACCATCTATAAGACAAATTTCCCCGACGGACACTGAAAACTTTTCCTGAGATAAGCATAACAGACAATGCCTATATTCGCTCCTGCTCCCTCCTGCACCAATGCTGTTGATGATATATAGATAGAGAATAAGCCTACTCCAAGAAAGACTTGGTTCCGAAAGAATAATATGCTAATGATTATGATACAGCTTTGGATTTTGATTACACTGATCCCAATGTTTTGGTATTTAGAAACTGTGCATCCCTTAAACTCTCTCTTGACTGCTTAAAATGCTCCTACTATGAGCAGCCCAGTACATGGTCTCTCTTATACTCTCCCTTCACAAGAAGTGAAACATAGAAAAGGATATGATAATAATACATTGCTATTGATTATGAATATGACCCATGCTATCTTGAATAGGTCCAATTGTTGGGTTTGTTCCCATTTACCCCAGCACTGGGAAAGAGAAATGGGATGGTATGTACATCATTTGCCACTTAATACCGCCTGTTATGCATCATTAAGAGCGTTATTTTTTGGAAAATCAAATGGTAGTATCACTGGTCAGTTTGATGGAACAAACATAAATTAATTTGAAAGATTGGTATTGGAACCGTTGGGTTGTTCCGTATTTAAAAGCAGAAGCAAAATAAAACCGGTACAAGTCCAGTAGATAGGCTCTCTAGGCCTTACCCGTCCCTAATCACCTTTAAAAAGGCTCCGGTAGGAAATAACGATGCTGTGCTTCCCTTCTATACTATTAATCATAGTCCACGTTCTGTCCCATTTTGCTTGCAGAAAAAAGGTTCCTACCCAGTGGGAACATTCACTAGATGCATGAATATTGCCGTACTTGAACAAGAAAAACCATTATATATAGGAGATTCTGTCTATTTTATATGTGGAGATCAGGCCTATCCATGGTTACCTAGAAATTGGGAAGGGACCTGTTATTTAGGTATACTTTCACCTGGTGTATTTCTTTCCAAATTAACAAGGGGGGTCCTGGGAGTCCCTCTGCCAGACATCAAGTAACTTTGGGTCTCACCCTAAGTTACTAGGGGAATCCAGACGTGGACGGACCCCTTGCTCACTATTCTTAGAGAGGCACACCTCCTCCCTACTGATGAGGTCCAACGAGACTGAAACACGTGTCTGGGGATGCTGTTGGTACTCTTGTTCAGAGGAGAATTGCCTAGCATTTCGGTGCTGGACTGCCCCAGGGCAGGACAAAGACTGATATGTTTGGGATATTTCTTCTCTGTGAAAGATAGTGAGCTAAAGACTCTGAGCAAGTCTCTCGTAACCAGGACTAATGTCTGGCAGAGGGACTCCCAGGACCCCCCTTGTTAATTTGCATATTTAAGTAACTTTGGGTCTCACCCTAAATTACTAGGGGAATCCAGGCGTGGACCCCTTGCTCACTTTTCTTCGAGAGGCACACCTCCTCCCTACTGATGAGGTCCAACCAGACTGAAACACGTGTCTGGGGATGCTGTTGGTACTCTTGTTCAGAGGAGAATTGCCTAGCATTTCGGTGCTGGACTGCCCCAGGGCAGGACAAAGACTGATATGTTTGGGATATTTCTTCTCTGTGAAAGATAGTGAGCTAAAGACTCTGAGCAAGTCTCTCGTAACCAGGACTAATGTCTGGCAGAGGGACTCCCAGGACCCCCCTTGTTAATTTGCATATTTAGGTTACTTTGGGTCTCACCCTAAGTTACTAGGGGAATCCAGACGTGGACCCCTTGCTCACTATTCTTAGAGAGGCACAGCTCCTCCCTACTGATGAGGTTCAACTAGACCGAAACACGTGTCTGGGGATGCTGTTGGTACTCTTGTTCAGAGGAGAATTGCCTAGCATTTCAGTGCTGGACTGCCCCAGGGCAGGACAAAGACTGATATGTTTGGGATATTTCTTCTCTGTGAAAGATAGTGAGCTAAAGACTCTGAGAAAGTCTCTCGTAACCAGGACTAATGTCTGGCAGAGGGACTCCCAGGACCCCCCTTGTTAATTTGCATATTTAAGTAACTTTGGGTCTCACCCTAAGTTGCTAGGTGAATCCAGTCGTGGACCCCTTGCTCACTATTCTTAGAGAGGCACAGCTCCTCCCTACTGATGAGGTCCAACCAGACCGAAACACGTGTCTGGGGATGCTGTTGGTACTCTTGTTCAGAGGAGAATTGCCTGGCATTTCGGTGCTGGACTGCCCCAGGGCAGGGCAAAGACTGATATGTTTGGGATATTTCTTCTCTGTGAAAGATAGTGAGCTAAAGACTCTGAGCAAGTCTCTCATAACCAGGACTAATGTCTGACAGAGGGACTCCCAGGACCCCCCTTGTTAATTTGCATATTTAAGTAACTTTGGGTCTCACCCTAAGTTACTAGGAGAATCCAGACGTGGACCCCTTGCTCACTATTCTTAGAGAGGCACAGCTCCTCCTTACTGATTAGGTCCAACCAGACCGAAACACATGTCTGGGGATGCTGTTGGTATTCTTGTTCAGAGGAGAATTGCCTAGCATTTCGGTGCTGGACTGCCCCAGGGCAGGACAAAGACTGATATGTTTGGGATATTTCTTCTCTGTGAAAGATAGTGAGCTAAAGACTCTGAGCAAGTCTCTCGTAACCAGGACCAATGTCTGGCAGAGGGACTCCCAGGACACCCCTTGTTAATTTGCATATTTAAGTAACTTTGGGTCTCACCCTAAGTTACTAGGAGAATCCAGACGTGGACCCCTTGCTCACTATTCTTAGAGAGGCACAGCTCCTCCTTACTGATTAGGTCCAACCAGACCAAAACACGTGTCTGGGGATGCTGTTGGTATTCTTGTTCAGAGGAGAATTGCCTAGCATTTCGGTGCTGGACTGCCCCAGGGCAGGACAAAGACTGATATGTTTGGGATATTTCTTCTCTGTGAAAGATAGTGAGCTAAAGACTCTGAGCAAGTCTCTCGTAACCAGGACCAATGTCTGGCAGAGGGACTCCCAGGACACCCCTTGTTAATTTGCATATTTAAGTAACCTTGGGTCTCACCCTAAGTTACTAGGGGAATCCAGACGTGGACGGACCCCTTGCTCACTATTCTTAAAGAGGCACACCTCCTCCCTACTGATGAGGTCCAACCAGACTGAAACACGTGTCTGGGGATGCTGTTGGTACTCTTGTTCAGAGGAGAATTGCCTAGCATTTCGGTGCTGGACTGCCCCAGGGCAGGACAAAGACTGATATGTTTGGGATATTTCTTCTCTGTGAAAGATAGTGAGCTAAAGACTCTGAGCAAGTCGCTCGTAACCAGGACTAATGTCTGGAAAAGGGACTCCCAGGACCCCCGTTGTTAATTTGCATATTTAAGTAACTTTGGGTCTCACCCTAAGTTACTAGGGGAATCCAGACGTGGACCCCTTGCTCACTATTCTTAGAGAGGCACAGCTCCTCCCTACTGATGAGGTCCAACCAGACCGAAACACGTGTCTGGGGATGCTGTTGGTACTCTTGTTCAGAGGAGAATTGCCTAGCATTTCGGTGCTGGACTGCCCCGGGGCAGGACAAAGACTGATATGTTTGGGATATTTCTTCTCTGTGAAGGATAGTGAGCTAAAGACTCTGGGTAAGTCTCTCATAACCAGGACTAATGTCTGGCAGAGGGACTCCCAGGACCCCCCTTGTTAATTTGCATATTTAAGTAACTTTGGGTCTCACCCTAAGTTACTAGGGGAATCCAGACGTGGACCCCTTGCTCACTATTCTTAGAGAGGCACAGCTCCTCCCTACTGATGAGGTCCAACCAGACCGAAACACGTGTCTGGGGATGCTGTTGGTACTCTTGTTCAGAGGAGAATTGCCTAGCATTTCGGTGCTGGACTACCCCAGGGCAGGTCAAAGACTGATATGTTTGGGATATTTCTTCTCTGTGAAAGATAGTGAGCTAAAGACTCTGAGCAAGTCTCTCGTAACCAGGACTAATGTCTGGCAGAGGGACTCCTAGGACCCCCTTTGTTAATTTGCTTATTTCTTTCCAAAACTTCTGAAATAGCAAAATTATCTACATCTCGGCCACAACGAGATGATATGGCAGGACAGATCATTGGGGATATAGTGAAATCATTTATACCATTTTAAGGACAAGCAATAAACTCATGCAATATAAGAAAACTGTCCAGGGTGTTAGAGAAAACGATAAATGGAACAACAGATATACTCTATAATATGACATTGGAACAAAAAGCAATCAGATTAATTGCACTTCAAAATAGAATGGTGCTTGATATAATTTTGGCTGATTGTGGAGGAGTATGCAAATTGGTGGGGTCAGCGTGCTGTGTATTTGTGAGTGACTCCTCCCCCACAATATTTGAAGCAATTAAGACATTTCATGTCCTAAATTCTGAAATTCATATTCCTATAGGTGGTTGAATCTGAATATAAGTTCATGGTTTTGGTTATGATATTTGGAATCCTCATATTCTGCTGTTGTTGCATACAATGCCTGCCAGTCCTCTGCTCCCAAATTACAAATGAGTGTGTTCATGCAATTACAAAAAAAACTCCTTGCATGTTAAGTGAAGGTGCACAACACGAAAATGAAATAATTATAGAATTTATGGCAATTAATATTTCTGATGACGATTATAGCGACATGGGTAGTTCGGAATTGGACACGTGGTCCGATGAAAATGCAATGTATGGATGATGCTATTGGCTTAAGGCCAAAAGGAGGGTTTGTTGGACCAGAAAAGCAACCCTATAATCGAATGATATGTGTAATATGTTGGCCAGAAGCCAATTGCATCATGTGACAAACATCGCAATCCTAGAATCGTCAATGTAACCAAAGGGCGTCCATTTTGTGAAATGTCGGCCATTTGCTTTTTTCTTTTCTCTCACAATGCATTGCAAAATGTATTCTATGTTTTAGACTCGCACATCGTGCAAGGCCACAGCTTGAACGCTGAAATACTAACACAGACAGGAATGTCAAACTGTGCAGAAATACTTTGTTTTTCTCTCTCACTAAGTCCTTGAAGTCGAGCAGAAGCCGCATCTAATCAGTAGTCCAGGTGCCGGTTTGTCTTGCAAGCGCTGTTGTAAAAGGCAGTTAAACATGAATTATATTCTCCTAACGGTGCTCCTTCGCGGAGAGTGGTATTTTCTGCTTCAGAACTATCTGACGCTTAGCTCATGACCCGAAACACACAGATAACGTAGTAAGGAATGTCTCCCTGGTAAGAACATGCTCCATGTTCCTCATGACAGAAAGTTGTCTCTGCTGCCTTTGCTAAAACAACTATGTTTAGGCTGAATAAAGACTTGTCATAACGTGTCATAATTGTCATAATTGTCAATCACTGAACCCTTGCCTGTATGACATGTATGAGGGCCGGTTGAATTGCTGTAGCAAATGATATGTCTAATGTATATATACATTGCTGCTTGAGCGCTGTTCTCTCTCTATCGCATCTCACAGTGTTTGGGAACACACGTCGTGAGGCGTTGAGACTAGGGGTGTACCGAATAGTGAATTTACTATTCGGCCGGATACCGAATAGTGGAAATAAATATTCGGCCGGAACCGAATAGTTACCGAATAGTAGCTTACTACTGGAAATGTGTCAAGATATGCATAACAAGCCAAAACTGTTGGCTTTGCCAATGCTTGTTTTAACAGGACGTCAGTGAAGGACATGCTTATAAATAGATCATGGCATAGCATAGATTACAAATGCACAATAAATAAACAAAATAAAGATTCCTTAGTTACTTATGGCACATCACTAAATTCTTAGGACCCAATAAATATATTTTCCTTTGTTACTCATTAGAGGCCCCTTTAATTTCCAATATCACTTAAAGCACTGGAGAGTAAGGTATATTTGAAAGGTAGGAAGATACTGTTTTTTCCACTAAATGTGGGCTGTCCACCTATATATTTCGCGAACATAAGTGTACCAGCAGGCAACAAATCTATGACAATAGCCAACATCCGCCAAATTGCACAAAGTTTGCACTGGTGCAAGTGTCATTTTGTACAATACTAGCACAAGGCAATACATTGTCGTAGTGCAAATAACATTATTTGTAGGCGTTTTTGCACCAGGGCTCCTAAAGGAAGGTATATCTTACAGTATCTCCCCCACAACAGCAGGGAACACATGGCTCCTGACACCTTCCTAAGTGCTGACAGAGGCCTGTGGGTTTGTCTGCAGGCATCTTTTTAGAGTCACCTGGCAGCAATTAGCAGCCAGTCCCCTTGGACTGTAACAAAGGAGGTTGCCGCCCCACTCTTATTCAGATGGACTGATCTCCATTAGGAACTTTTTGTCCAGATGCACATTTAAGCGGTAGCTCACCAGGCCCCAGGCTGTTTCCAGTAAGCAGACTATTCCTCCCTAAGAGGACATGTCACGGCTTCCCAAACGAAAACCGGACCATCTTACTGAAGGTGAAACTTTTAAATAGACACTTTCACATTTCCCCAAACATATTCTTGGCCGGGCAAACCTCGATTTACATTAACCTGAAGCTGCTTGATTATTTTCTTTCCACGGTGCACTCCCACCAGAGTCAAGAAGATAACATGTGCTTTCTTAATGCTTAGGCGGGCCGTGCTAATGGCCTCTCTGATTCCTTTTGGCAGCCACTGCTGGGAAGCTCGGGTGTGGCTTAACAGGGGAAGCGGCCTCATTAGCAGAAAACAGCATCTGCCATCTGTGACCTTTCAATAGGGCTCAAGTGCCAAGCAGCTACTCTGGCGCTGCTTTCATCACCCATGGATGCGCCCAGTAGCCTCTCTCCTCCTGTTCACAAACAAGCCCCCTGACCCTTGATTCGAGTCAGATGTAAATGCAGGGGCTATAAACACTCACGATTTATGTGTTTATGCACCTCTCCAGCCTCCCTGGGGCTTCCTGCATCACCCGCCCTACACTCTCAGCCCTCTGCGCTCTCAGCCCTCTGTGGCTAAAAGTAAATTAGTGGCTGCACGCACAAACCCCCCCCCTCTGTTTGGCCCTCCCCCCCCTTCTCACATTCCAGTGAAGTGCCCTTGACGGTTTCACTGATCCCATTATACGGCCACCACCTCCGCTGACCACAGCAAAGGCTGACAAGATAAAGGCTTTGATCAATGTTACGTGTGATCCCAGCCTTACAGGCGCTCTGCTTTAGTTACGTTCAGCTTCGGCTTCGAGTAATAATTAATTAATTGTTCGGCCGAATGCCGAATAGCTAATTTCGGCCGGAATTCGGCCGAACAATTACTCGAAGCCGAAGTTCGGTACACCCCTAGTTGAGACCCAGTCGGGCGACTGAGAATACTTTGGAATAAACCAGACTTGTTTGGAAAACTAACCTCATGTCTGACGTGTCATTTTAGTATATGGTTATTGTGCCTTAGTTTCCATATGCGGTCTTTATGGCCTAGCAAGGTGGAAAACGAACACCACTCCCTGACTTAAGGGGATATCATCGAACTGGCAAAAAGGCCAACTGCATGGGTGCCGTCCATTATTCCAGTGCCAAAAAAAGGGCGTGAAAAATCACATTAGTCTTTTCATTGATATAAGAATGCCGAATCAAGCGATCTTGAGGGAAAGACACCAGGCAACTCGAATAACAGGCATGGTACTTGTCCTAAACGAAGCCACAGTATTTTCGAGACTTGACTTAAATAAAGGCTATCATCAACTAGATATCATTCAAGACTCTCGGCACATCACAACATTCAGAACATATTGACGACTCTTCCAGTACAAGCGGTTGAACTTTGGGATATTGTCGACTGCTGAGAATTTCCAGGAGGAAATATGCAAAGTTATCTGCCATGTGCCTAACTATTTCAATTACAGCAATGATATTTTGGATTTTGGCAAGTCACAAGACAAGCATGATGCTACACTACTCCAAGTGTGTAATGGTCTTGAGAACGCCAATTTGACACTCAAAAACGACACATGTGCATTCAACAAATCTACCCTAACATTTTTTGGCCATGCTTTCATCAAGAGACGTTGAACCTGACCCTGAAAAAGCAAAAGCATTGACAGACATGCCCTAATCACTAAATGTGGCTCAGGTGCTGTCATTTCTCTGCCTTGCGAGCTACAGCATGCGTTATTGCCCTGATTTTGCACCTGTCAGCACATCTCTAAGCATGCTCACAAAAAAAAGTCTTCGTCTGGTTCCCAGACTGCCAGGAGGAGTTCGACAAAATCAGACAGAGCATGGCTTCCGCTGCTTGTGTCTCATAGTTCAATTCTAACCTGCAAACGGTGGTCACTGTCCTTGCCCAATGCACAGCAAATTCATCGTTACCACAGAGGATTGTCTCATATGCTAGCAGCAGTCTTATGGAGACAGAGCAGGCATACTCACAGGCAGAAAAGTAGAGCTTGGCTGTAGTGTGAGCTTGAGAGCATTTTTATTTTTTCATGTTTGGGAAGCCGTTCACTATTATCACAGATCACCAAGCTCTTATGACCATCTATGGGAAACCATCGACCATCCCGCATGCCATAATGGTGTTTGAGTCTACAAGACTACAAGTTTATATCATCCATAAGGCAAGGAAGGATGCAAACCCAGTAGACTTTCTATTGCACCACCCACTGCTCTCATAAGCATCAACAGTGGCAGTAGGTGACCAGAACATGAACTATATTGTGCATCATGCATGCCCCACCAGACTATCATTAGAAGAACTCCACGGCAGAAGGCCCGACAATTAACATAGTAATCGTTTGTCTCAAGTAGTGGACACATTCTCAACGGCTTTCCAAGGCGAATGCGTCCTTGGATTTCCACACCATACAGATACTTGCGCTTGTACAGGATGAGCTGTCCATCTCGAATTCCCAACTATTGCTCAAAGGAAATTAAATTTCAATCCCTTCCACTTTACACACACAAGTAAATCTACCCCACGAGGGACATAGAGGCATAGTGTCAACGAGACACCTATCACGACACAAGGTATGGCTCCCCAGAATGGACCACTTGCTAAGGTCAACCCTGCAATATATGCTAAATCCTACAACCACAGTGATTTTCCATAAGCGCTACACATGATACCATTGCCCAAGAATGTCTAGCAGGAAATAGCAATAGATTTGATTGACCACTGCAGTCAGGAGAGTATATAATGGTGGTCCTCAATTAACATTCACCCTATCCCGTAAATCAGATACTACAGTCCATATCTGCATTTGCTGTCATAACAGCACTAGAGAGAATGTTTTCAATTTACGGGGTACCATAAATTGACAATGCAGACAGTGGACCTCCTGTCACCAGTAGTGAGTTCAAAGCGTTTTGCCAAATGCATGGGTTTCCACCACAGCAGGATAACCCCATTATGGCCTCAAGCCAAAGGGGCCTGTGAAGGTTTTATGTCCAACCTCAAGAGAGCGGTACAAATATCCAATATTGCAAGGAAACCTTTAGAGCAGGCTATATACCAGGAAATATACTGCAAGATTACAGGAATACGCTCCACAGCTCCATGGACAAATGCCCAGCAGAACTGATTTTTGGCAGCCAGGTACGCACGAGACTCCTACAAGGCATTCGACATAAAGAAACAACACATGGAGAAAGAAACATAAGGAATCAAAAGAAAGGATGAAAACCTATGCGGACAGAAGGCAGAAAGCTTGGACATCACATATTCAAACAGGAGATGGTGTGCTAGTATGCCAATCAATGCGACATAAAGGAACTCCGCCTTTCGTCCTAAAGCCAGTAACAGACAGAAAGGGTCCAATGACCACTGTGGAACGATGTGGCAGACAGATCACATGCAATATTTCTTTATTCAAAAGGTTGGCAGTGCTTGGCACATTCTTCCGGACACGATTAAGAAGATGGAGAAACACTACACACCAACACACATGAGGAATCAGGTTTTGCACCCAGTCCTCATTTTATTTTTCCATCATGGTACTTGTTAGCAGCCTCTGTGGGCAGACTGTAAGGGAAAAGCAGAGCACATGCGTCAGCTAGTCTTAGAGCTTCTGGTTTGATCAGCTCTTATGCAGGCTGAACAAGGAGCTCTTCCTGAAGCAAAGCGCATGCACATGTATTCACGCGTGTGGCCGAGGTTACCCAGCCGCATACGCGAGCCTGTAGGGCCTCTAACCCTGCAGCCATAAAGTGGCATGGCGAGCATGGTCTAGTGAAGGATTGGCGAGGTGCCCATGACATTCAGCTCCGGCACACCCAGAAAAGCTCAGGCCTGACGCAGAGGTCTGTTAAGGGTCACATTGACGGTAGGACACCTCTTTCCTTGCTTCCTGTTTCCGCAGGCATGAGAAGACAGGACCTGTGGGAAAGTAGAGGGATTAGGCTGCCTTCTACGAAAGTACTGTTAAAAATACGCATGTGTGCGTGTGTGTGTGAATGCATGGGGGTCATCGCTGTAGGAGGTGGGGCTGCACTTGGCTTTGGGCAGTCCAAAGGCCATAGAAGTGACCTGTGGAAAAACTGAAGGCAACGGGTGCAGTATGGGGTGGGGTGTCAATGGGCAATAGGGCAGTTCTTGGGGCATTGTAGGATATATGTGAACAAGGCACTTCTGGGAGAAATAAGGATGGCATGGGGTAAAACTGGACATGTTTGGAGCAATTAGTGCAATATGGGACAATTTAGCAGTCCTGGGAACAGTGAGGTTGACCTTGGACAAAACTAGGGGAATGTGAGTGGCATAAGGGCAATTCAGAGTGAAATGGGGCAGTTCTGGGAGAAATGAGAGCGGCAAGGGGCAAAACTGGGGGCAATGGGCCAATTTCAGGGAGAAGTTAGAGGGACATGGGGCAAATCTAGAGCACTGTACGTAACATGTGGGCCAATCTGTGAGCAATGGGATGTCCTGGAAACAGTTAGACAGGCATGTCAGAAATGGGGGCATAAGAATGATATAGAGCAAGTCAGTGGGCAACAGGGCATTTCTGAAGCACTGGGAGTGGCATGGGGAAAGAGACTGCTCTGAAGGATATGGGAGACATGGGGCAACACCGAGTGACATGGGTTAACTTTGGGTGAGAAGGGGACATTCTTAGGGCAATAAAAGTGTAACGGTGACACTGGGAAACACTGGGGGATATGAGGGTGACAAGAGGCAGGTAAGGAGTAAATGGGGGAAGCATTGGGAGCCAGGGGAGTGACATTGAGAAACATGGCGGCAGTGAGGCAGTTCTAGGGGCAATCAGAAAGACATAGGGCAACACTGGGGGCACTCTGAGTGACATGGTGTCGGGGCAGCGACAATGAGGCAGCAATGAGTATTATAGGGGGCAACAATGGAACAATTACAGTGACTTTGGCCAAAACTGGGAGCATACGGCAAGGCAGTCCAGGAAGCAATTAGATGGACATGGAGCAGAATATGGGACACTGGGGCAGTTCTGGAACAGTGGGAATGACATGGGACTGGCATAATAATGTGTCCAAGTGTGTCAATAATTGCATGGCTTTGTTAAGACTGACATCACAATTTGCTTGTGGTAGTACAGATGTGAGCCTGATAAATTTGCTGTGTTGTGGCAACACTAGCATGGCGTTGTTGAAAATGACATTATCATTTTCTGGGTGCGATGTAGACACTGGCATAGGAATATTTTAACAGGGACTGCTCTGCCCTAATCCTTTGAAACTGGAAACATTATCTCTGGGCAATAGAAATGTTTCTCTGTTGCTCCCAAACATTCCTATGACTAAAAGCCATACCGGTTACATGATAATGTGCATTACTGGGGGAAACACTTGCTTTATTTAGACAGACATCACCATCTTCATGGGGAATGTAGATGCTGGCATGGTAAGGCGTTTTACTGTAGCAACACTGCCATAAATGATGCTGTTCAGACAGCCATGACAGTGACAAAATGTGCCTCATTCCAAGTGTGGCGGTCCAGAAACAAGGGTGCCGGTATGCTTACCAGCACCCTTGTTTCCGGACCGCCACACTACGAGTCTGCCTGAGGGGCTGTTGTGCCCGGCAGGGTCAGACCTGCCCGGCGCAATGACCCCTGTAGGCAGACTTTTCACCGTTAGTAACAGTGCCGGTGCTTCCGACCCGCCCACCCCCATGGAGTCCTATGGGACTCCACGAGAATGGGGAGTTACCGAATCTGCCTCCTGACTTCCCGCGCTACCAGGACTTGTGATGTCCCAGTGGCACCGGGAAGTCAGGCAGCGGAATTGGTGTTTCTCAGTCGTCAGCAACCCGCTGGTGTCACCGGCGGGTTACACCGACCTCGGAATGAGGCCCTATGAAATATTTGTCTACTGAGCATTCAGTAGTTCCCTCGGGCATGCAGAAATAGCAAAGAAAGTATACGACATACTGTTCATGACTTGGCATCTGAATTATTGGAATGTTTCATATGTTCCCATGAGAAATGTCTGTAAATCATATTCTAATTTCACCCCAAAGTCCTGCGAGTGTGGTTGGACTCACCCGCTAAGCTTGCTTGTACCAATTCTGGGAAAATATGTATTCCCCACAAGTTAAAACTTTTGCAAGCCGCCACTACTTTGTAGGCTTGATATTCACGTTATGAATATCTGTCTACTTACAAAGAAATAATACCCAGTGAGCTATAACAACCAACAAGAGTCTTGAGAGGTCGACTACACCCAATTAATTTTACCCCCACAAAGAATCAATACATTATTCCCCTTTCTTGGTGTAGAGGGGAAGAAGCCAGCCTTTGTATCTGCTGTGACTATGGTATTATGCAGTATTTATGCATGGGTTTGTTTTCACACAATTGTTTGCAACTTTAATGTTCCCCTTTTTAGGAAAGTTGAATCTGGGTGTTCTACATTGCTGCAGTGTTTAAAAACAAGACCTTTTTTCCCCTTTTCAGGAAAGTTGAAGCTGGGCGTTTTACATTGCAGGAACTGTGGTACTATTAACTATATCCCATTAGGCTCTCTCCCACGCTCTAGGTCCCACATGCTGCAAGGGATGCCGTTGTACTGTTGTGAGTCACTTGTTTTCTCTGACTGTGTGTTCCCCTCTTGGATGTGACCCCGGCAGCACCCCCGTATCCATTCTGCGCATCCTGTGTTGTGTTACGCTGGGCTGCGCGTCTCTCTCTTATCTCACACTCTTCTCCAACCTTTCTCCTTCGCACCCTCTATGGTGTTTCCCCATCTTTTCTAACTGCTATTCTATCCCCTATCCTATCCTTTTCACTAAGACTAGAAGGAAGGAGTTCAAGAGGGACATCCTGGTTGCCAACCCTGGCCTCCCTACCGCTGATACCTACATCAGTGCCTCCTCCAGACAGACTCTCATCGACATCCTCTTTGTCGTTCCCTAATCTGGACCTATGTACCCCTCATATGGTCTCGGCTCCCTCTCCTATCTCCTCCTCTCCCATTAATGGTGGCACTCAGAGGGAGGTCCTCTTATCCTTCTTCCATCCCTCCAAAACCATCATTAATGTCTACTTGAATGGCACCATCTTGGTTCGGGGCCCTCAGCCCAATCGCCTCCTTTTTGATAGGCATCTCTCACGTCTAATCAACTTCCTTCCTTCTCCCCCTACTCCTACTAGCACCTCTGCATTCCTACGCAGGCCTACTCTTCCTTTTATTACCTGGTCTGTAGGCTCTTTATCTCTCGTGGCCTCTCTCTGACTATGGCCACCATCTATAGGCCACCTGGCCAGGCTACCCTCTTCCTCTCAGAGTGGGTTGACATCTCCAAACTCTCCTTGCCTCTACCTCTCAACTTCTCCTCGGAGACCTCAAGATCTACCTGGATGCTTCTGATCCCTCCACGGGACTCTTCTGCAACCTCTGCGACTCTCTCTCTCCTTTCTAACCTCTGGTCCGACACACACTACGAGACACACCTTGGATAGTCTCATCTCCTCAGACATCCCTCTCTCTAACCCTTTCACTACTCTCTCTTGGACTGACCACTTTCTTCTTTCCTCTCACCTGACACTCTTTATCTCCCAGGCTAAGCCCACCCCAGCACTGCCACCTACCTTTTTGATCATTTGGCCCATGAAGCGTGTGTCAGTGGATGCCTTTGCTTCCACCTTCTCTGCTCCTACTACAATCTTGCCATTTCCAACACTCTGGACATCCTTGCCCCTGCCATGAGAATTTGTCTGAAGCCTACCTCCAAGTGCATGTCTTGGTATTACTCAAACCTTGCTGCCCTGAAAAAAGCAAGTGCAGAGTGGCTGAGAGGAAGTGGATTGCTTCAGGTGCATCCTCTGACAAACTGGCCTGCCGCCTGCTCCAAAGGCAATATAGACTCTCTGTCCTGACCAAGAAGAGAGTCCACATCCAAGCCTGCATCTCTATGACCTCTAACAACACGGTCACACTCATTAAAATCTGCAAGGAGCTGGCAAATACTTCTGCAGCCTTCACCTCTCCTATTCCCTCCCAAGCCCTCTGAATGCCCCTGTGTACAGGCACGTCATAAATTACTTATATCATATCATAACTCTCCCATTCCACTTAGTCCAGCCTTGCTCTGCCTGTGAAATGCTCTTTCCCCCCATATAGTGCCCTGGTCTGTGGCCTCCCCATCTCCCCTGGGTCCCCTCTCTTTTCTCCATGCTTCTTGAACTGGCCTTTCTTCCCCGGCACTGTCACCAACTTCCTAATCTAGGCAGATATCCCGCTAGTAAACCCAAGAACCCCAGCCTTCCTGCCAGTCCCCTCTCTCCCGCTTATCACACTGCAACCATTCACACTTCTGCTTCTGCACAATGCTGGAACCTGCGACATCGGGCACCCTCCCCTTTTCCCACTCGCTGCCCTTTCAGGGGGATTTTTCCACAAAGGGTACTGGAGGACATGGCTACAGATTAAACAATCTTCTAGCACTATCAAACTCATGTACGGATTTCTGTGTTTCTGGGGGATCTCAATCAAGGACATGGTGGCGTCTGATCTCATAAGTGGCCTTGTTAACTTGTGAGCGATGACATCTCCAAACATGTGTGTGTTTATTGTGTTTGTTGGTATTCAACTTTTCTACCTAAGGGGGAGCCACCCACATTGACACGTGGGAGCAGAGCCCGCTACGCAAAACCCTTCCTAGGGATTTGGGCAAGCAGGACCTCACTGGGAGTGAATTCTCCTTAGGGGACAAGGACTCCCAATCTCATAAGACAATGAGATCTCCCTTAAATCAAAATATTTTCAGCTATATGGGAAGAAATGACAGTGTCGAAATAATGGGACCTGAACCTATGTTTAGTTATGCTGTTGAACTGTATCTCTCGATGCAGGGAATAGCCCATAAGGGAGAACATCCTTACCTGGAGGAAGGAGAGACCATCTGACATAGAGTCAATTAGCTGGGGTGGACACGTTCAGAGCGGATGTCACTGTTACTGCGAGGAACCAGCCCTACCTGGAGGCAGGACCACAGAGTGCACGTGGTGGGCGAGCAGCCTGCAGAATTTTGCTGAACCTAGGAGTGCTGACCAAAAAAGGTTCTCTGTTCACGTCTTGAGAGATGCCGACAGAGGAAGAAGAAACACTGGCGAGGCTGCAGGAAGGTTGCTGCTAGAGGAAGTAAGAGTAAGAGATACCGGAAAGCCCACAAGGAGGCGGCCACCAGAGAAATCCTTAAAGAGAGACACCGGAAAGCCCACGAGAAGGCTACTGCTAGAGAAAGCGAGGAAAAGAGAGACCGACGGGTCCTCAAGAATGCTGTCGTCAGAGGTGGCCAGAGAGAGAGAGAGCCCAGCGAGCCCACGTGAAGGTTGTCGCCGGAGAAAATCAGAGAAAGAGATACCGGCGAGCCACCGAGAAGGCCACTGTTGGAGAAAACCAGAGAAAGAGATAACAGTGGACCAACCAGAAGGTTACCGCTGGAGAAAGCCAGTGACAGAGATATTGGCAAGCCAGCTAGAAGGCTGCCGCCGGACAGTGACAGGAAGTGGTCTGGCCTGAGGGAGTCTGCCACCACCAGAGCTACCAACTCTCCCAACTCTCCCTGGAGAGAGCACTGCAGAGTTACAGAAAAACGGTTTAGTATGAGAAAGGGAGGTGGGTGGTCAATCTCTGCAACGAACCAGGGGAAGCAGAATGCCCCATGATATCCAAGGGAGGTGAAGTCTATGAATGTGCTAGTCGCAGAACCCCTGAAGAGATTCATAGAAACCCCAAGAGAACAGAAAAGCAAGTCCAATCTGAGAGAGGGAAAACATCCGAGCAGGGTGTGAAACAAGGATCTACAGGACCCAGTGAAGGTCTAAAGTGGCCAAGTCAACATTCGAATAGGGAGGTGGACCAGGAGCTTAACCATAGCACAAACACGGACTACAACCCCGAGAAGAGGAGTAGTGGTCCTGAAAGGGTGGCAATCAAGTTATATCCCGAACATTTGGAAGAGGGTGAAAAAAGTAACCTTTTTTTGTGCTTCGGATTAACTTCCAAGTTTGTGGAGGACTGAAAGGGAAACGAGTTAATTTTAAAAGGCTTGAGAAGCGATTCGTGATTTCAAGAACTGCAGCAAACCAGAGTAACTTCTGTGCAAGAGACTGTTGGGAAAGGCCAAATACAGAGAACTATGGTAAACATTTATTTTCAAGAACTGTTAACTAAGGCGCGGGTCAGCTACAAGAAAATAAGGCTGGCAGGCATTTACTTCAGTTCTTATAATTTGTATTAGTTAGTTAGATTAGGTTTTGGACGGAGGACAGACCTTTTGTGTTGTTGACTAGAGGTGCTGACAAGCACGCTGCATTTAAGTTCAAAGATTGGGAATCGCATTGTAGCAATAGGGCAAGGTGAGGGACTTTCTTCTAGGTTAATAAAAGCCTTACTTTCTAACCATGTCCGGTTGTCTGACTCCCATTTCTGGCACATCACAACGCCCAAACCTTAGCCACAATCAATAGGGTTAGAAGTCAACTTTCAAGCATTAGAGGCCTGTCCATAGGGAACCGTACACATCTACCAAACCCGAGGGAAAAGGGGCCAACCTTAGCATCAGATCACAAGGGTCAGATTTGGACATTTTGCATGTGGCAACAGTGACCATTTAGCCAGCAATCCATGTTGTCCAGCTGAAGGAGTCATATGTAACAAATGCAATAAGAGCGTGAACATGGCCACGGTTTGCAGAACAAACACAGGATGTATTAGATAATTGGATGAGGATATGTACCTGGTGCATAAAGAGATGAGTGACCTACTTATAGAGACAGTTGATGAAGATGACATGGAGCCTCCTTGGTATAAAGTGAAGAAAGATGGCCGTGATTTGAGAAGGATAGCTGAATCATGCCTTCAGTGGTAACTTGAAGAGTTGGTAAGTCTTGATATTAACCCCAAGGCATACGGAGGGGTGGTTACTGACATAATCGGATCAAATATGGTGGATGTACAATTTAAGGGGCGGAAGTAACATGGTAAGTTGTATGTGGCAAAAAAGGGGCACCTCTTCTAAGCTGGAGGCACCAGCATGATCTAAACATTTGCCTAGATACCAATGCATTAAACCAGGTTATGGTTAGATAGTGACATCTGTAGCAAATTTCCTGAAATGTTTAAACCGGGTTGCAGGCATCTAAAAGGGTTTACCCGCAAGATTATTCGAAAGAGGGGCATGGTACCTATTGCACCCAAAGTAAGACCAGTTCCACTTATGTTGGGAGGGCAACTCAAGGAAGAGTTAAACAGATTATGTGCCAATTGAGTCATAGAGGAGACAGAGGCAACAGAGTGGCTCTCCCCAGTGGTGATTTAAAAAAAAGAAGCAAGATGGGGCCAGAAGAATGTTTGTAGGCCTCATGTTTCTTAATGAACATATATGGGTGGACTGTTACCCTCTCCCCAGGGTACAGGAAATGACATCTCTCCTAGAAGGCGCAGGGTATTTCACCATGCTGGACCTCTCCAGTGCCTACCATCATATAGGTCTACATCACGACTACAGGTCCCTAACATCATTTTTTACTCCAATTGGAACATACAGGTTCAGGAGAATGCTGTTCGGCTGCAGCGGTATTCCAGAGGCTTATGGAAAATTGTTCCATGACGTATCCAGTGTCAAATGTTTTCAAGATGACAACTTGATATTTGCAAACATGTAATTCAGCACGATGCATGTCTTGAACAGGTATTGACGATCCTCAGGGAAGCTGGGTTCACTATAAAAAAGATGAGTGTCAGTTTAGAGTAAGGGAAGTGACATTTTTGGGGCATATAATCAATGATCAGGGCATCCAACCACAACCTAGCCTGCTTGACAAAGTCAGGCGGGTACCTGCCCCATGGAACAAGGATGCATTATGTGCATTCTTGGCACTTGCTGAGTACCAATCAAAATGTGTAGAGGATTGTGCAACACACTGCGCCCGGTTATGAGAACATAACCATATATTCAGACAAGTGAAGGTAGTCATTGCTATAGCACCCACCGCAGGCATGTTTAGTCCACTTGGCCATACCATCTTGATCACAGAAGCAAGCAATGTGGGGTTGTGAGCTTTGCTTATCCAGATAAGACATGGTCAAGAAGTCGTAATCGTGTTCTTCCAGGAGCAGAGAAAAATAACTCCACCATAGAAAGAGAAGCTCTAGTGTGCTGCTGGGCCACAGAACACTTCACGTTTTTCCATTGGGGCACCCCTTTTGTTGTAAGGGCTGATCACAATCAATGTACTAACCGGGGAAAACACGTGCACATCACCCAGAATATACCGTTGGGCGGTGGCTCCTCAAGAATTCTTCTTCTCTGTGACGTACACCCACAGGCTACAGTATGTTGTAGGAGACTGCCTATCGCATCATTGGAGATGGAATGGACTTTAGTCAAGGAGGACCCTTGGGCCATTTTGGCTTAAGTGACTTTAGAGGAGACAATGGATCTGCACATATGGCTGCATATAAAGACAGGTGAGAACGAGCTGGCAGAGGTGTGTTACTTGATAATTGAAGGATGGCCTAGACATACTGTGGGGATAAACCCTCAGTTCCACCTGGTTGCAATGAATTGTGGGCAGCGAGAGATATCTTGTTCAGGGGAGAAAAGATTGTTCCTCCTAAAGGAAGAAGACCATTAATATTTACATTAGCACACAAAGGCCATTTCAGTGATACAATTTCTTGACAAAACCTTTGGGGATGAGGGGTTTCCTTCAATCCTCTTGGTTCAATTCCAAACTGGTGACTACGTTTTTGAGAGGGGTGGGTGTGCGAAATGAAACAACACTATATTGCCCAAAACAAAATGCTCCAACGTGCTTATATATCAAATTTGGACGTACAAGTATTACTCATGGATAAGGTACAGGCATAGGGGCAGAGCGATAGAAGCCGTTCCTGGCCACCTGTGTGCAGGCTTTTAAGCAGAACGACTGTGATCTTCCTTATTTCAAATAAAGTACTCACCACTATCACACCTGCTTCAGTCCAGTTCATAACAACACCCAGCCCCTCTCAGTCGCCAGGAACAGCCTCAGTGATATACTAGTGGCAGGATCATCAGGTATGTCTTGCCTATTTTGCAGGGCAAGTGGAAAGGAAAGAGTCCACAGGCATGACAATGCTCCCACAGGCAAGGGGATTCACCATCGACAGTTCACAAATGCCCTTTCTTCCCATACACGGAATGTCCTTCGAGGACAGTCCGCATAAATACCTGGGGAAAACTATTGCATAGAATAACCATATTTATAAGTATATACACTGAGTTAAACATGTGCCTGAGTAAATGACATCTAGTTTAACTACAGATACACATTTCATCTCAATAACCTGTTAATATGTACAATGTCCATGTGTACATTTTACCATTGTATGACAAGGACGGGCATTCACTATACTCTTCTATGCTACGTGTTACTCTACCATATCCACTGAGCGGTGTGTATCAACTTAGCTTCACAAAGGCCTTTGGCAACTTTAGAAATGTTCTCTTCAGGTTCCCTTTGCAGGGTGTTGCCAGTTCCTCTGTGCAGAGTATATCAAATCCTCCAGCACCCAGTGTTCACTGTACGAGTTCCACGGTTGCACTGGTGATCCCAGGACCACCATGTTTATTACGCACACGCAGCAGAGTTATGTCACTCTGTCGCGTGTGTGCCCTTAAAGATACAGGCACCACACAGTTAGGGACTTTCTTGTCCAGCGCCACTGTGTAGCGTATATAAACTGGGCATTATAGGTGCTTTTGCATCAGGTTTACACTGAACAGCGCATATCAACTTGCCTTTAGAGGTACTTTTGTATGCCTTAAAACAAATATCCTGTTTCCAATATGCAGTTTACTGCAACTTGGATTTGTATATTGTTTTGATCCAGGTCCCTGTGCAGCATGTAACAACTTGGCGTTACAAGTGTTTTTGCTCAGGTTTCCATTGTGTAGCATAGTAGCATAGACAACTTGGTTATACACACACTTTTGTATGTGGGTTTCACTGTGCAATTTGTTTTATCTGTTTTCTTTCAACAAATACTGGGTGTGCCAGGAATCAACAGTCTAGTTCACCGCCCATTCCTAAGGCAAGATTATCAATCTCTCTCTCTCTCTCTCTCTCTCTCTCTCTCTCTCTCTTTCTCTCTCTCTCTCTCTTTTCATTGGCTGCTGTGTGGTGTGTCAGCACTTATACTACAACCACGGTTTTGCTACCGCTTCCAGTTTTACATGGTCCTCTGTTGCAGACATCTTTCCACTAGTTCATACTAACTCTGGTGTTTGTACTGGCTGCTTCTTGCCGCCTCTGCAACTTTCGCATCTCTCTTAAATGTTGTCTCCATTGCTCTTCCTAGGTTTCCCCCAATTAATATCTCTTATCAGGAGAATTGCACCATGTTTGCCCTCATCTGTAATGTGTTTTGGGGTACGGCAATGCTGGTTCCAGTTTTCCCCTAACTGATATCTCTTATCAGGAGAATTGTACCATGTTTTCCCCCTTGATTTCTTTGTAAAGTCTGTTGGTCGGTATTCAAAACATTCACTTAATTGTCCACGTGTCTGTCAGAACGTCCCGGGGTCACCACTATCAAAAAGGGCCAACTCACTAGTTTCTCTTGTCGTGTCCGACTCGTGAGTGGCAGAGTTTTACTTCGGTTCTGATGTCCATAGCTTGTCAGACTCCCTGTCAGGTCCTCTGCCATCTTCGTGGGCCCTCGCCGATATGGTTGCGGCTTTCTGACTTGACAGCATCACGGACAACCTGTCTGTGGTTGCAGAAACCTTTGCTGCCTTTTCCCTGCCACCCGTCAACCTCTGTTGAGCCTCCAGCCACTCTGGTACGTCTGGTGACAAATGGCAGTCTGGCAGCCCCTCGCTCCTTCAGCTTGGTGCACTTCTACACATCTGCCTCTCTCCGCGGCACCGCCTCCTGCTCAGCGTACTCTGCAGCCTGATTTGGCTTCACCTTCACTTTCTCCTTCTCCCGTCTGCTGGTGCTTCGCTGATTTAAATGTCCCGCAAAGTTGATTGTCTGGCCAACAACTAGACAGCGCGTTGCTTATTGGTATTACTGTTGATCCTCATTGACTCTTTACTCTTCTTCCTCATCCCAGTAACTAAGGCTTTCTGGGAATTGAAGTCCAAAAGATAACCATAATGTTTTAAGTTATGTGGTTGCACACTTTTATCTACAAAACAATCATCACCAATATCAGAGGTCCAAGGAGTTTTAGAGGTGTCATGTTCATGTATAGGAAGAATAAAGTTCTGCTTGACTGTTTAACTGAAGTAGGTTTTAAGAACTCACAATTAAGGGTTTCTGAATAATGGCAGGCCATTAGGAATTCTAGGATTCGGGTTTTTATCTTCACAGTAAAGGGAAGAGTACTGCATATCCCCTGTCGGAGCCATCACTTCCCCCTGACAGCCATCTCCTCTCATGTGATCCAGCCTCAGAATACCACCCCCAGGGTCAGGATCAGGTAGCAGCTGCCTTCCCCTGGCCACTTGGGAGGAGATCTTACGCAGAGGATCAGTGGTGAATCTGCAGGAATCATCACCATGCTTCAAGCTGCAATCTCAGAATTTGTTCTATTTCACAATCGATTCTTTACATCCTGCTTACTTCTTGGTGAGAACAAAGCTCTCTGCTGTGTCAGAGGAATGGCTGCATGCCCCTTTGGAACCGTGTGGGAACTGGGAAGTGTTGTTGAAGGAAGACAAAGGTCATGATATTGGCTAGGATATCATTTAATACTGGCAACTGTCACAGATGGCCTCAAGAACACACCAACTTGCAGAGACAGTAGAAGGGTTTTTAGTAAATATTTTGAAACAGGGCTCACTAAGGGCCTTCCCTCTCTCACTCATCTCCCATGGGCTGTTCCCTCACTAGCCCAGGCATTCCTATAACTCAAGATTGGCGCTACAGATTGGTAACCCCTACTTTCTAGTAGTTGACTGGCTGATCATGATGGCCTAAATGCAAACACCTTACCGATCTGACTTTCTCTGGAATCAATCTATGTGGATACTATCCTGGGTCGCACAATAAGAACGTTATCAATTAAGGGTACCACCTGACTAATAAGTTGCTCTGAATGGTGGGGAGTAGGTCCATGACTTTGTTCCCTGGTCTGTCAACTCTGAGGCCCTTCCACTCTTCTCTCATAATATCAAACTCGTCTCTTGAGTTCCAGCCATACACCAGCTCAAAAGGAGATAAACCCGTGAATGAGTGGGGCAACTTTCTCACATTAAAAAGGGCCCTTGGAATTGAATCGCCCTAGTTCGTTCAATCCTTATTAATCAACCATATCAGGATGTGCGTCTGAGTCTGCTTAGATCCCCCTCCAGAAGCCTATCAGTTAGAGGCCGAAAAACCGAAGTTCCAAGGTTCTTAATCTTCATTAAGGTCTTTCATTTCACCTATCAGCTTAGACATGAAACTGATGCCTTGGTCATTGAGTATTTCTGTCGGGAAGTAGACTCGGGTGAAAAATGGTATGAATACCTCGAGATTAGTCTTGGTGTTGTTGCTCCACAAATAAAAGCTCTGGATACCTGGTATCATAATCCAGTATCAAAAGAATGCATTTGCTGCTGTGGAGCATTCTAGTGGAACACCAATATCCATGCTTATTCTGTAGAAGGAGATTTCAATGCAAAACGGTTTGAACTGAGCATGCACACTGGGTTAGTTGAATCTGCTGAGTATTGCTCTCTGAGTATTCTCTAGACCAGGTGCCTGGCAGTCGGTTTGGGGTGGGCTAACTCCATCACTGCTTTCTGGAATTTCATATGGACCAGGGGCTGGTAATGGTTGATACTGTATTCCCTTTCAGTGCAGGAGCCTCTTCCTGTTGATGAAATGGGGAGACTTCAGAGTACAACTCTCAGCTTTGGACACTAAATTCTTGAAAGCTTGTTCCAGAGGAGGATCCATTCTCTAAGCTTCAGCAAACTCTAGTGATGTGGTGCCTGGTCCCCCTAGGGAACAACAGTCTTCTCTCTCTGCCTCAGTAATTTCCCAAACCCAGCTTCTGCTCACTCTGTGTTGTCAAGATCTTCCATTTCTTTTCTTGCAGCAAGATCTTCTCGAACACCAATTGGGTTATACACTGGTTGTGTTCTATGATATAGGTGATATCCCCCAGGTTAAAGAGGACTACTTTCGCCTCTCCTCGATGGCCCTGATTGATGATTCCAGCTCCCATATCTAGGCAATGTTTATGGGCCAATCCTGATTTGGGTGCAATCCTCTGATAAATCCCTTTCGGGCACACCCACCTTCAGACCAGCCTTGACTAGAGCCTTGTCCCGGGGTGAAACTATCTCATCCTCATCTCCATACAGTTCACATTCTGTGGCCCTGGCTGTTGCTCTGGTGGGGATTCAGGAAGCCTTAGTAAGTCACACTATCGTCAACATTGTTTTCTTTCTGCTACCAATTTCATCTCTCCACTCTACTGCTCTCACTACTCCACTGTCAATACACTACACCCTTCCTTCTTCCACAGACACCTCCTTCTCCTCGCTTATCCACCCTTCTTTCACTCAACCTTACTTCTTCCCCTTTCCCCCCTCAATCTCACTCACTACTTCGACCACTCTGCCATGCATGCACTCTCACACACGAGTGCCACTTTCTCTCATCAACCAATGCACCACATTTACAATCTTCCTCCTCACTCTGCTGCACCATCATTCCTCCTCTTGGTCTCTCGGCCTGCCTGCTCCTCCTTTGACCTGAACCGAATAACCCACATTGACCTGACTCTTCTGTCCACCTCTGCCAACAAAGTTCATTCTAGAATTTGTGTTTGTCCCACATGCAGCGTCTGAATTTCCAGTCTGGCTTGGTCTGTGTTCTTCGGCTTTCCCGCTCACTGCCACTACTCTTCTTGGTGAGTTCTGAAGTATTTTCTCTGCCACATGGACCTCTGACATCCGTAGTCCTACAGGAGAAAGAGAAAACACAATAGCCAGCATTGTGCAAAACAGGTGTGGAGCAAGAAGAAGCAGCGCTTCCCTGACCTAGCCAGGCACAGGTGGAAGGGACAGAGACAGGAAAGTTCCCAACTTACACCCCGTCTTTGGGGCAGGACTGCCTCTGGAAAACTCCATGCTTGGCCACCTGCACAAGGCAGGCTAAGAGGGGTCCTTCATCCCTGGCAAATCAAATGGACGATATCAGAGATAAAGGTAAACTGGCCCTCTTGCTGCTATTAGACCTTTCAGCAGCATCTGATTTAGTTGACCATAGTATACTCTGCCGTCACCTCACCCAAGCAGCCTCCTACTCACCAGAAGCAACAGCGTGGATAGTCTCCCTCTTAGAAGGTAGGAGAATGAAAGTCTTCTCTGGGAGTGCCAGTGCAACAACCTCACCAATCAATTGTGGGGTCCTCCAAGACTCTTGTTTTTCCCCCACACTCTACAATATATTCACACTACCCCTCTTCAATCTCCTTGACTTCCTTGACATTGCATATGCAAATTACGCAGATGATACCCAAATTCTCCTGCCCCTCTCCCGCACCTACTCAGAAGATGCTGCTACACTCAATTCAACCTTCACTATCGTTCAAGCATGGATGGCCTCCCACAGCCTCTACAACAAAGAAGACAAAATGGAACTTCTCATCATAGGACACCCAACGGTTCCGAACAAACTGAACCCTGAATACTCGACATTCATTATCGATGGCATCCCTATCCCAGTCTCGCCCTCAGTAAAAACCCTGGGAGTCTACCTAGATGCATCACTCATACTCACCAGACAAGTCAACGTTATCGCCTCCTAAGCTGCATACACCACAGAACTCCTTAACGCTGCAAAACCCTTCCTTTCGCAACATAGCTGCCTGACAATAGCTTGTGTCATGGTGGGTGCTAGACTAGACTATTGCAATGCTTTATTCATTCGCTGGTACCTTTACCCACAACCTAGAAAAACTGCAAGTCATTCAAAATAATATCTTAAGAGCTGCCCTCAACCTCCCCAAAATGAAACACATGTCAGCTACCCACAGAAAGGTACACTGGCTCCCCATCCGGGAAAGAATTCTCTTCAAGACCCTAACCATTACACATAGATGCATTTCCAAATCAGCTCCACCATACCTCTCCCAAAGATTCTCCAAACCACTATCAACCAGGCCGGTTGGAACCCTCTATGCACATAGGCCAGTGCAATCCTCCTCACCCTCAATCAGGTGGCTCTAGCTTCCCTGTCATTGCAGCCAAGCAATGGAACACACTCCCACACAACCTCAAGTTAGAAGACTCTTACTGGGCTTTCCGCAAAGGCCTCAAAACCTGGCTATTCAATTCAATTTGTATGTCCCTACCTGCCCTCCACTTATGGACCCTCCTAGCATTATCTATGCAGTGTTTTTACCTTTTCTCAATTATATACAACAATGGAATCATTGCATCTATGCAACCTGCAACCTGTAACAACTGCAATATGTATGAACTGTCTATACTACGTGTCTATATGCAACTATGTATTTCAAGGCATCGCTGTAACTTGTAACCGCTTTCTGGCCCAAGTGGCCTCTGTGTAACCTATTCTCCACAGAACCCTGATGCCTGCGGGCTTGCACGCGCTATACAAATGCAAAAATAAATTAATTTTAAAAAAGTCACCTCTTGACAGGGTCAGGTGCCTGACTCTGTCACACAACCTGTGTCCTGACATATGTAACCTTACTGTTTTTTTCTTATGATATCATTTGGTTTACTATAGTGGTACCGTGGTGAAATGTGGTTGCATTCATAACATACAAGATAGAGTATTGAAGTACTGAACAAGCTACATAGCCTATATTGAATATCAGAATTGTGATCAAACAATGTCTGTCAGAGCATACCCTTATGGTGATGGTTTACTTTTTAAATGACAAATGTTTGACTAGAAAACAGCAGGGACCTCGCTCATCATCAATATCAGGTCACATAACTCCGGAGCATCCACCATGTGCATTGCTTCATGGATGTGAACCCTAGGGCATGCATCCTGAACATGGACAACATTTGCTGTAATTTCTGAAACTTTTAAATGTATTTTGATCAAATCGCTCATAGTATCTTCCATGCTCTGAAAAATTCAAAGTATAGCCTTCATAATGTCATCTTATTTGGCTTGATTCATTTGGGTAGTGGGATTGGAAAACTGTGGTGCTAACCTGTGGGGGCAGTTATGGATTCATAGTGCTGGCAGTGAGTGATTTCTGATAATCTTCAACCGATATCCAATTTGGGAGGGCCACACATGAGGAACAAACTGTTCTACTGTACAATCAGTGGCAGGCAGAATAAAACCTGATATGGGAATCACTCCACAATTCCAAGCCTGAAGAAACACACAGTTCCCTGCCATGCCATTATGTTAAATGTTAAAGGTATTTGTACCGCGCACCGTCACCAACGGAGTTGGTCCCCAGGCACTCTGGGGGATCTGTAAATGAGAAGGTGGGATGGATTAGTAGGTGAAGCGGGAGTAGGATAGTGAGAGGAGTGGTGTTCTGTTGGCAGCGTCAACTCAGTATACACCGGGTGCTGAGCTTTGGTGCGAGTATTGGGTTGATGCCAGTCCTCGTGTGCTGTTGGTGTTGCTTATGTGTTGTTTGTATGACTTTTTCCACCACAGCCAACTCCTCACTTCGGTCCAGTTGATGGCATTGTAAGCCTTTGTGCCAGGGTCTCATTTCATTGCATGTTATTCGAAACAATAAAACACTAGCTGACACAAGCCAGCATCTCATCCATTGGAGTTCCACCCTTTATACAGTGTGTTGCGTGGACACAAGCTGGTAGCTCCTTTACCTTAACTACAATATATGTGCTTTGCAATACCTGATATGGCCCATTCCAGCAGGGGACAATGATGTTTTTTTTGCTGGTACCCATTTCCATAAACAATGTCACCTGGCTCTAGTGAATTGCACTCCTCCTCAGGCTCCTTTATTAAAGCGTATTATAACTGTGTGTGGAGAGACTTAATGCAGCTTACTAGTCTCTTACTGTATTCAATATCACATAATCAGTTGGAAGGGAGCTCATCTGAAAGGTGTTTAGTGTTGGTGATGAGGGAAGACACATGGGGCGACCCATCAGGATCTCATGATGACTTAAACCAGCATTTCCATGTATTGTACTACAAATGCCAAGTATTACCACTAGACAAGCATTTGGCAACAGAAGGCCCGTTTCAGCACCCAAACTGGTTCGATGTCATTTTCGCGATTTTTGCCTTTTTTAGCTGATGTTAGGTGGCCTACAAAAAGCGAAAAATTGATATTGCTTGGCTCCCCCACCCTCTCTTGTGGGTTATGATTGAAATCCGGGTGGGTGGTGAGGGGGTTTTGCCCTCCGCTCCCTCCTCCCTCAGTCCCTGCAGCCTCCCTCCCCACCCAAGACTCCCCCATAAATCTAAATGCACACAAACACGAGCATGCAACACACAAACACGTACCCGTTCTCTCCCGATGGCGCTTCCAGGTCCTGGCGTGCCCGTCAGCCCCTGCGTGCACTCATGTGCGGCAGGGGCATCACAGTCTGATTTAGTTAGACTGCTTTGTGCAGTCACAGAGCAGTCCTTCTAAATCACTCTTTTTTTATCTTTTTTTAATAAAAATGTTTTAACTAAAGGCCCACAAACTAGCTCGTTTATGTTTCATGGTTAGTTTAATGGTGTCTTTTACTACTTAACTATACCAGATGATTGAGGATGGTGGGGGCAATGCAATGCAATTTCACCTGTGTCTGGAGTGTTGTGCAGAGCTCTTTCCCAATTAGTCCAGAGAAGTGGTTTAGTCTGTCACTATTTATGATCCTAGGGACTTCAAACTGGGACACAAAGACGTTGACAAATAGATTATCTACTGTTGTAGTGTCTCAACACCACCTGAAAAGCTGTCTACAAAGGCCAACATATACTGGCAGCCACAACATCTGTGCAATTAGATGAAATCAACTTGGAAATTGAAGAATTGTCCCTAAAAGTGAGGGTGCACTCCTGCGGTTGCTTTCACCTTTTCCCTTTATTATGCTGCTAACAAATAACACATTGTTTGAAGTACCTCTGGGCTATTGAGGAAATGTCTGGTGTATACCAGTCATGGCAGTGGGAAGCAATCCTACTGCTCTTTCCTACATGGGTTAGTCACTGATAAATGTGCACAACAGAATTGTTGGTGTAACTAGACAACCATGTTCATCTTGGCAAAGGTTATCAGGGTGTGGGCCACATCCCCTCTTCCACCAAAATCTTTTCTCTGATTCTGCATTCTGTATAATAGGTAACTCTTGCAGGAAGAGACAATGGTGGGGCTTGTGCTTGACTTGTTAGTTTTATTACAAATAAATTCAGCCTGAGAGCCAGAAACAGATGCCTTTTTAGCAATAGTGTCTGCTAAAGCATTTACTTTTGAGACTTCCATCGCAAAGGGTTTGATGTGCGGCACATTTGACTTTGGCAATTTGCTTTGGTGACATGATGGTATCTAATAGGGTTGAGATGTATGCATGGTTATTGATTGGTGAGCCTTCTGATTTGAGGAAACCACTTTAGTTCTGTAACTGGGCAAAATCTCGTGCAACACCAAATGCATAGCGCAAACCCGTGTACATAGTAAAACTGTGCTGGTACGCTCAAAAGGAGACACAGAATACATTTGATAGTTGGGCACTTTGTATCATGGTTTGGAGAGAACATACTGCATATCCTAAACTAGCTCTCCTTTGTCATCATGAAAACATGACCCATCAACAAAATAAAATGAGTCAGGATTGTGTAAGGAGGTCCTTTCTCTGTTCCACAAGTTCATTAGAAATGGCTACACAGTTACAGGGCTTGCCGTCAATTTGACTAGGGAAGAGAGATGCAGGATTTAAAACGGGGCAATTTGTCAGTGTAATGTGAGATGGGTACAGTAATCATATTTCATATTTTGTTAAGTCAGAAAGTGAAAGGTGTGGTGTTTTCAATGGTAGTGCAGTTAAGGCTTGTGTACTGCATCCTCAAGTGGGGAACCAACATTAATACATTGTGGTACTGCAAGTGCGGCTGCAGTAATTTATCTAAAAGAAGAGAGGAAATCTGCAGCCATTGGGCCAACACTGTAGTGTAGTAAGCAATTTAACAATGCTTTACACTCGGTTTTTTTCAGCATGACCTTCCACTGAAAACCCATTCCTCTCATGTCAATACAACATTGTTGTATCTTATCAATTGGAAACTCTAGGGCAGGAGAATTAACAAGCATGTTTTACTTCGGTGAAAGACTGTTTAGCCTCTACCGACCATGTTAATGGCGCCGGTGCATTTCATTTCCTTAATCCCAGTGCTTTGTAACCTAGTATCCACTAGCAACAGTATCCTGTTATCTTTAGAATCATGCACATCTGCGTTATTGCTGCAGATTAGGTTACCTTTAATATGGCCTTGGTGCAAGTGTTTGTTCACAGTCAGTGTCTTGCAATTAAGTCATGCGTTAGATAATATAGCCTTACTTGGCAAACCTGCAATTTCTATTTGGAAGCTTTGTGACCCTTGTGAGCTAATGCAGTAACAACAGGGAATCATGTTTGCAAGAATCATAAAATGGCGAGACTGAAACAAAATGTCTACTTACTTAACCATCAATTCCCTCGAAATATGTATCATCTTAATCCTTCTTTAAGAGCTGAGAAAACATGGTGGAGAATTCTAAGTACCCCTGTGAGGGCCTCCTTCATGTGCATTTCAAACCAGTGCACGAAAAAGCAAAAACAATGGTTGTATGGGTGCACAAAGGATGGTAAGTAAAGTACAACAAATATCTACAGCCATAAAGCAGGTAGTTGAAGGTTAAATACGGGGCAACATTGTTACTGGATTTGGGATCACTGGGGAGGGTGGCATCACTAGAAGGTTGACTGCACAGAGGTCCTGCAGAAAAGGAGAAGTGTTCTGCCTGGGCTCCTTCACAAGGTGTGTATATGGATTACTTGTTGGGATTATTTTAGCAATGACTTAGCAGTGACTGTATCACAGGGGCAATCCCTTGCCCTGCCTCTGGGTGTAACTGAATAGTGGGGAATGCTAGGGGTTTTCTTGGAGGTGTCCTCTTGTATTGAAACAGGCTCTGCATTGTGAATGTACCCTACCTCTTTGTTGTCCGAGTTCCATAAACAAAAAAGAATATGGGATAATAATTCATTGGTTTTTATGGTAAGTGGACATCTTTTGGGTCTGAGGTGTGGCAAGAATCTCTTGCAGAGTTGCTAATAAGACTTTGATATTGTTATCGGGGGGGGGGGGGGGGGGGGGATTTCAAAAATCCCCACATGAGGTGTACATACGGTACGATTCAGTTTACATAATAGATACCTTCCTAATAAACTAACTAGGGCAGTAGTGCTCAATAAGGATGTGCGATTATCTGTGATTAGACCAAATGAAACAGATGCAGATTTGGCAGGTGGATCCAGTAGAGGTGTACTGGAACTACCAACAGCAGTATTAGTGGTGGAATAAAAAGAGGGATATTAGGAAAGCTTTAGATCATTTAGCTGATTTACTAGCTCCCATTTCTACTACATAAGAAACAGACTGCCCTTCTGCAGTACATTGCACATGTGGACCATCTTGGCCAATGGGTATCGTGGGACCATGATACCTATGATGAAGTTATCTCTCAGGATGCCCCAAAACAGATCTTCATTTGGGACACTAGGCATTGTGGTATTTGGCATGAAAGTTAGCTCACATGAATTGTGGAACAGGGTTTGATCTGCGAGTGTCAGCTGAAAATTCATTTTCCCAGTGACCCTCCTGTTTGCAATAAATATAGGCTTTGGCGCTTTCCGAATCATGCTCCACGGACATTCTTGACTGATGCCCGACCCGTCAATCTGCCATGCCCCTGAGATATTCACCTTTGGAGGTTCTGCAGCTGCTCGGTCATCAGTTTGTTCTTGCTTTTGCTACTGACATACCAGACAATGATTACCTACCATAACCATTCCGATACATGCTTTGTTTGCCATTTAACACATGATTTGCAGTTTCTCCTGCAGTTTGGGCAATAGTTCCTCAACAAAAGCATTTGCCGCAGCTTATTTTGCAGAGCCTGTTGGTTTCATTCTGCCACAAAGTGGGGTAAAAACCACCTTATGTTGATCCAGGTATTCCATTGGGGAATTCCCTTTTGCTTTGGTCAGTGGCATGAACAGGAGTAAAGGAATCTGGAAGAGAATTTATGGAAATAAGTTCTGTAGAATCTATGACAGATTGAAAAAGGGAAGGAAGTATAGGGAATAAAAAGTAGACTGGGTCAGTCAGCAACTCCAAGATGACGGCTGCCTTCGCAAGAAACAGAAGCACCTCAGGATTGAGCAGCCATGATAAATATTTAAGAGCATTTGCCATGTGAAACATTGCTTGACAGCATCACACAAACTCTGTATCATGCTTGGAATCCTGTCTGAGCTTTGATGCGACTTCCTTGCTCCTGGGCTTTCTTCATGCTGCTGACCCTCTGTGGTAACCTCTGTCCTCCTCTCCTGTCCAGTCCCCTGCTCCTTTCTTCATCATTGCCAGGGTTGACTCGGACTATGCAGCATGCACATGCTGGGTGTTACGTTTGCCTCCCACAGCAAAGGAGACTCCCTCAGCCTTGCACATCCCTCTCTCTTGTGTCCCTATGCCTGCACCCTAAAACCCCTTTGTCCCTTCTCAAGCAGGAAAGTAGTGGGCCTTTGCCAGGCTTCTGGGTGAGGGTCCTTCTGCTCTCTGTTTAGCCTGTAACTGATGCTGTGTCTGAAGTGTTAACATGATGAGTGCAGTGATGCTAGTGGAAATGTTTACTACTATTGCTAATAAGTCTTTAATCCCCATCCTAAGGCCTTCATAAATATCTGCTGCAGCTGAGTTGTCAGTCCACTGTGCTCCTGAAAACAACCATTGACATTTGGACACATAAGAAATGAGTTCTCCTGTGCTGCGTTTTAAACTTTGAAGTTGTATGTGTGCTGTCTGCTCTAGCAGTTTTTGTTCAAACATGGCTGTAAATTTGGAAAGGAAATTATCATAATCTTTTCAGTACGAGTCTTCAGTTAAGATTACATTGATCTCTCAGAGTAATGCATCCTTTGTAAAATAAGATAGAATACCTGAGACCTTGGCTTCCTCTGTCTGATACGGCTGGAGTTTGACCATTAAATGAAGTGTTCACAGTGTTAGAAAGCTTGAATTCATCCTGAGGTCTTCTGTGTATTTTTGTAGCATGACTAGGGCTATAGTCTGGGAATACATGCCGACCAGCAGGAGCACCCATCGGTTTTGTGCACAAAGCGGGCAGAAACTTGATGCCATGTGTAGATGCCCAAGAAATGAACACTAATACCAAATGGACAAAGTACCCATTACCATTAATATCAGTTTTTATGGATTGAGTAAGAACAGCTATGATACTTGTGGAGTTGGATTTGATATGTGCCTATAATTTGGATTAGAGTGGAAGACGACTTTCAGCACCAGGTACAGACACTTTGAATATTTTGCAATGCTGTTTCCCCTGTGTAACATCTCATCAACCTTGCAGTACCCGATACATAATAGTTGTTGGGTTTTACTGGGCACCTTCATCCTTATATGACATCCTGATATTTTACAAATCTTTTGAAATCTTTTGTATTTGTATTTTATTGAATTTATATAGTGCCCTTTGCCAAAAGTGTTGAGTACAAATAAAACAAACAATGGTACCATAAAATTAACAATGCAGACCAATTGAAAACAGAAGAGGGGGAGAACAGGGTTCAATTAATGGAGAGATAAGAGATTAGACTGAAAAATACGAAGAGAAGGAGAAGAACGGACATAGAAAGGAATGGAGTTCCAGTGTTTAGGGGCAAGAAGGGAAAAAGACCAGAAACGCGAAGATGCACATGGAGGCTTAGAAACAGTAAGAAGAAATTGATTCTAAGAGCGAAGAGAACGAGTAGGTAATTACAGTGAGACCAATGAAGAAAGAAAAAAGGAGGACCAAGACCATGGATACATTTAAAACAATCAGTAGAAAGTGATAGAGAAGATGAGACTCAAAGGAGAGAAATGATGTAGAAAATAAGGCAAGTGTAATAGAGGAGTGAGGAGAAGAGACAAGGAAAAAAAGAAGACGAACTGAAGAATTATATATAGAATGAAGGGGGAGATGGTGCGAGGAAGGATAACCTAGAACAAGAGAAGAACAATACTCAATGTGAGAGAAGGCAAAACAGAAGAGAAGAAGCTTGGTGGAATGAAAAGAGAGACCGTTAGAAACAGTAGAGTTTAAAGTGACATCAAAAGGGGGAAAAAAGCTGCTGGCCGCCAGGGGGCGCACGGGTGATGTCGTGCCCCGTCTGAGCTCGCTCATTAGAGGTCCTGCGAGAGGTCTGAGTCCCCACTTCTAGGACCCCCCCACAGCTGAGACTCGAGACGAGGCTTTGGGAAGGTGCCCCCCGCCAGTGGCAAAAAATCCGGAGCGAATCGGTGGAGTTTTCGCCTTAAACCGACAGACTGAAGTTCTCCCCCATCTCCACATTGAAACAACACGAACGCGCGGAGCCCAGCGCAGGCCCCGCCTAGCAGGAGCCCAGCAGAGGCCTTGCTCCCAAATACAGACAACTTCGAGTGACTGGAAGCGGCAACGACACAGCGCACATACCGCGCCCTCCCCCACCGTACAGTTTCGAGCGGCAGATCGGCAGAGAAAGCCGCAGACAGCGGAGCACCGACGGTGCGCGGAGGTGCGCTCCCGGTTTGCGAGGGGGCCCTGTCTGCGTGCGGCCCGTGCGCTGTAGCGGTAAGGGGACCCACAAAATTGCAGCGGAATGGCTCGTGCCCCCGGCGGACGACCCACGGATAGTTCCTCGGATCTGGGAGCCCGAAAGACCGCACTGCACCACCCCGCGCCCTCTTAGCAGTGCGGACGGCCGCGGATGGCGCTGGGTGGCACCGCAGAGCCGCGGACCCCCATGAGATCCGAGTCGAAGAAGGACGATCACCACTGACTGCAGTAACGGGTCACTACGGTGAGTCCACAGCTCGACAACTTGCGTCGCAGACTGCAGGCCCATGGACAAGGCCTCTAGGAGACATCCACGGGGGAAAATTGGAAAGATAACCCAGACCCACGGGTTACTGTGACAATTGGCAAGCTGAGGGTTGGGCCCCCAAACCTTGGGGCGTGTGCCCTCCTCGAGTACACTAGACATTTTGCTTCAGCCGCCCACGTCGGTAGGAAGACCTCTCACACGCTTGGGGTAGACCTCACAGCGACGAGTCTTTCCTACTCCTGATAACCAGGCAACCCACTCATTACACACAAAGTAACCGAGGTAAAGAGCTACTAACCGTGCGCCCAGAAAACCACACTGCGACATAGAGTTCCCTCCCCTGCCCCTCTGTCGCACTACAGACTCGCTCCAGCAATATTGGGACCCTGCCTAATGGATCACAGGCCTACTTTAGATCTATGGACTTTACACAGAAATTGGCCAAATTTCGTTATAATCAGGTCCCTGAAGCACCGCCCCTGCGCGAACCCTCCACCTTGGCCTCCAAAAATCAAGAGGCGGCACTGACCAGGGGTGACATCGCTGACCTCCTTTCGGAAATGAAAGGGATGAGAGCAGACATAGGCAATAAGATCGACAAGATCACAAGCAGAATCAACAAGATGGAGGAAAGAATTGAGGAGGTTGAGCATAACCAGACCTCCTCAGGCATCCTTGAAATGCAGGTCGACCACCGCCTTATGGAAATTGAGGGCAGAGAGGAGGAACTCCGGCTAAAAGTCGATGATTTAGAAAATAGAGAGCGTCAGAACAACATACGTGTCTTCGGTGTTCCTGAAGTGGATGGAGAATCAGAGATACACCTCAAACAAACCCTACATGACATTCTGAAACTCCTGTTTGAAGACGATGGAATAGATGCACCCAAAATTGACAGGATCCACAGAGCTGGAGGAAAACCGGGTAGCCCGAGGTCCATCCTGGCTCGGTTCCACAATTACGCAGACAGAGCCCGGATTCTAGACAAAGCCAGGCTTGCACCGCAGATTTCCCTGGAGGGGTCACGCATCACCATTTTTCAGGACCTGTCCTCCCTTACACTAGCGCTGCGAAGGAAATGCCAACCAATTACCAAGTTTCTCAACGAGAAAGGTGCCAGATATCGGTGGGGCTACCCATTCTCACTAGCGTTGGCACCAAGATGAAACTCACATCAGAAAGAGACATTTCCAACGCCATCACTGAATTACTAGGCCCCCAGACGGATGGAACTCCCATCCCGACAAAAAAGAATCCTGAAGAAATTTGGCAAACTAAAGACCCTCAAAGACGGAGAATGCAGGGTTCCAGGAAATTTAGGAGAATGAACGCCTCATCAGACATGGAACATTGACTTCTCCACTATCTTGAACACCCACTATGAAGAGACAACTCGAACGACAGAAGCGAACTGGGTGACACCTTTACTACGCTGACTCCCAAACTGGACCCAAGTAAGAGGTCGGTGGGCGGTGTCAAGCGAACTGAGGTACAGGGTGGGATCAAAGGGGGGGAAATGATTAAGATATCGAATAGACCTGGGCGGGGAGGGCCATTTTCGAGATTCTGTTAGCCGATAATGGAGAAGGCCTCTTCCCCTCAGGCATCGAATGACTCGATAGGGGGGCTCGAAAGTTTAAGTTATGATGTGTTCTTATTGAGAACGGACTGATTGTTGTGCGGTTCACACTGGTGGTTCGATAACAGTTGGGTGATGTCAAACCACCTGCATCGGACGCCGCGGGAGGGAATGTTTAGGGTTGACCCTACAACGGGACACTTTGTTCATGGTGGGAGGGTGGGGGTTTGGGGTAGAAAAGTTGGACTTTTACAGGTTCCTTTTACAGAACGCAGGATACATTTGCAAACAGGTGTCGACCTAAGAGCACTCACTCAATGTGACAAGGAGCACATTTCGACCACATGGCTACGAGAATCCACAAACTCAACACGACAGGCACAGAGAATAGCGAAATCTTCTTCAGTAAGCCCTGATGGCAGCCACACATAACATGGATCATCCTCGCATAGGCACACTGAATGTTAAAGGCCTAAACTTCCCTACGAAGCGTTCCTTGGTTGCAAGAGAATTTAAGCGCTCCAAGATTGACATCTTATTCATCCAAGAAACACATTACATGAAAGGGCAAGAGAGGGCAATCCCAGGTAGACCTATTGGCTATACCCTATGGAGCTCCGCTATAACAAAAAAGGCAGGAGTGGGGATAGTAATTCGTAAGAACCTACGCATGTCGGTCCAAAGCTCGTGGGTGGACACAGAGGGAAGAATGGCAATCATTACAGGACTCATTCAGAACGAGTCTGTCACGCTGGCCACGGTATATGCTCCCAACCAGGGTCAAAAGAGGTTTCTCCACAAAGCAATTGAAAAAGTGTTTAATATGGCAAAGGGGCAAACGATCCTTGGAGGAGACTTCAATATGTGGATGGACCCCGCCCTAGACAGACAAAGTGAGACAAACACAGCTAAACCACCACGCCCGGCTGAGGACACTGATATGAAAGTAACGCTCTCGACATTTGGGCTAATTGACAGTTGGCGTCATCTCCACCACACAGACAGCGGCTTCACCTTCCGCTCTATTCCTCATGGAACCCTCACACGAATTGATTACGTGTTCCTGTCCGAAAACCTACTACGAGAAACCGCTGCTGCAGAAATATGTCCGATCTCGTGGTCAGATCACGATATGGTATTGACAGAGATACGATGGGCGACACACATCCCCCAGAACACAAAATGGAGGTGCAACGATTCTCTGTGGAAAGACACAGCGTTCAGAGATGAATTTGAAAACGAAATCAAACAATTCTTCGTCTCCAATGACTCTGGGGAGATTTCAAAGACTTCGGTATGGGAGGCAGCAAAAGCAACATGGAGAGGTATTCTTATTAGAGAGGGGGCCCGCAAAAAGAGAGAGCGAACCTTGATCGAAGAAAATATCAGGCAGAAATTGAGCGCAGTAGAGAAACTGGCACAATCAAACCCACAAGAAAGAGCGAAATACACCAATGAAGCCAGGGAACTCAGAGAAGAACTAAAAATATTAGAAGTCGGCAAAATCACCCAAACCCTACAGTATTTAAAGCAAACATTTTACGAAAAAGGCGACAAGGCTGATGCTCTTCTAGCAGCAAGATTACGCGCACAGAGAGCTGAGAGGTGGGTGAATGTAATAGAGAGAAGGGACGGCACACTCCTAGACACCATCGAAACCTCACCCCAAGGAATTCAGGAGGCGTTCGCCTTTTTCTACGAAGACCTATACACTTGTGACCCGCCATCCCCGTCGGGTGCCATAGAAGATTATCTCAAAGGAGTCAAACTACCATCGCTGTCACGTGCTGAATCTGAGGCGCTCGATGTCCCTGTTAGCGAAGAAGAAGTCGCCGACGCTATCAAGAGACTCAAAGCAGGGAAGTCTCCAGGAGACGATGGATTCACCCCTGGCTTCTATAAATCATTCACTGCGCACATTGTCCCCTTCTTAACAACGCTCTTTAACGAAATATTTGAAACAGGCAAAGTCCCCCCCTCCTTCGCACAAGCCCTGCTAACGGTTATTCCAAAAGAAGGCAGAGACCCGAAATGATGTGAATCATTTCGTCCCATATCGCTTTTGAATATAGACGCCAAAATATACGCAAGGGTCATAGCAGCACGGATGGAAGTCCACTTGCTGCGACTGGTGAATCCGGATCAGGTTGGCTTTGTGATCCAAAGACAAGGAGCAGACACCATGAGGAAAACACTCCACCTGATACAGGAAGCACGGCGCATGCCAGGAGATCCCACCCTCCTGTCACTGGACGCCGAGAAGGCCTTTGACAGGGTGGACTGGGACTTTCTAGAAAAGGTACTCATCGAGGTGGGACTTGGCCCGAGGCTCCGCCTTGCCATAAAAGCTTTGTATTAATCCCCGCAAACATCTGTCTCTGTCAATGGTGGCTATTCTAGATGGTTCCCCCTTAAAAGGGGAACGAGACAGGGTTGCCCATTGTCAGCCATCCTGTTTGTCCTCTCCCTCGAACCTTTGGCGCAACGGCTGAGACAAGACGCCGGGGTCCGAGGGATCAGAGTCGGGGACAAGGAATATAAGTTGGGTCTCTATGCCGACGATATATTGCTTCATCTCACCTACCCGCTCGAATCTATCCCGGCAGCTCTAAATATTATCGAAGAATATGGACAGATGGCAGGCTTGAAAATCAATACTGGGAAATCTATCCTGCTCCCGCTTGACAAGAGCAGAGACGATGAAGTGGAAAGATTCGCCCCACTAGGAATGAAAGTGAGCCTGACCACCCTACGATACTTGGGCATCAACGTCACCCGAGATCTCGATACTTTGTACCAAGCTAACTTCCCGCCCATGTCACTAACATTGCAAAACGATATGAAAAATTGGGCCAAACTCACAATCTCATGGATGGGACGCCTAAACGCCATTAAAATGGTAATTCTCCCGAAGATCCTATACCTGTTTCAGATGCTGCCTATAAAAATGCCTAAAGAATTCTTCACTGAAGTGACGAAGTCCCTGTTGGCTTTCCTTTGGCAAGGTAAAAAACCGAGAGTCCCCAAATCCCTTCTGTATCTCAAGAAAGATGATGCGGGAGTGGGCCTCCCGAACTTAGAATCATACTACAGAGCGGCTCAGCTGCGAATTTTGATCCCTCACCTGAGACAACAGACGGATTCACATTGGATAGCGTTGGACAATTTTCACCTCCGTCCGTACACTGTTGGCGAATGGATATGGGTACCTGGACCACAACTGCGAAACAGTATCAGAAATCACCCGATACTCGGACCATCTGGTCAATCCTGAAACCAAATAGGGACATGAAAGGGATTACAACCTGGCCCTCTCCCCTGGGACATCTTTGGGTCCCGGGAATATGCGATGACATATCCGAACCACTAAGCTACCAGTCTTGGTACGAATCCGGCCTAGAGCGGGCAGGCCAATTGTGGAGAAACAAGGCCTTCATAACCATACAAGAACTCGAGGAGGCGCTCAATATAGGTCCTCTATCAGTTTTCCAATACTTAAAACTAAAAGGGGTAATGTCACGAGAAAAGTGGAAAGACCAGCTGCAGAGAGACCTTACGCCCTTTGAAAAAATTCTGGACACCTGGACGGGCTCCAGAGGTTTGATAAGCGCCATGTATAACGCCCTGATAACAACCAATACAGCCCCCTCAACCAAACTTAGGATCAAGTGGGAAACTGACCTACGCAGACCCCTACACGACGAATTGTGGCTGCGCATGTGCAGGCAGACAGCTAAATCATCAATATCATGTCAATATAAACTTCATCCACTCAAACTCCTCCACAGATGGCAGTACGACCCGCTCAGACTCGCTAAAATGTATCAAGGGGTCAACCCACAATGCTGGAGGGGCTGTGGCCAAGACGCGAACTATTGGCACATGTGGTGGGGCTGTAACAAGGTGCAGGCATATTGGGATGAAGTCCTCAGTTGGATAAAAGATCTAGATGATGAGGACAGAGAAAAACATCCCATACTGGTCCTCTTTGGCTTAATTGAAGGAGATGAAATGATCCTAAAGGCACCTAAGATGATCCTGGGTTTGCTGATGGCTGCAAGAGCTTGCCTCACAATGGCATGGAAAAGACCATCCCTCCCCACTAAGACGGAATGGGTGAATGTCGCACGAAACATCTTCAGAATGGAGAGTTTGACCGCTGCTCTACACGGACATAGTACATCGGTGGAAAACGAATGGGCTGCCTTCCGTGCACAATATATTACCTGAAAATTGATGTGTGTAATGCCTTAGTATGATCTCACAGAATTATCTGGTGCCTGTATGAATAACATGTTGTTCTCATTTCCCTTGGACACTCGTGCCTACTGTTGTCATCTGAACTCTGTAAAGAACTTTAATAAGTAACAGAAGAAACGTCCCTGTTCGCATCTGGGACGCAAATGAAAGGGGGGGGGGGTGATTGATGTTTGCGAAGTTCTCCTTTTGTTGTTACCAGCATATCACATGCCACACGTTTATATGGCTTCTTTTGTATTAAGACTATATGTTCTCTTTCCGCGCACATGCTTGCATTGAAGAGATGTCACTGTCTTACCTGTAAAAACCAATAAAACTGAAATTTCAAAAAAAAAAGGGGGAAAAAGAAAAGATGTGTTTTACGCATAAAGATGAAAACAAAGATTTAAAGAAGAAATAAGGGCAGAGAGCGGGGCAGTGTAGAGCGAAAAGGGAGAGGATCAATAACAGACGCTTGAGGAACACCATAGAGGAGTCAGAGCAGAGAAGAAGTGTGTCCAGCCCACGTTACGAATAACACCATTGAGAGAAGTAAGAACGAACTCATTGAAGAACAGAACCAGATGAACCAAAATCAGAAAGAGAAGAAATAATAAGAGAGTGATCAACAGTATCAAATGAAGCAGAAAGGTCAAGGGGAATGAGAATAGAAGAAGATTTAGAATGACGAGCCGAAAGAAGAGCATTAGAGACATGCAAGAAAGCATTCTCTGTAGACTGGAAGGGCCAGAATCTGGACAGAAGAGGGGTTAGAAGGGAATGAAAATCAAGCATAAGCAGCGTGTTCAAGATGTTCAGATCGGAAAGGAAGAAGAGAAATTGGTAGAAAATGAGGGGGAATAGAAGGATCCAGAGGTGGCTTTTTTAAGATTGGTCAATAAGTGCATACTTAAAGAGAGAAGGAAAGCAAGAATTAGAAAAGGAAGAGATAATGAGGGAATTTAGATAAAGAAGGAGATGAGGAAATATTTGCCAAATGAGAGTAGAAAGAAGAGAATCCAAAGGAGAAGCTATGGGAATGGCACGAGCAAGAAGAAGTTTCCAATTCAGAAAGAAGAGAGAAGAAAGTTAAAGAGTAAGAGCAAGACATTGCAGGAAAGGGAGAAGGTGGGCTAACGAGAGTGGTAAAAGAAGAGTGTAGAGTAGCTTCTTTAGATGTAATGTAGTTAGGAAAGTCGGAGGATGAGAGAGATGAGAGAAGAGATGGATCAGGAGGTTTAGGAGACAGAATTATGTGAAGAAGCTGAAAAAGATGACGAGGATAATGAGAAATAGAAATAGTGAGCTCTGAAAAGTACAATTTGTTTGTGGGAAGTAGAGCAAGATCATATAAGGAGTGTAAAGAGGAAAGTGTGGAGAGATCAGAGGAAGAGTGAGACCTTTTCCATCGCTGTTCAGCTTTCCATAGACGGCAACGGAGCAAGACAAAATCAGAAGTAAGCCAGGTTTGGGGAGGCTTACAAGTAGGTGAAAAAGGGTGAGTAGGATGGACAGAATTAAGTGTATACAATAATGTAGAATGAAGGGCACTTGTAGCATCATCAGGAGAGAGAGAAGAAAAAGTAGAAATAGATGGGAGAGAAGAATTTAGTAAAGGAAGAAAAGAGACCAAGTTAAAGGGACAGAGATTGCGGTGAGTGAAGCTAGATGTAGAAGGAGGAGGTGGTGATGGAGTAGGATGAGAAAGCAAGAAGGAAAGTAAAGAATGGTCCGAAGAATAAAAAGGATGAGCAAACACAGGGTGCAATGAAGGAAGTGAAGAAAACATTAGATTAAGACAAGAGCCAGAGAGGTGAAAGAAGAAGATGTAAGTGATATGAATCAGTAAAAAGATATCATTGAAGAATAGACCATGGTAGTAGAAAGAGGGAGATTAACTTAAATGTCAGGCTGGTGTAAGGCCTAACCTGCCCTATGCTAAGGTGGGATTTCCCTACCTAACAACACTAAGGATAGCCTGTGTCAGTAAGTTCAACGTAAAAGTGTGTCTGTGTCCAAAACCTATGCTTGCTCTCACAACTAACATCAAAACAATGTGTAGGGATGTCAACCATACATTAAACAGTGTTCCAAAAGTAACGTTCCGAGCTATTTCCATCTCAAGCTTAGTCTTCAGCTTCTTCTCCTTAAATATCAAAATGTTCAGCACAATGTTCAAGTCACCCTCTCTTGGATTTAAGGTTATACAGTTCCACACCTTTTCAAATTTGAGGCTACCCTTCCCCATGTTTAATACAGTTTCTTGGCAGAACGTCTCAGGGTTTCCTTCTCCAAGTTCAATGTCAAAAGATGTCAACAAAAGAGGTATTTTTAAGCTTTGTCTTTGAGCCCAGTTCCACCAATTCTTCACAGCTCAGAGCTCCCTTCCCCAAGCCTTATATGCATCAATAGTAGTCACGCAACAAAGAGCTTGGGTTCTCTATGTCGCAGATAAATGAGGGGTTCTCTGGTCTTGGCGCAGTTGTTGGACCACACAATCCACCCATTACAGTCACGCAACCAGGAATTTTGAGTCCCCTCTGAGCAGTTCAAATATTCAATAAACAAGTGGTTTCTCAAAGGCAGCTTCCAAGCCAAACAGTTTCTGAGACTTGATTTCAACTCTGCAGTTAGAGTTATTTATTCACTTTTAGTTTCCTATTTCCTTTCAGTACACGATTAAACATCATCTCAACATTAGCAGGTTTGCTTTTTCTTTCAGTTCGTTATACAAGATTAGCAGATTTGCTAGTTTCATACAATTCACTATTCAATATTAGCAGTTTTGCTGTTTCCATTCCATTCAGTATTCAATATTAGCAGTTTTGCTATTTTCATTCAATTCAGTATTCAATATTAGCAGCTGTGTTCGTTTCGTGCAATTCGGTATTCAATATAAGCATTTTATGGTTTTTCATTCAATGTGGTGTTCAATATTAGCAATGTTTGCTTTTTCATTCAATTCGTTATTCAATATTAGCAGTTTATGCTTTTTCACGCCATTTGCCTTTCCCTTCTTCATTTAACTTCACTGTTCCACTTGTAATGCAAGTATTTATTCCTGCAGCGCTGTTTGCAACCTGTGTAGCCCACCCGGAGCGCCCCGGTCTCGGAGTAGGTTTTCCAGCACTCACCAGTTGTAGGCACCTTCCTCCGGCGGTGCTCTCTTGCCACTGCTTCAGCTTCTGCGATCCCCGCTCACGTAGGGACAGGAGTTTGGTCGGCATCAGCGAGCTCAGTGCCTCTGAGAGGCCGGGTGCAGCATTCTTGGCGTTTGTGCCTCGCCGCAGCTCCTTTTGCTCCTGCTTCGTATGGGAGGGTTCTTTCTTCAGAAGGCAAGTTTCCCTTGGTTTGGGGATGCCGGCCGGCGTCTCGGGTTGCATCATGGCTGCCTCCAGATTTCCTGGGTTTCACAACTATTTCCATCCAAGTTTCCCAAGTCTCTCTCTCTTACTCCAGCATGACCTGGCCTTTTATACACCTGTGGTATTTCAATGGGCTGCAGGTGTATTCCATCAGTCAATTTTGCCTGACTCAGATTAAGAGGCCATGCCAGACCTTCATACATTTCATGCATCTTCTTTGTCCCAGTATCTAAGTGGTGAAAATGAATTGTGTTTATTACTCTTAGTTACTTCTTCCTTGTCTCAGTACCAGAGTGGGGAAGAGTGTGTGGTGTTCATTACTCTTAGCTGTTTCTTCCTCATCTCAGTACATGAGTGGGGGAGTATGTCCCAAGAAAGAAAAGAAGGGGAGTTGACCTACAATAATCCATAAGGGCGTAGGAGTTCGCATCCGCAGGGAGGACCCTGCTCCATTATGTTGCCGTACACCGGACCTGCATTGAGGCCCTGCCCACCAGCATCCATGCATAACTCTTGTGCTCCTTGCGAAGGTGAAGCCTGCGGGGGAAGGGCGCAGGAGTTTGCATCCGCAGGGAATTCGCATCTGCAGCTAAATGCAACGTGACCCCGGAAGCTTTCTCCAACTGCCAGGAAAGAGCTGCCTGTTTGCAAAAAATAGTTTGCCAAACAAAAGTCAACCACCGGCTCCTGGCCCTACAGGGGTGTCCTGGAGTGTATTGCGAGGGCTTGGAGACAAGGGCCAATCCGGATTGAGGGACTAGGGCTCTTCTCGGCTGTGTTGCCTAAAGTCAAGCAAGATCCTAAAAGATCAGGTGAGAGCCAACTTGCATACCAATCAAACCAAGTTGTGACTTTTGACAGAGCGGGTCCCATTGAGTTAAGTGGGGTCGGACTGGTGTAGCAAGCTAACAACATGTTTGGCACAAGGAAGTGGTGTATTTAAGGTCCTCATTGACTATGTCGAACCCCGATATCCATGTTACCCTCGTCGCCCACGATCTATCTGTCATGCCAGTGCCTTTCACATCTGCCCCCGCTCTTTTGGCGCAACGGAAAATGCTACTAGTAAAAATGAAATTACCGGCTGCAAATAAATTGCCCACAGCATGTACATCTATGTCCATCCCAGTGAATCTTGCAAAGCCTCCGGGAGAATTGGTGAAATAAACAATTTTCTGGGTTCATTTGGTGCCCCAGTTAGTATGGATCCCTGAGAGGGGGGTGTCTGCTGCGCAAAATACTGTCACCCTCACTAAGTCTGGAGAACTGATAGGTTTGTGCTTGTTCATCCAAACCATGGAATATGTGCTGCAACTAACTTTGAAGCCCGTCCTGGGATGATTGCAGGCGATGGCACTGGTCCTGAACTCGGGTCATACATCCCCATTCCCTGCTTTTCCCCCAGATCACCATCAATTGGAGCTCACCTGCAATGTGTACCCCTCCAACCCTCCTGATAGTGGGGGAAATGCAGTACAACCTGTGAAGTCTGCCCTTGACAAGCTTTCAAGATCCCTCAAGCTCGCTATCTTAACTTCTTGCTTGCATGGACTCCCTGACGACCCATTGCACCTTGAAGAAATCCCAGAGACTGTAAACAGGTGATAGGCAGAAAAGGCGACGCAGGTCCCATTATTGGGGGCAGCCACTGCCTCTCTGCCAGATAATGGCCCATGCGGTTCTCTGCCTATCCGTGGGTAAACGGGAAATTCTACTCTGACTCAGCTTGCCGGAGGGGGAGGGGGCCAAGTGTCTAATGTCTGTCAATGTAGTACCTTGCTAGCCGAAATTCTGTTACTCAAAAAATGTGTTCTATCCTTGATTGAAGTGATCGGCAGTGGCGTGTCTAAGGAGGAGCTGTTGAATGGCAAATTGGATGAAAGGAGGTCCCTAAGGAAAATTCTGCTAGTGGCTGACTCTCTACCTATGCTTCGAGAAAGTGCCAGAGACCTTATTAAGGAGACCGTAGTGGGCTTCCATCATGCAACTGTACAAGTGACTGATGAGGCTTTGTCTAAACAGACTTAAACTATGGTCTCAATGGAAGAAATATTCAGTGCCCTCCTGACCGCTCTTGTCCCAGTCCAGTGGTTCCAGGACAGCTACAGAACCCAGGGTGAACAAAGCCTCAACTAATGCTAAAAGCAGGTCGGGCTGCCCCCCTATTATTTCTGCTACTAAGGCACGCAGAGGCAGATTTCCCAGGACAAGGAAGTCATTATATTTTGATAAGGTTCCCAAATTGGCCCTAAACTATTACGAGCCTGGTGAGGCACTCTTAAACAAGTGCACTCACTGGATCAAGGCAGTAAGGGGTTGCTTTTTCATAGCCCGAGAGCACATTTCCCACTGCACCGGGATTCATAGCCTGGGTGGTAACGCATTTCACTCCGTTAGAATAGATTTCAGAGATCCTGGCGTAGTCAAGAGTCTATTAAGTTTCAACGGAGATGCCAGGCCCCAGAAAATAGCTCAATAGAGCTAATCCCTTCGCCCTGTGTTAACACGCCACAGGGAATCGTGCCATCAGGAGCACGTGCAGTCGGCCTGCAGGTAATGCATTTTGGCACAGAACTCTAGGGCACATGGTCTCTAACGAGCATTAGGTCATCATGGTGTCTCATCCTATGCTGCGGTTGCGATGAACTGATCCACTTGCGTGATAGACAAACGTGATGTAGATTATCTTTAATTTAATGCCGTTTATTAACTGATTGAATACATTTTTCTTTTTCTTCGTTTTTCCTCTGCATTGCACTTGTGCTGTTTAATTTGTATCATAATTGGTGTTTTATATTGTTGTTTAAACTTTGATGGCTTAGCGCCGAATAAGGTTATGTTGATGAGGATGAATAACCCGAAAAGGTCAGAAGAAGGCTAGATTGGTTGACATTAGGATAAGGGGGATACCATGTCTCGCCTGAAGGCATCCCACTCTCAATCGTCAAGGACCCTCGACCCTGGTGATCTTCCCTTACTTGTCCGCCCCCAGGGTCAGGATCCAAAAGTGATGGCCTTTCACTGGCCACCTGCATAGAAGATCCTAGGGGAGTGGGAGTGAGAATACTCTCAGGTTTAAGCTCGCTATCTTAACTTCTTGCTTGCATGGACTCCCTGACGACCCATTGCACCTTGAAGAAATCCCAGAGACTGTAAACAGGTGATAGGCAGAAAAGGCGACGCAGGTCCCATTATTGGGGGCAGCCACTGCCTCTCTGCCAGATAATGGCCCATGCGGTTCTCTGCCTATCCGTGGGTAAACGGGAAATTCTACTCTGACTCAGCTTGCCGGAGGGGGAGGGGGCCAAGTGTCTAATGTCTGTCAATGTAGTACCTTGCTAGCCGAAATTCTGTTACTCAAAAAATGTGTTCTATCCTTGATTGAAGTGATCGGCAGTGGCGTGTCTAAGGAGGAGCTGTTGAATGGCAAATTGGATGAAAGGAGGTCCCTAAGGAAAATTCTGCTAGTGGCTGACTCTCTACCTATGCTTCGAGAAAGTGCCAGAGACCTTATTAAGGAGACCGTAGTGGGCTTCCATCATGCAACTGTACAAGTGACTGATGAGGCTTTGTCTAAACAGACTTAAACTATGGTCTCAATGGAAGAAATATTCAGTGCCCTCCTGACCGCTCTTGTCCCAGTCCAGTGGTTCCAGGACAGCTACAGAACCCAGGGTGAAACCTTCACCAGACCTGAGTTCGCCAATGGATCCAGCAAAGACTACTGCATATTCTAAAAATATATTTAAAGTGTCTTGATCATGAACACCAATGATGATACCATGTGTGTATAAGATAAACAAAGTCTCTTGTTTTATTCTTATTCGTTTTCCATGTTAGTTGTGCAGAGGCCTTAGCCACCGATGTATTTCGGATCTTGGTCCTTCTTCAGGGCGGGCTCTACAAATACAATACTGTACAGGAATGTTTAGCTAGCTTGCTTCTAAGTCAGACAGGAATTGCACATATCAACTTCAATATGTTGCCATGTGGCATCACGCACAAAATAACGTTATTGTACCCGAGGTTTTGGAAAATCAAATAAACGTGTGTGTTCTAGAGGTCATGTCTCTCATCCTTCCTGCAATGTAAATGTGTAAATTTGAGACTACTTAAGCACTAAAACAAAAAAAATCGATATTTACTTAGTTCTCAAAGAAAGAGTAATGTATGCATAGAGTTACTGTTACCCCACCATGTAGATGTGCAGTGAAGGGGATTGTAGTCTGGTGTAGATTTGAAATGCTAATTGCGAAAAGCACTTCAGAGATTCGTCACCCATCAATGTTAATGGTGCCGTGATCTAGCTTAAACAAGTGCACATGTAAGCGTTCCTGTTGCAATACGAGTCTTTGATGTACAAAAGGCTATAACTCAGTGGTTAATAACTTAATGATAATCCCTGCTCACCTCTATGTGAAGCTCTGATTCCGAAAGGAACGTTGACACCAGCGGAGACTCTTGCGTCCTCATTGAGTCCTCTCAATTGTAACTCTGTTGTCAGTATGGTAGTCAGTCACTATGGGCAACCACGCTGAGCAGTGCAATGAAGTGTCGAGACTAGTGTTTACTGGCATGTCCTGGTTTCTCATAGTACATAGAGAACCACATCACAAGACCGTGGTGGAGGGTATTTGTATGAAGCACCCCATCTAAAGTGTTGGCTCTACTATATTGTTGTGAAAACCCCTTATAGGGACACAGGCTTTAGAAGAACAATAGAATGGTTATCATGCACATTCTGGTGGACTTCAATGCAAAAACAAATATTGAATTATGTGAAATCATGTAGGGTATGTGCCAGAGCTAGGAACAGTAGAAACAGTACAATGAAACCAGCCAGCAAATGTTTTCATTTACCCACTCCTCCTACCCCTTGGAAAAGGATATTGATGGATTATGTGGCTGAACAGCCAGAATCTGAGGGATTTACACTTATACTGATGGTAGTAGATTGCCCAATCAAGATGGAATTTAAGGCCTAAGAAATTGCCTTTGGCAGTTGGGCTGACTATGGTATTTGTGCAGGGGATAATCAGGTAACACAGTTTAACAGATTCCATTGTCACTGATAGATGACACAATTCTTATCCAAATTCCAGCTATGGATATTTCTCGTGACAGCTCTACCAGTTATCACCTACAGTCAGATGGACAAACGGAGAGAGTGAATCAACCCTTGGAGCAATTCTTATGATATCATGTCGCCCAGTTTCAAGATAACCGTGCAGAATGGGCACCATTAAAATAATTTGTATATAATAATTTAATGAACAGTTCTATTAAGTTCTCACTGTGCTTCGACACGTAAGGGATTCACCCAAGGTTATTCCCCAAGACCTTTAAGGTTGCTGCAGTACCAACAGTCAAAACACACTTACAAACACTATGGGCCTCATTACGACCTAGGCGCTAATGGGTTAACGGCGCCGTAAAAGGCTGCGGCGCCGTTAACCTATTAGCGCATAATTACGAGGTCCCTTTGCGGGACCCGACCTTAACGGCTGGTGTAGACCAGCCATTAAAGTAGGGACCCGCAAAGGGACCTTGGTGCTAATTACGGTGCCGCAATTTGCGGCACCGTACTTAGCGCCTTCCCCATTCCCATTGAGCCCTATGGGGCAAAAATGGGAATGGGGAAGGACCATGGAGGAAGGGGGAATTACCGCCCCGCCAACCTTGTAATGGGGTGGTAATTGCCCCTTTCTCCATGGCGGAGTCGGTAACTTACCGCCATGGACCATGGTGCTAACAGCACCATGGTCTTCCGCCAGGGTCGTAATGAGGCCCTATGCCTATAAAAAGCAATAATACATTTGAGACAGGCAAATCTGAGTTGTAAACATTTTGTGGCTGGGAACAGGTCAGCAAACACCAAGGTATACACTGTAGCATAGAGTTTGGTTGTCCACAGGGTACCTATGTAATCCAGAGTAATATGAGACATTCACACCCCCTTTTGTAGGGCCATTTGCAATTCTGAAAAATTGTAAACATGGTGGCCATGACATTGTAGTTGCCTAAGAATTGGCATGCTCACTCAGTAATCCATGTTTCTTTACTAAAAACCAGCAAGCCTGCTGCTCAAATTTCCAGAATTACCTCCACCCATAATAGTTGCAGTTAATTCCTAGTTGTAGGTACAGCATATTTTTCTTGCCAGAGTCAGAAGAGGTTAGTTACAATATCTCATTGAATGGAAGGGGCATGGACCAGAGGAGTGCTTGTGGGAGCCAGCAACGTTTGTTCACGCACCTATGTTATTTAGTAAATTTCCCAAAACACTTACAGAGAAGCCAAGGGAGGTGACATTCTCTGAGGAGGGGGATCTATCAGGGTCATGAACTAGAGATAGTGAATCTGGAGGGTTAGATATGGAAAGAAGGGTGTAGGGATGTTATTATTGTTGGAACGTTGAATGAATCCCGGCCTGACTCTCTGCCTGTTGTGACTTGATTGTGCGGCGGTCGTGAGGCAGAGAGCCGGCAGTTGATGAAGAGAGGTTGTCCAGCCCTCCGACCGGGCCTGTTTATAATAAATCTTACACTTACCCCTTTGCCTCTTTTGCTGTTTTTCACAGTGGCGACGAGGATGGGATTTAAGAAAATTAAAGAGGCTATAATGAGTGCACCCTCAATTGGGAAGTTCATAGCGAGTGACAAATGTGTTTTGGTGGTTGATGCCAGTATTGTCGGGCTGGGGGCAACTTTAGTACAGTACGACAAGAATAACATGAAAAGAGTAATAGCTTTTGCTTTGCGTCCATTGGTGGGTGCAGATGGTAATTACTCAGTCATTGAGAGAGAAACCCTGGCAATCTTTTGGGCGATTCATCACTTTAGTACTTTTTGTGGGGGAGGAAATTTGTGGTAAGATCTGACCATAAGCCTATGGTACAACTGTTTGAGAGTACATTGGGATCCCCGATGATCTGCAGGTGGGGTTTAGGATTACAGATGTACAATTTTGAAGTGAGTTACCTACCTGGTAAAAAGAATGTGGTGGCAGACTGCCTTTCCAGATTGCCTGTAGGAAGAGAGGAAAAGTTGGAAACAGAGAATTTGGAGGAAGGTGTGGTGGTGGAAGTGGAAAGTGCAGTGGGGTGTGAAGTGTGGCTGCAAGAAGAACAGAAAGATGAAGATTTGAAGTTGATAAAGCAGTGGACAGTGGAAGGGTGGCCAGAGAAGAAAAAGTTAGACAAAAGATTCCAAGTGTGGTGGGAGGTCAAGGAGAAGTTGTGTCTGGTAAATGGAAGGTTGAGCAGGGGACAATTTTGTGTGCCGCCAGAGGGTACCAGGGCTGTGTTAGTGGAGTTGGCGCACCAAGGTCATCTCTGTGAAGGGGCTATGAAAAGGAAGTTGAGACAAACCTATTGGTGGCCAGGAATAGATAAAATGGCTGAGATGAAGGTAAAGAATTGTATGTCGTGTCAGTCCAGCGACAAGTGTAGGGTGGGGCGTGAAACACCAATGACTCCCAACACTATTCCAGACCAACCATGGGTAAAGTTGGCAGTAGATATTATGGGCCCCATCACAGGTTTAACGAAGGTTTTAAATATCTATTGGTATTGGGGGATTTCCATTCCAAGTGGGTGGAATGGGAAGCAGTTAGAGAAGTGACTGCAAATGTGATTCAATTTTTGGAGAGAGTTTTTCTGCAGGAGGGTGTCCCTTCTGAATTGGTATCTGACAATGGGGCACAGTTCTTGTCAGAAAGGATGAGGAGATTTTTGGCAAATTATGGTATTGTGCACACGAGGATGGCATTATATCATCCCAGAGCAAATGGTTTACTGGAGAGAGTGAATAGGTACTTGAAGGGAGGAATCCAAATGGCATTATGCATGGGGCAACCATGGAGAGAAGTCTTAAAGCATGTAACTTGGAGCTATGTGACGACTCTACACTCAATTACAGGTGTTGCTCCATTTGTGTTTCTTAAAGGTAGGGAACCTAGCACTAAACTCTGCCCAGGATGGCTCGGAATGGAAAAAGCTGTTGTGGATAGAAATTGAATAATGCGGTTAATCAGAGAGGGACAAGAAAAGAACAATGAACAGTTTGATAAGAGGGAGAATGTGAAAGTGAGAAAGTGGAGTGTAGGGGAACAAGTATTTATTAAGAATCCCAGGATCATGGAGACGTGTATTGAAAGTAGATTTCTTGGACCTCAGAAAATTTCTGCTGTTAGGAACGGTGTTGTTGTCCTTGAGGGAGGTGAGGTATGGTCCAAGGGTAGGTTGGCTAAGGCCACTGAGGTACAAGGAGTAGGTACGGAGGACCAAAATGTGGGTGGTCGGGTGGCCAATCAGAATGTTGGTAGGGATGAGGAGGCTGGTATGAGAAATGTGAGTGTTACTAAAAGTGGGAGAGTTACTAAAGAACCAGCATGGTTGGGAGATTATGAACGTTCGATATATGTTTTACCATGCATCTGTGTGTTGAAATTATTTTTAAGTGGTTTTATTAAACATTGTTTTTGTTGCCTTTTGGGGGGGGGAGATATGTAGGGATGTTATTATTGTTGGAACGTTGAATGCCGGCTTTACTCTCTGCCTCGCAACGCTGTTGTGACTTGATTGTGTGGCGGTCGAAGGGCAGAGAGCCGGCGGTTGATGAAGAGAGGTTGTCCAGCCCTCCGAGCGGGCCTGTTTCTAATAAATGGTACACTTACCCCATTGCCTCTTGTGCCGTTTTTTACAAAGGGCTAGGGCATCTGTGCAAGATAGAGAAAGGGAAGGAAACATGGGAAAAACAGTCAGTAGACTCGCTACTTCAGCATGCCAAGATGGCAGTTTATTTACCAGGAAAATGTTTATAGCAGTTCTGGGTTAAGTGGCCATGTTGGATATTAAAGGGCAGTTAACACATAAAGCATATGTCACGACCCTCGCCCAAAACCTCCTCTGGCAAACCCATTGGCCAGGTGGAGTCAGGACACGGGCCTCTAGAGCCTGGCATCCTCTTCAAAAGCCCTCATGGGGCCAGTGCTGGCGCCTATGGCTCATACACCATGAAAAAACAATGTGCTTGGGAACTACTTTATTGTATTGTTATCAGGAACTGTGGACGGTCCTATAGGAATGGCCACTGGGTCAGCAATATCCTCCTCGCCACTTGACAAACAGAGCTCCCCCAAAGTACCTTCCTCCTCCTCACCTGAAGAAGATGAATAGTTGAGCTTCTTCCGTCTGGGGTGTCGGACTTGAGCCTTCTTTTTGGAGAGCAGATACAGACTGCCGCGAAAGGAAGCCACCGTGATCCTTTACAGGGAAAATCACGGTGGCCCCTCTCCGCGACAGCCAATAGTATGAGGGGAAAAAGCCACCAGGCACAAAAACCCTCGATGTCAATGAACTGGACAGTGGAAGATGGTCCGATAGTGAAGTTCAAGTCGGGAGTATTGCAGAATTCCGGAGGAGAATACAATGGAAGTGAAGGTGAACAGCACCGGAACCGATGCGGAAGGAGCGAAAAAACACAGGGAGTACCAAGGAGGAAACCAGCCAAAGGAAGGCAGGTAAGACGGGAAACAAGGGAGGAAAAAGGGGGACTAAGAGGAAACAGAGAAGGGCGAACAGGTCGCAAGGAAGTAGAACTTAGAGCGCTATAGCAACACGGGAAAGCACAGTTGCAACGCGCTGAGCTGGCGAGAAGTGAATAGTGATATACTAAGGTGGCGGCCATGATGGAAAAGACTAGACCGCAGATCTCGTTTCCGAGAAAACGTGGCGGAACAGTCTAATGGCGTCGGAGTCTCCATCGGTGCCAAACTCGCCAGGCGCCTGTGGTCGTGACAGTATGCCACCCTCGAAGACCCCTTCCTCCCGGTTTGTCCGGGTGAAGACTGTGATATCGGGATAGCAAACGTGTATTTGTGTAACCGGTTCCCAAGTATCCTCGGAAGAGGGGTAACCCTTCCAGTGTACAAGATACTCAAGGCACTCTCGATGATACTGAGAGTCTTGAATCTGGGAGACCTCGTATTCCTCTGAGGTAGAAGTGGGTAGGATCATCAACTTCGGTGTTACCTGTTTCCTAGCATCTGGTACAAAAGGCCTTAGGAGTGAGCAATGGAATACAGGATGAATTCGTTTAAGGGTCTTAGGTAGTCTTAAACGGTAGGCTACTGGATTGATCTTGGACTCAATCTCATAAGGTCTGATGAATCGTGGATAGAGTTTGGATGGAACAACCCAACGGGGCAAAAACCTGGTAGACAACATAACCCTTGTGCCCTTCTCCCAAGTGGGTACTTGTCTCCGATGTCTATCGGCTTGCTCCTTATTCCGTCGACTGATTTCCCTTAGACTCCTTTCCGCCGTGTCATGAGCTTCTTTGAGTCGGTTGAGGGTGGTCTCCAAAGACGGAACATTAGTCTCGTTCCAGGCTGTAGGTAGAAAGGACTGGGGATGGAATCCGTAAGTACAAAAAAAGGGCTGATGCCAGTAGCGGAATGTACCGCATTATTGTAGGCAAACTCAGCTGTAGGAAGTAGGGCCACCCAGTTGTCTTGTTGCTGATTAGTAAAGCATCTCAGATACTGTTCCAGCGTCCCATTGAGTCTTTCGGTCTGGCCGTTTGTTTGGGGGTGGTAACCCGAAGAAAGGGCTCTTTCCATGCCCAAGAGTTTACACAAGGCCGCCCAAAATCTAGAGGTGTACTGGGTCCCTCGATCGGACACGATCTTCTGGGGTAATCCGTGCAAATGGAAGATATCTTTGAGAAACACTTCTGCCATCTGGGAAGCCGCCGGTAACCTGGACAGGGGAAAAAAATGAGCAAGCCTGGAGTAGGAGTCCACAGTAACCATGATGCAAGTACAACCCTTAGAGTTTGGTAGTTCAACAATAAAATCGGTGGAGATGGACTTCCAGGGCCCTGCTGGAATGGGGTCTTGCTGTAATAACCCCAAAGGTCTTTGGGTGGAGTACTTGTTCTGTTGACACACTAGACACCACTGTACATATCTCTGTGCATCGGCCTTCATGTTTGGCCAATGAAAAGAACGTTTGAGCAGTTCCAGCATACTCTTTATTTCCCGATGTCTGGCAGTCTTGGAATCGTGACACCACCAGAGAACCTGTTGGCGATGTTTCCGAGTAGGCAAAAACAACCTCCCATGTACGAAATATAGTCCGTCCTTAACACAGACTGGCAGCCTGTTTGTGTCCAAAGAAGACTGATCCTGGGAGGCTTCTCTTACCTCTTGCATAAAGGAGGTCACAGTTGAGATTATACGCGTATGCGGGAACATCAACTCCCTTCTGCAGGTAGGGCTCGAGTCATCCCGGCGGGACAAGGCGTCCGCAATCTGGTTCTGGGTACCCGGTATGTAGGTAATGGAGAAATGGAACTGGGCAAACAAGTGTGCCCATCTGGCCTGTCTGGTGTTGAAGCATTCCTGCTGTTTGAGGACTTGTAGGTTCTTATGGACGGTACGTATCTGAAAGGGGTGAAGGCTTCCTTGAAGCAGATGTCTCCACTCGAGGCAAGCCAACTTCATGGCCAGGAGCTCCCTCTCGATGACTGAATAATTCCGTTGGCTTGTGGTTAAAGTCTTCTAATAATAAGCAACCGGGTGTTCGTGGCTTCGGTCTGATTGGAGAAGAACGGCTCCTACGGCTGCTGCTGAGGCATCAGTCTCCAGGATGAACGGCTTCAGTTGATCAGGCTGCTTAAGAATGGGTGCTGAACAGAAACGTTGTTTCAGGCAAAGAAAACTGTTCTCTGCGCACTTGACCAAACATAGGGTTCGGAAGTCTTTTTCAATAAGGAGGTGATGGGGAGAGTTAGTTGAGAAAACTCTGGAATGAACTTCCTGTAAAAGTTTGCCAGTCCCAAAAACCGTTGGATCTCCTTGACGGAGGTGGGTGATGGCCAACCTAGGATGGCTTTGACTTTTTTGGGATCCATGGTAATCCCCTGTTTAGAGATGATAAATCCCAGGTAGGACAAAGAAGACTGGGAAAAATTACATTTCTCCGGCTTAACAAGAAGACGGTGTTGTTGTAGTCTACCTAGTACCTCTTTAACTTGGGAAACATGTTCCTCCTGCTTGCGGGAGTAGACCAGGATGTCATCTAAGTAGACCACGGTATTCTGACCCAACAGATCCGAAAACAAACGATCCATGAATCTTTGGAAGATCGAAGGCGTGTTCACCAGGCCAAACGGCATTACTTGGTATTCATACAAGCCGTAGGGAGTGCGAAAGGCAGTCTTCCATTCATCTCCCGTCCTTATCCGGAGCAAATGGTAGGCATTGCGGAGATCGAGCTTGGTAAATATTACCGAGCCCTGAACAGCTTCCAGGATCTCGGAAATTATGGGCATGGGGTACCGATCCTTGATGGTAACTTTGTTTAGACCCCGATAGTCGATGCACGGTCTCAACTCCTTGCTGTCTCGCTTGGCTATGAAAAACAATGAGGCTCCGGCAGGTGACTTGTTAGAGCGGATAAGTCTGTTACCAAGATTATCGCCGAGATAGCGCCTGAGTACAGCCTTTTCAGATAGTGAGAGAGGATACATCCTTCCAAAAGGAACCAAGGCCTGGGGAACTAGGTCAATACCACAATCTTCTGGTCTGTGTGGTGGGAGTTCAAGGGGGACCTGTTCCTGGAATACTTCCGAAAGGTTCAAGAAACAACTCGGAATGCAATGAATAGAGCTCTGCTCCGTGGCACTTACCGTCTTAACGGTTTCGTGCTGGGGTTCTGGTAGACATTCCTTCTGGCAATATTTGGAATGAAAACTCAATAGATTGTTAGTCCAATCCACTGTTGGATTGTGCTTCCGAAGCCAACCGATACCCAAGATGACCGGAAAATGTTCAGCACGAATTATATCAAACAGGATCTCCTCCTTGTGTTGTTGTATCGACACGTGTACTGCTCCCGTGGTATGGGTGATAAACCCAGAGCATAGGGGTGTTCCAGCCACCCCTTCGTCCTTTTGATCTTCTTTCTTAGCGGTTCTGAGTAGGCCCACCTTATCGGCCCATGAGGTGTCCAGAAAGTTACCTGCCGCACCACAATCAAGTAAGGCTTGAGTGTCAACCACTTTGTCTCTGAAACAGAGTTTGACTCCTACAACCATTAGGCGCAGATCTTCAGAAGGAGTTTCGGAGGTGACTGAGAGAGTAGTGTAGGAACAAGGAAGCGCCCCTCGGTAGTCCGTCCCACAAGCTACCGAGGGCGTTCATTTCCCGACCTTCTGGGGGTACATCAGGGCAATCCCTCAACAGGTGGGCAGCTGAACCACAACACAGACATCGGTTTTCATCCCGTCTCTTCTTCTTTTCTTCAGCGGTTAAGGGGGACCTGGTGGTGCCGATTTGCATGGGTTCATCTCGGGCAGTCCGGGTTGCAGGACGAGGCAGAAGTGTGAGATTCCTGGAGTGGGGTTGTGGTACAGCTTTTCTTCCTTTCATTTCTTCTCTCGGTTAAACGGAAATCAATCCGTAATACAGCTGCTAGTAGATCCGAGAAGGTGTCCGGACGAGGAATCCTGGCTAACTCGTCCTTTAATTCCTCCCGCAAACCCCGGCGGAAGATCGTGTACTGCACTTGTTCTTGCCAACCGGCTTCCGTAGCCAATTTCTTAAATGTGGATATGTAGGAAAGCAGGTCAGAGGTACCTGGCCGCACATCAAGCAAGTCTTCACTGGCAATATAGGCACACTCGGTCCCTAGGAAGGTTTGCTTCAAGAGGTCTTTGAAGGCGGCATAGTCCCGTAGGACTGGGTCTGACTGGGATACCAACGGGGTAGCCCATGCCAAGGCATTCCCAGTTAAATGGGTGATCATGAACCCCACCTTGGCATGATCCGTGGAAAAGGCATTGGGTCTGAAGGTGAAGTGAATATTACAGGCTTCAAGGAATTCCTTTACCTTTCTCTCCGTGCCATCAAACTTCCCTGACACCAAAGGTAAGGGGGGTAAATCTGTAGATTGTTGTTCTCTAGCAGCCACTCTCTGCTGCAGTGCTGCATTGTCAGTCTTGAGTGTCTGGACCTCAACATTGAGGTTTTGGACGGCTGCCACTAACTCCTGCAACTGCTGTGGCATGGCCATAATCTCTTTCTTTGGCCGTTGCAAGCTATCAGGAACTGTGGACGGTCCTATAGGAATAGCCACTGGGTCAGCAATATTCTCCTCGCCACTTGACGAACAGATCTCCCCCAAAGTACCTTCCTCCTCCTCGCCTGAAGAAGACGAATAGTTGATCTTCTTCCGTCTAGGGTGTCGGACTTGAGCCTTCTTTTTGGAGAGCAGATACGGTCTGCCGCGAAAGGAAGCCACCGTGACCCTTTACAGGGAAAATCACGGTGGCCCCTCTCCGCGACAGCCAATAGTAAGAGGGAAAAAGCCACCAGGCACAAAAACCCTCGATGTCGATGAACTCGACAGTGGAAGATGGTCCGATAGTGAAGTCCAAGTCGGGAGTATTGCAGAATTCCGGAGGAGAATACAACGGAAGTGAAGGCGAACAGCACCGGAACCGATGCGGAAGGAGCGAAAAAACACAGGGAGTACCAAGGAGGAAACCAGCCGAAGGAAGGCAGGTAAGACGGGAAACAAGGGAGGAAAAAGGGATACTAAGAGGGAACAGAGAAGGGCGAACAGGTCGCAAGGAAGTAGAACTGAGAGCGCTATAGCAACACGGGAAAGCACAGTTGCAACGCGCTGAGCCGGCGAGAAGTGAATAGTGATATACTAAGGCGGCGGCCATGATGGCCATGATAGAGAGCGGATCTCGTTTCCGCGAAAACGTGGCGGAACAGTCTAATGGCGTCGGAGTCTGCATCGCCGCCAAACTCGCCAGGCGCCTGTGGTCATGACAATTGTCAGCCAACATGGAGGCATCCATATAGCTTGGTCCCTAAGAACCAAGCTATGCGGTCTTGTGTTTTGGGTGTGGTAGCTAGGGACTACTTTACCTGGACTATTTTGTTGGGGCTATTTAAACCACACCCGAGCAAGACAACATGCTTCGCGTTACTTTGCAGCTTGCAACTTGAGGCTCACCGTGTCCAGCTATTCCCTCGAACCTCGGAGAAGCAAAACCTGCAAGGAGACAAAAGGAACATCATTAGCAGCAGCATTTTACCTGCAGTCTTCATCTTTAAACACTCGCAGCTACTGAGAACAGCTTCCTCGAATCTGCACGCCTCCCGGACAGAACGACCTGAAAGAGGAAGATAGAGACAACATTAAAGAAAGCAGTAGAGACATTTACAAATTATGAACTGCTCAAAAGGCTTACCTGGCTGGTCGCCTCTTGGCTGGCACCACTCCGGACATTCCACTCGCTCTGAAGAACACCGCGACCTACAAGGGAGGAAATCACAGGTTAGCAAAGGCAAGACTTTACAGCGCTGCGCATATCGCTTACTTACCGCATCATAGCGCTCTTAATGCGCCATCATTTACCAGCGGGGCTCAACCAAGCCAGTTCTCTGCGCTGAAGCTCTGCATACCTAAGGGAGAAAAAGGAGACATTTTAAACAAAGAAAGGCATGCAGGATAGCAACAAAACTAAAGAACAGCAATAAGACCTACCTGAACAATATCAAAGGGGCCGGCGTCAGTGAAGTAACTGGACCGCACTCGCCCATGAAAGACAACGCGCCCCAGCAAAGAAGGCAGGACAGAGAGCACGGCTAATTCTACCACAAGGTGAGGAGAGGGCATCAGAGGGACTGAAATCATACGGGGGTGGAGGGAGGATACTTACTCCAGTCAGTCAGTCTTGAACACAGTCCTCCTGTAATTTCAGGCAGAACCTTCCCCGCAGACCGCATCAGGGCAAAGCTGAGAAGCATACCAGCGAGTAACCCGGCTGGGTGGCGTCCCTGTGGATAACAGGTGAGCGTAACAGAACGCGAAGCCTACCATAACAAATCCACCTGGGCGCCATGGAGACATCAGAAATGGACAAATTGGCCCAATTTCTAGGAGAGCTTCGTGCTGAGGTTCATTCTGCCCAACAAGAGACTAATGCCCTCCGGAGAGACCTAATAGTGACCAAAGAACGCACTGAAGAGATTAGCAGGCAATGCTTGCAATCACAGGCAGGACAGACGCCTCTACCTGGAAGCAATCCAACGATGCAAAACACTTCCATACCACCCACTCCGGTACTGATCACGTTACCTGGAACAGTGCCCCTGGCACCACCAGAAAGATTCTCAGCGACCTACGGAAGTATGCGGCATTCATCAATCAGTGCCGCCTTCATTTTTTTTGTAGGCCTGGAGCATTTCCAAACAACCAAGCTCGGGTAGCTTTTGTCTTATCATACCTAAGTGGTAGTGCAGCAGATTGGTCGGTGCCGTTGGTAACCCATGACGATCCTCTATTACATGACTTTGGGGGGTTCCAGAGAGAAATGGAAAAACTTTTTGCTCGCCATACCTAGGAACAAACAGTAGACAATGAACTCTTGTCCCTCTGACGGGGGAATCAGGACTTGTTAACGTACATTGCTACCTTCAACAGACTGGTTGCCGGAGCTAGGTGGCCAGAAAACAAAACAACCACGTTATTCCATCGAGTCTTACAGGGCAAATTAAAGGTCGTTTTAGCCCAGGTGGTTGATCCACCCAGAGACTGTGCAGAATTCATAAATCTGGTCGTACAGCTAGACCACCGGTTGCAGGACCGAAAGGCAGATCGGCCTAAGACGGACCCTCGGAGCGTGTATGTTCGACCAAGGGAAAACACACCCCATGTACCTGAAAATGCTGTAGAACCCATGCAGATTGGAGGGATACTGCCTCTATTAACAAAACAAGAGCGGGACAAAAGAAGAAAACAACATCTTTCTTTGTATTGTGGGAAACCAGGACATTTCCTGAACGACTGTCCAGTAAAACCCCCAAGAAGAACAGTCGGGGCCACAGAGAAGGATGAAGCTAAGGAATCGGAAAACTAGCAAGCTCGACAAATGTAGAGGTCAGTTTGTCGAGTGAGAAGAAAGAGTTGCTGACCTCGCACTTTGCAATACCAGTGATCTTAATTAACCACCAACAGTCATCAAGAATGCATGCAGTTGAAGCATACATCGATAGCGGAGCCGTTGGAAATTATATTGATCAAGAACTGGCAGCAGAGATGGGGCTTCCTTTGTGTTCTAAGCCAACTATGGACAAGGTATCCACCGTGGATGGGACAGAAATCGCTTCCAGACCAGTAACCCAGTGCACAGCCAGGGTAACCTTGCTGTGCCAGGACGGACATCGGGAGTCTATTTCATTTGATCTCATAAAGGCACCTCAGTTCAGGCTACTAGGGATGCCATGGTTGGTTGCTCAAAACCCTTCGATAGACTGGCGGGCACGAAAATCAACCTTCCCGGTGACTGCTCCCCTGCCTGCTATTACCAAGAGGAGAAACCCGATGTCTGTATCCCCATGACTCCCGGAGCGACAGTATCAAACCTGGGAGCAACTAATACCTTGCCAAGTGAATACCATGATTTCCAGGATGTTTTCCGAAAGGACCAAGCCAATACATTGCCGCTGCACAGGCCCTATGACTGTCAGATTGACCTTGTTCCTGGTGCACAAATCCCTTGCGGCAGGATCTACGCTCTCACAGAACCAGAAAACCTTCATTTGAAATCCTATTTAGACCAGTACCTTGCAAACGGATTTATCCGTCCTTCGAAGTCCCCCTCAGCCAGTCCGTTGTTTTTCGTACCGAAAAAGGAAGGAGACTTCAGAACCTGTATTGACTACCGCGCATTGAACCAGATCAATGTGAAGAACCACTACCCCTTGCCACTTATCCCTGAGATGCTAGACCAAGTTAAAGATGCCCAGATTTATACCAAATTGGACCTTCGAGGAGCGTACCACCTGGTCCGAGTCAGAAAAGGAGATGAATGGAAAACCGCCTTCCGTACTAAGTACGGCTTATTTGGATATCAAGTCATGCCCTTCGGGTTATGCAACGCTCCTGCAGCATTCCAGTATTTCATAAATGACGACTTAAGTGAGTTAATTGATGTGTGCGCCTTAGTGTACATAGACGAAATCTTAGTATACTCAGCCTCGGAACAAGATCATGTCAGGCACGTTCGTTCAGTCCTCACCAAGCTCCGTCAACATCGCTTGTTTGCAAAGCTTGAAAAATGCTTTTTTCATGTCACCGAAGTAGAATTTCTTGGTTTTATCCGTACTCCAGGAGGCATCAGAATGGACGTGCACAAGGTAGATGCCATTCTGAAAGGGCCTTCACCGACGTCTCTGAAAGGGGTACAAAGCATGCTGGGCTTTGCGAACTTCTTCCGCCGGTTCATCCCAGGTTGTGCACCTAATCACAGTACTATTACGAAAAAGCAATAAAAGGTTTCCTTGGACCGAAGAAGCAGAAGAAGCCTTTCAGGAACTTAAATGAAGGTTTACCTCCGCTCCAATCCTGCAAAATTCTCGTCCAGACCTCCCTTATGTCGTTGAAACTGATGCGTCCAGTCTCGCAATGGGGGCTGTCCTTTCACAGAGAGACCCGGAAACTGCCCAGCTACATCCTGTGGCCTTCTGGTCGAAAATGTTCTTACCTCCAGAGATTAATTATGCGGTCATGGACAAGGAACTCCTGGCTAACAAATCTGCCTTTAAAGCCTGGAGGCACTACCTTCTGGGGGCCAACATACCATTACAGTCATCACAGACCACTGAAACCTGCAATATCGCAAAACAGCCAAGGCCCAGTCCTCGCGCCAATTACGGTGGGCCCTTTTCTTTGCTGAATATGATTATGTAATCACATTTCGACCAGGAGTCAGAAACGGAAAGGCGGATGCCTTATCTCGCATGGGCATAGATGAAATAGTATATACAACTCCAGACCCAGTACCTATTATACATGAAGACAAACTCCTGGGTATAACTACAGCCTTAACACAGCAGAACTACGAAAAGAAATCCAACGGACAATGAATCCTGATGCCTACCTCGCACGGCAAACTCAAGGAGAACAATATACCATTAAGGACCATCTACCCTTTTTTAGGGATAGCCTATATGTACCCAAGAAGGAATTACAACAGCATATTATTTCAAACTATCACGATTCACTGATCGAAGGGCATTCTGGTATCGCCAAAACCCTAGCTAAGGTGAAAGAGAACTTTTGGTGGCCTACCTGGTGTAAGACATCATTCAGTATATTCAGTCCTGCGGTGTCTGCACACAAAATAAATCACAGAAAGAAAAACCATCTGGTCTCCTACAACCGTTGGACATTCCTCCATTTCCATGGAAAACTCTTTCACTTGACTTCATCACTGATATACCTCCAAGCCACGGGTTCAACACCATCCTTGTAGTTCTGGACTTATTCTCGAAGATGGCCCATTTTATTCCTCTCAACGGCCTCCCAGACGCAGCCACTTTAGCAAAAGTGTTCTTGGAGGGCGTGGTTAAGCTACATGGCTTCCCTTTGGTTCTGTTCTCTGATCGAGGCAGCCAGTTTGTTTCAAACTTCTGGAAAAAATGTTGTGCAATGAAGCAGATCGATGTTCGGCTATCTACCAGTCACCATCCCCAAACGTACGGCCAAACCGAGAGAACCAATCAGACACTCCAGCAATATTTACGGTGCATGCTGCACCACGAACAAAGGAATTGGTAAGACCTACTATGGATAGCCGAATATGCATATAATAATTCTTTGCATTCAAGCACGGGATGAACGCCCTTCTATACCCTTTATGGCAGACATCCACGTACCTCTGAACTAGACCTTCCAGCCAGCTTGGAAATGCCAGCGGTAAAGACTCTGCACACACCATTACTCAGGCTTTCAAAAGGGCAAAGGAACACCTTATTCATGCCAAAGAAAACAAAAGAGATTCGCCGACCAACACCGGAAAAAGGCCCCTGATTATCGAGTAGGAGACAAAGTTTGGTTAGCCGCTAAATTCATACCCATCAAGGGAACCCGGAACTTTCATCCCAGATTCTTAGGACCCTATACCATTAAGACAATTATCAACCAAGCAGCCGTGAAACTGGATTTACCACCTAATCTACACATCCACCCGGTATTCCATGTGTCCCTCCTGAAACCAATGCAAACCGGCACACGGATTGGGACACCACCTAAGCCCATACTTGTTGACGGAGAACCAGAATTCGAAGTCAAAGATATCTTGGACTCTAAATACTCTCGGACCAAGCTATATTATCTCATTCGATTGGAAAGGATTTGGACCACAAGATAGATCCTGGGAGCCCAGTGAGAATATCCACACACCACGTCTAATCAGGAAAATTCCATCGCAACTTCCCAACCAAACCTTGGCTGGACAAAGGACCACCATGGGAGGGGCCTTAGGGGGGAGTGCTGTCACGATCCTTGCCCAAAACCCCATCTGGCAAACCCATTGGCCAGGTGGAGTCAGGACTCGGGCCTCTAGAGCCTGGCCTCCTCTTCAAAAGCCCTCATGGGGCCAGTCCTGGCGCCTATGCCGCCAGGCTCATACACCATGAAAAAACAATGTGCTTGGGAACTACTTTATTGTATTGTCAGCCAACATGGAGGCATCCACATAGCTTGGTTCCTAAGAACCAAGCTATGCGGTCTAGTGTTATGGGTGTGGTAGCTAGGGACTACTTTACCTGGACTATTTTGTTGGGGCTATTTAAACCACACCCGAGCAAGACAACACGATTTGCGTTACTTTGCAGCTTGCAACGTGACGCTCACCGTGTCCAGCTATTCCCTCGAACCTTGGAGAAGCAGAACCTGCAAGGAGACAAAAGGAACATCATTAGCAGCAACATCTTACCTGCAGTCTTCATCTTTAAACACTCGCAGCTACTGAGAACAGCTTCCTCGAATCTGCACGCCTCCTGGACAGAACGATCTGAAATAGGAAGATAGAGGCAACATTAAAGAAAGCAGTAGAGACATTTACAAATTACGAACTGCTCAAAAGGCTTACCTGGCTGGTCGCCTCTCAGCTGGCACCACTCCGGACATTCCACTCGTGCTGAAGAACACTGCGACCTTCAAGGAAGGAAAACACAGGTTAGCAAAGGCAAGACTTCACAGCGCTGCGCATAGCGCTTACTTACCGCATCATAGCACTCAATCCACCATCATTTACCAGCGGGGCTCAACCAAGCCAGTTTGCCGCGCTGAAGCTCTGCATACCTAAGGGAGAAAAAGGAGACATTTTAAATAAAGAATGGCATGCAGGATAGCAACAAAACTAAAGAACAGCAATAAGACCTACCTGAACAATATCAAACGGGCCGGCGTCAGTGAAGTAACTGGACCGCACTCGCCCATGAAAGACAACGCGCCCCTGCACAGAAGGGAGGACGGAGAGCACACCTAATTCTGCCACAAGGTGAGGACAGGGCATCAGAGGGACTGAAATCATAGGGGGGTGGAGGGAGGATTCTTACCCCAGTCGGTCAGTCTTGAACACAGTCCTCCTGTAATTTCAGGCAGAACCTTCCCCGCAGACCACATCAGGGCAAAGCTGAGAAGCATACCAGCGAGTAACCCGGCTGGGTGGCGTCCCTGTGGATACCAGGTGAGCGTAACAGCATAGCTTGACAACATTGGCTGCACTCCAGATCAAGGCAAGAGTTTTGCAGAGGCTTCCTTGCTTCTGTGCTTTTTCCTTGCTGCTGAACATTTCTGACACCCTCTCCTCTCCCAACATCTTCGGCTCTATCCCTTGATTATGCCAAATCTCATCCCAAGCCCATTTTCCCTTCCCTGTCAATTGTACACTCGGCAAAGACTTTGCCACTGGTAGAGGCTGGGTGGTCCTTTGCCTCCCATGGCAAGATCAACTCTCTCAGATATGCACATCACTTCCTCTTGTTTCCCCATACTTGTGTCCTTGTGTGAGGATTTCAACCATCCAAATAGTGGTTGGGCGCTCACCTGGGCTTTTTGAAATTGTAAATGAAATTGAATGATGGTAGGTCAACCTCCGGAAAATGAGTGGGGCTAATCCGCACACATTTTCCTATGCTCACAGCACAACATACACATAGACCTGTGAACTCTGGGTGGACACAGCCTACAGGCGCCTTCCCCCTGTCATATTTAGTTGGAATATGAGAGCCAAGAGTACATCAAGGCATCTCAGAAGGGGGAAGGAAAAACCTTCCTCTTGCCATGGCCAGCCTAATTAACTAACAAAGGCTCCATGGATCCGCCCTTTCCCTTGTTAGCTGCTGATGGCAGCCTAGCATACTAATCAGAGTTAATTGAAACAGGCCCACAGGAGTCCCAGTCACAGGACTAACAAAGGACAGGAAAACCTCAACAAGGTTTGGCATGCACTGTGTTAACCTGAAGCCAGTTCCTGCCTCTCAGTATCAAGGGTGGTGATCTATGTGAGACAGGCATGGTATCAAGAGAGACACAGGGCCTCATTCCGAGTATGGTGGTAAGGGTTAACGGTCACCGTTAATGGTAACGGTGACCGTTAACCCTTACCGCCATATTTTTAGCAGGCGTTAAAAAACCAACCCGCAAACGGACCTTGGAGTAAATTACGGCACCGTAATTTACGGTGCCGTAATTACCGACATCCCCATTCCCATTGACCCCTATGGGGGTGAAAATGGGAATGGGGATGGGCTATGGTGAATGGGGAATTACCGGTCCCTTCAACCTTGGAATGGACCGGTAATTACTCCATTCACCATGCCGGATTTCCATGGAGTAAATAGCTCCATGGTTGCCAACCATGGAGCTATTTACTCCATGGTTACCGCCAGACTTGGAATGAGGCCCACAGACTCGAGTGGGTTTGTGCGAAAACCTTTATTGACTAAAGTTCTTGGGTTGGTGTAATGACTGACTGGCCCTAACTTTAAGGGGATAATTCCCTCAACTGATGTTTGTAATTGCTGTCGTTGTCTAAAGGTCCAAAATAAAGGTCTGTCTGTGTCTAATCCTATGCCTGCCCTCACTCTATGGAGAAATGTGATAGGAAGTCTTCTCAAAAATAAGAAAAATAGTGGTTCGACAAAAATGGAAACTAGGATTGGTTTAAGGTTTTTTTTTCATCAGGTGCTGTTGGGTCAATGTCACACAAATAAGTTCAATTCACAGAGCTATTCGTAAGACTTTCTCCACAGGTCCCTTGTAGTTATTCCAACTACCTTCAATGTCTTCTTTGAGGTTCCCTTCCCCAAGCTTCAGCTTCATCAAATTTCAAAACACCATTCAGAATAATCACACCGTTCCCTTTGTAAGCTTTCTGGGGTTCCCTTCCCCACGCGTTAGCAGTTCAACAAAAACTTAACAAGTCGTCTCTAACTTGGTTAGGCCTCTAAGGGTTCCCTTCCCCAAGCTCAGGCCCCTTTCAACTTTGAAACATAAAACTCCAGCTCTAGGCCTTGCTCAGCTTCCAAACACAACATATGATTTACAGTTCTGTTTTGAATTCATAAACAATTCTTTCTTGGGGTAGAATCAGAGGCTTTCGAAAACGCCAGGCTTTTTGCTTTTCCTAGGCATGAACACTCTGACCTTCTTTGCCCTTTCTTTGCTAGTCATGTTGTTCCGTCACCTCTTTATTTCCTTCAGATGCTCTTTGCATCCCTTTTCTTCTGCTTTCCTTTCCATGGACACTTGCACCCTCTTTAACGTGTCCTTGGCACTTTGCTTTCTTTTGCTTTCCTTTAGATGCGCACCTGTGCCCTCTTTAAGATGCCCCTGGCACTTTGCCGATCTGTTTTTCCTTCTGTGCACACTTGCACCATATTTACTAATTTACCGTCCTTTCCGTTCACCCTTGCACCCCATTTTGATTCCATGCACACTTGTATCTTCCTTTGGTGCCCCAGGCACACTTCTTTACCTTTCTCGATTGGTTTAAGGTTTTTTTTTCATCAGGTGCTGTTGGGTCAATGTCACACAAATAAGTTCAATTCACAGAGCTATTCGTAAGACTTTCTCCACAGGTCCCTTGTAGTTATTCCAACTACCTTCAATGTCTTCTTTGAGGTTCCCTTCCCCAAGCTTCAGCTTCATCAAATTTCAAAACACCATTCAGAATAATCACACCGTTCCCTTTGTAAGCTTTCTGGGGTTCCCTTCCCCACGCGTTAGCAGTTCAACAAAAACTTAACAAGTCGTCTCTAACTTGGTTAGGCCTCTAAGGGTTCCCTTCCCCAAGCTCAGGCCCCTTTCAACTTTGAAACATAAAACTCCAGCTCTAGGCCTTGCTCAGCTTCCAAACACAACATATGATTTACAGTTCTGTTTTGAATTCATAAACAATTCTTTCTTGGGGTAGAATCAGAGGCTTTCGAAAACGCCAGGCTTTTTGCTTTTCCTAGGCATGAACACTCTGACCTTCTTTGCCCTTTCTTTGCTAGTCATGTTGTTCCGTCACCTCTTTATTTCCTTCAGATGCTCTTTGCATCCCTTTTCTTCTGCTTTCCTTTCCATGGACACTTGCACCCTCTTTAACGTGTCCTTGGCACTTTGCTTTCTTTTGCTTTCCTTTAGATGCGCACCTGTGCCCTCTTTAAGATGCCCCTGGCACTTTGCCGATCTGTTTTTCCTTCTGTGCACACTTGCACCATATTTACTAATTTACCGTCCTTTCCGTTCACCCTTGCACCCCATTTTGATTCCATGCACACTTGTATCTTCCTTTGGTGCCCCAGGCACACTTCTTTACCTTTCTCGTACCCCTCTCTTATTATGGGCATTCACTGTTTATTTTCCACTTTCTCTCATCTTCAGCTTCAATCAGGCTTTTATTTGCCTTTTGCCCCGATATGCTTTTCTTTCACTTTCCGTCTCCTTGCTGCACTTTTAGCATTTTCACTTGCCTTCCACTTTTAGCTTTCACACTTTCTTTCTTTCCGATTCTATGCTGCTTTTCTTGTTCGTGCCTTTTTCCTGCTCTGCTGTCATTTAAACGCACAATCCCGAGTTTCTATTACATTCTTTCCCAAAACTCACCGGGCAGTGTCACATAGAGATGTGGCTCCTTCAGGCAATGCGGGATGGAGGTCAGGGTCTCACCACCTGCCCCTCAGCCACCCTTGGGGTTGGCACTGGCCCTTAAGGAACAAGCACTTTGCTGGTCATCGCCTGAGGAATGCAGGTAGTGCTTCTCTGGCTCCCTGTAGGCACGGCTCCCTCGCCACGCGGCAGCCCACACACACCGTGCCAGCGTCTTCATGCACCGTCTTCCTCCAGCGTGCAGCTCCTGCTTCTCTCTGCTTCTGGGCGTTCCTGGACCGTCTGCATCCCTAGCTCGCTCAGGGTTCTGTGACTGACCACACCTTTTATAGCTGAACACACAGTCAAGTGGAGTCAGGTGTGAATGGTTACCTACTCATGCCTGACTCTGCCTGATTATTAGTGGGACAGTGGTTTTCTCTAAAGTTGGTTGCACTTACTTTCCCCATGTTTTCCTATGGGTAATCTACTTTGATCTTAGTGGCCTCCTTCTCCTCTAGTATTTCTTGGAAATGGGGAGGGGAGATGAGGTGACAGTGTAAACACCCCACAAAGGCTGAGGGAGAGTAGGGTAGGTGTTTTTAGGACTTGGAAAATACCATGTCACACCCTCAGGCATTAACCTCCCAATCCCCCTTACCCTCCACTCAGATGATCCTCCCTCGCTTGCACACCCCCAGGGTTGGGATCCAAAAGCGATGGCCCTTACCTGGCCACCTGAATAAAAGATCCTGAGGGATTGGGTGGGTGAATACCATCATGTTTCTCACACCTGTCATGTCTGGAACTATGTATTTACAGTAGTCATCAATGCAGGGGGACTCCATTCAGAAGGTACGAGTATGTGGTTTGGCGGAGACCAAAGGTCTGGTCTCCCCGCAGCTTCAAGGGAGACCTGCCGCTTTAATCAGGAAAGACAGAGAGCTCAATTAACCAGAGAGACCCTTTGATTCACAACAGACAGGAAGATGGGTGGGACTCATTATTACATGTTTTCACCCCTTTACCTTTTCTGTTGCAAAGCACTCTGGTTATGACCTCATGCATACAGGAGATTGTTGGTGGGGCCCAGGACTGGTTCATTAAGGTAGGTTTAGCCTATACCAATAACTAGGGCCCATTTGGCTTTAAAAGAGAGTCAAGCCTCTCTTTTGGGCAGATCATCTGAAGACGTTGCAGGGAGTAATAAGAATAACTCATTTTGGACCCTGGCTGAAGGTACAGTCTGCCTTATCCAGTATTGAAGGAAGGCCAGGATTTCCAAAGAGGGAAGCAAAATCCCTCCCCTAAACATTTCCCAGGGAACAGAGGGAGATACTGAATCCAGAGGACCCTCCAGCAGCTCCAGAACTGGTACTCAGCCAGCACACAACACTCCCTTCTAGGCTGTGCAGGCAAGCTTCCTAGGTGGGAAGTGCCAGAGAGCCTCTGAGCCAAACCCAGGACAAGGCTGGTGCCTGCAACACTCTCCTCAGCTTTGGGCTGTCTGCCTTAAAAGGATGACAAGCCCAGTGAAAAAGCTAGGAGGAGTGCATCGACAAGCATCAACCAGCGTCTATCTTAAAGGACATTGTTCAAGCCAGTCGAGCCCCTCGAACTTCCACCAACTGCACCACTGACTGTTGTCATGCCACAGTCGCTAACATCGCCTGAGACGCCTCGACCAGTACTTCAGACCCGCCAACCACCACTGAGACAGTGATTCTTGAATCTGAGCTGCCGTGTAGGCCAGCCTGCAGCCGTCTGTTCAGCCTCGCTCACCGAGCTGCATTCCGCCTGATACCTGCAGCTGTCTCCCGTCTTGAACTCTGTTACAGAAGCTGTAAAGCACCCTAATAATTTCTACAAGCACAAGGTACATTCTGGTTCTGTCTCCCTTGTCCTTCTCTGAAGGTGTCTAGTGACATTTTATGACCTATTGCCCCCTTTGTGCTGAAACCAAGTATCCTTGAACTATTGCAATTCATTACTTTACCGAATACCCTCCTGTCAGTATCCGGAGTGCATCCCTTTTCCTTCTTGAAACTGTCTGTCCTCTGCATTCTTTTACAGGGTGGGTTGTATTTTGCAGTGTGCTAGAACTGTCTGTTGTAATAATAATAAAGTAGATATTTTTATACAACCTTGACTGGACAGTCTCTTTTATCATTGGGTAAAAATTGTATTTTCGCTCTGTTGCAATGATCCAAGACCTTGCGGAGATAAGCCTTCGATTCCGTCCACGTTACCAAAATTGGACAAGGAGGTTTATAATTTGATTGTGTTTTGAATCTGTTCAGATCCCTTCTGGTGTACTAGAGGTGTGGGGCTGGTTGATTGTTTAGAAACCGATATTCATCCCTGCACCACTGATGCCCCAGAAGTTGATTTGTCACCCCTTCCCAGCCCTATGTGCTTTCTGGGTTGATTAACTTGAGACAGTAGTGGGCATTTCCCAGGAATCCGGGAGAGGGTCCTTCTCTACTTCCCTCCCTGGATCTCGCTTCTCAATTATTCACCTGGCTAGTAAAGGTGTTTGGATTTTTCTTATTCAGCTGAAGGATTTTATCAGCATTCTTTGAGGACATTCACTGCAATTTGAGACAATGCAGTACCTGCTGGTGTGACTCCTATAACTTAAAACCGGGTAAGCGTATGTCCTTAATGTGATATTATTCTGAAAGGTTAGATCAATTTATGGTTGTGTCTTGCAGGTGTTCCAACTCAAATTAATGCCATGTCTCCCAAATGTCCATCTTTACACTTGCTTCATGTGGTTAAAGCAAACAACTATTGTTGTTCATGAGAACTCTGTGAGTTGAAGAGGGGAATTGCATCCAAAGATCCAGGTCTGAGAATAATGACAGATCATGACAGCCTGTTTACAATTGTTAATCTTTCCAGAGTCTGCTTTTTAGAGGGCAAATCTCAGTGATGGCATTTAATATATTTTCCAGTGTATGTACCAAGTTTGTGTCTATCCCAGAGTCGGCCACTGGCCAGCTGTTTTTTTTGGGGAGTCCCAGTCTGACTTTGTCAGACATTGTTACATGCATAAGCTATTTCATATCAGCCCACAAGGGATTAGAACACTGTATAATAGTCTTAGATTTGTCTGAAATCTCAGCATCTCCTCCCTAATGTTTGGAAAGCCTTCGACTACTTTCTGAGGTTTACCTGTGTCCACATGGCATGCACAGTAACTAATCTGTTACCTTCATCAGAGTTACCCGGAAGCTGTCTCAGAGAGGCTCCAATTATTTGTTTCTTCCGCCTATTGTTAGTGCTTCTCAGGTGACCATAGTAAAGAAGAGTTGGCAGGAAGCTATGCCTCCCCAGGCACCTTATTTGGGAAATAGACAACAGAACCAACCATTGGTAGCTGACCCTCTGTGAAAGATTGGGCTAAGAACAGCTATGGAGCCAAATGGATGGTGGGCAATTGGCAGCTGTTGTGCCGGTTGGAGTGGAGCCTCAACAATTTGTAGTGCTGTTGGGTAGAGGGGATAATGGAAGGAGCAGTCTATTGCAGATTAGATTGATAATTGCAAAAGAGGTCAAATATATTTCCCACTTTCTCCGGATCTTATTTTACCAATTGAGTATAGAGCGGGGCAGATGCCGACCGGAATCTTCAACTTGAATTACTTTACCCTTTGATGTGACGTTTTTCATTTGGATTTGTAGTCTATCATTAGAATCCTTTATTGGAGGCATTGTGTCTACATAATGTCTTTGTATACCGATCAATAGAAGTACCCTATTATTTTGGACAGATTTTACCCTTTTTTATTTGAGAGCTCTCTTTAAGTGTAATGTCTTTCCAGCATTAAAGGTTCCTTTGAGCATGAATTGGCCATGCTGATTTTTACAAATTAAAACATGCCATTCTTGTAAATTCTTACATGTCCCACTGTTATATTTAATGTTTAATGTACATGTAGTGTGCTGGAGTGCCCTTGGGTGGTGTGGCATGTCTTTGGACTTGCCTATTCTATTTATTCTGGTTAGCCATACTAATCATGGGACTACACTCCATTAGACCGAGACTGTCTTAAAAGTGTTAGTTGGCCTTGAGATAGTAGAGGAAATCCTTCACTTGTGAAAGCTCTGGTGGCACAGAAGGGAGATAAAGAACACTGTTAAATTATGGTGATCTTCTGCTCCTCCTTGTTTTCGATAAATATAGCCAGGAATGGTCCTTAGTGCGGCTGGAAGCTAGGGTATTCCCAGACCAGGAAAACTTCATGCGCACCCAATCATGTTGCTCTGGCGTTTTATGTTATTCTCCCTTCCTCCTTCTGACTATCGGGTACTGACTACATATCTTACCGATAAGTTTAACAACTTACTGATGGATCACAATTATCCTGACTCTCTGACTAGGAAGGTTCCTAACAGTGTCATGTTATGTATTTTGGTATCATGCACATGTGCATTGTATGTCCTCGACCTAACAAAGCAGACCTGACGAGACCTGACACACCCCTGTAAGTTACAAACCACATTACAAAATCCTGAAACTCTGCCTGACCCCTTCCCACCAACCGTGTGTGTCTGTACTGGCTTTAGCATACAAACAAGGTTCCCCAAAGAGAAAGGTGTAAACCCAAAGGGAGAGCACCATTTACGGCCAAGCCACCCTCTGACTACTGTGATGGTCAATAAGAAGGGTCTACTACCTATCAGCTGATGCACGTGGGGTTACTAATTCACTCAAGTTGCAGGAACTGGCTGCCTCATCTGCTGTCCATAAGTGTTGGTGAGTCTGTGACCCCAATGCCCCTCTCCAACTTGACCTGCTGGAATCTGTGGTCTATAAGGGAGGCATGGTATCACAAGTATGACACTGACACAAGAGTTACAAGTTTGAAAACCTTTATTCAATTCTTGGGGTTTGGAAAAACTCCTACTGTGCCCTATAGCTGAGATGGGAGTAGTCTCTACCATCAAATAATAAAGAAAACCCAGTACTAGCCAGTCGTTGTCAAATCAAAATGGTCTCTACTAACAAAAACTAATGCCTGCCCTATCTCTTATACAAAAAGTGTGTAAAGGGGAATGTGTATGCAAAGGAAAGTCAGTGTTATAACATCAAGGATCAAAATGGCCAAGTCAGCTCTCCTCCCCACGTTGGACAACATGGGGTAAGGCGGCCCCGTAAACAGGATGACACATTCAGGTTATAAACAAAAAGCAGTTAAAAACACGGGTCGAGGCCCTCTTGGATTTCCACGTTAAAGTCACTTATTTCAGCTTTCCAAAGTTATTTCACAGTTCAACAAACGTTCACATAGGTCTCCCTCTATCGAGCTCGGGCCTCTCAAGGTATCAATAGTTCACATAGGTCTCCCTCACTCAGGCTTGGACCTTTCAACCCAAAAGTACCTAATTCAACATAGATCTCCCACAGCCGGGCTCGGACCTTGTAATCACAGCACTTGCAGGGGTTCCCTTCCACAAACTTCATTCACATTCTTTAGGGGCTCCCTTCCCCTAACTAATTTCATGCTTCCGGTCTCCCTCAGTCAGGCTCGGACCCTTCACTGATGTCGAAAACTTTTGAATGTGCAAGGGTTTTACCATAGGCCTCCGCAGGACCACTTTGACTTTCACTTTAGCTCTTCCTTAATGTTATTTGCTGCAATGCCTCTTGGTATTGGTAGTTCTATACCACAATCAGAAACGTTCAACGGTATCTTCCTCTTCAAGCAATCACCTTTTATCTTCCCTTTTCGTCAGGGTTAATCTTGACCATTGCTCATTTCAGAGTTAGTTCACTTTGCTGCTTTATAACAAGACAACAAACATTTCCCTGAGACTGTCGAGTGGGCTACTTCCTTTCGCCAGACCACTCTGCTACTCTGTATCACTGGCTTCACAGTTATCGGCAACTCAAAAGTTCATTACTGGTTTGCTTTCTTTCGCGTCTCGTCAGCACATGCGCAACCCATAGTGTGATACACTGTTCCGTCTTCAATCTTTCCTTGACACAAACCGGCCTTTCATGAATTTCACTAACTCACTGGTTGTGTGCATTCCTTTCTTGTTTCTGCGGCTTTGATTCACGAGTCAAGGTTGATACCACAGGCTTGGCCTTGCCTCCCCAACTCTGTTGTCCACACAAGAGGGTCACTGGCTTCCTTGAAACACAATGCAGGTTTCTTCTTTTCTATGATTTGGCTTTCTCTGCATCTCCTACACGGTTTCCCGGAGGCAACAACCTCCTGCAGGGAACTTCAGGGTTCGTCTACCCTTCACTCTGGTCCCTTGATCGGTCGTCCTGCTCCAGTGGGTTTGCCTTTGCCCCGGATGATCTGCTCCTTCTCGTGTCTCACCTTGCTCAGAGTGTGTCTCTATGTTCCGCCCTTTATCCTTGTGGGGGGAGTTAATGGGTATCAGATGAATGTGATTATGGTCAAGTGCATGACTTTGCCTGAGCTGATTAATGGGGCATGTCCAATGAGATATGTAAGTGTTAGCCTCTTTACTCTCAGTCACCCTTTTCCTCTGCCCAGTGTTTGTGTAGGAAGGGGGGGGGAGTTGGGACTTTGGGGAATCCTAAAAAATAGGATGGGGTATGGGCACGGGAAAGGGGGGGATACTGCGTCTCACCATTGGTTGCCTCACTCTAACTCCCTGAAGATCCCCCACCCAGATGATCCTTCCGCACTGGTCCACCCCAGGGTCTGGGTCCAAAGGTGATGGCTGTGCCCTGGCCACCTGAGAGAGAGATCCCGGGCACTAGTAAGTGAGATACCCTTGGGTTTCTCACAGGTCAGAGCAGTCGGCAGAGATTGGGTCAGAGTGACCCATCACAACGATTGTTCAACTGGAGCCACTAATGCAGTATTATTAGTCTCAAGGATGGTGTCACTGGAGTCAAGGCCTCAACATCTTGGGAGTTTTCTCTGTAGAATGTGTGAAAGTGGAGCAACAATGGTCGTAGATGAAGCCGAGCCCAAAGGACCAATAAAAAAACACATGAAGCCATAGGCTGCAGAACCCTCAGGAAGTTCCTTGCTGGTCCACTGTCCTGGAATAGTAAGTCCTTTGGAGTTTTATGGTGGTTAAGTGCTCTCTCCTCTGGCAGCATCACTTTCCCTATTTCAGTCCAAAATCTTGCTCCTATGTACTGGAGATATTAATATGGGAGGGGCTTGGATTTGGACCAGTTGATAAGGAAACTCATAACTTCCAGTGTCTTGTAGGTTTTGTCTATATTCTGCATCAACCATGGATGGGGCTCTGAGTAACCAATCATCCAAGTATGTGGATACCTGGATTCCCATTAGATCAAGGTTGTCCAACCTACGGCCCGCGGGCCACAATGCAGCCCTCCGAGCCATTTTATGTGGCCTGCGAGGCTGAACAAACAAACAAAGGAAATACAAACAAACAAGCCGGCATGGGTTGTGATTTCCATTGGCTGAGAAACAGCCAATGGAAATATTCTTGCCATGCAAGGTACGTCATATTAAAAAAAAAGAAAACCTTGCATGGTCACAGTATTTCCATTGGCTGTTTCTCAGCCAATGGAAATCACATGCGTCATGTTTATGGGCGGAGTGAAGGTAAGGTATACCGTGCCGGCACCACCTTCACATTTCTTTTCCAGCCCAGCCCAGCCAAGCCCAGGCCAGCCCAGCATCACGCCGGTGACCAAGCGAGGCCTGGTAAGTTTTCTTTCTGTGTTTTCCTTTTTTTTTTTTTTTGGTACGCCACGGCCCAGTTTATTTATTTATTTGTTAAACGTTTGTCGGGTCCGTGGACCCGATTCATTTATTTATTTGCGCAATGTTGGTTGGGCCCAACATTGCGGAAATAAATAAATTAATCGGGTCCACGGACCCGACAAACATTGAATAAATTAATAAATAATGTGGGCCGTGGCAGTGGAGCACTGTGACTGCCTCTGGAACCCCCTTACAGGGGGCACCAGAGGCAGTTACAGGCCCAGTGCATTTTAGGCAGCACAATGTTTATCGGGTCCTTGGACCCGAATTATGTGCCGTGGTGGGGGACTGTTACTGCCTCTGGTGCTCCCTGTAAGGGGGCACCATAGGCAGTAACGGGCCACGGCCCAGTTTATTTATTAATTTATTCAATGTTTGTCGGGTCCGTGGACCAGATTAATTTATTTATTTCCGCAATGTTGGTTGAGAGCAACATTGCGGAAATAAATAAATTAATCAGGTCCACGGACCTGACAAACATTGAATAAATTAATAAATAATGCGGGCCGTGGCAGCGGAGCACTGTGACTGCCTCTGTGCCCCCCTACAGGGGGCACAGAGGCAGTTACAGGCCCAGTGCATTTTAGGCAGCACAATGTTTGTCAAGTCCTTGGACCCGAATTATGTGCCGTGGTGGGGGACTGTTACTGCCTCTGGTGCCGCCTGTAAGGGGGCACCAGAGGCAGTAACAGGCCACGGGCCAGTTTATTTATTGATTTATTCAATGTTTGTCGGGTCCGTGGACCCGATTAATTTATTTATTTCCGCAATGTTGGTTGGGCCCAACATTGCAGAAATAAATAAATTAATCGGGTCCACGGACCCGACAAACTTTGAACAAATTAATAAACAATGCGGGCCGTGGCAGCGGAGCACTGTGACTGCCTCTGGTGCCCCCTTACAGGGGGCCCCAAAGGCAGTTACAGGCCCAGTGCATTTTAGGCAGCACAATGTTTGTCGGGTCCTTGGACCCGAATTATGTGCCGTGGTGGGGGACTGTTACTGCCTCTGGTGCCCCCTGTAAGGGGGCACCAGAGGCAGTAACAGGCCACGGGCCAGTTTATTTATTAATTTATTCAATGTTTGTCGGGTCCGTGGACCCGATTAATTTATTTATTTCCGCAATGTTGGTAGGGCCATGTCCATGTCTGGACTAGCCAGGGTACCTTAGGGTGAAGCCTTAAGACCCCAAACATATATGAATTGGGATAAATATTCACTCTTGTAGTTGCAGTGTTCCACTTAGTGTCACATGTGTTTTGTTAGTTGGGACAATCTTGAGCCAACATGTCCAATTCAACCTGACATATTTCCATATGGTAGCATTTTATTTATTTAATTGTTTTTTTATAAGCTAAATGTAATACTTGAGTTCGGTTTCTAAGTGCGGATCTGGGATTTAAACCTCTGTTGCTCTGCGTGGCCTTGCTTCCAAGACCAGCAGGTTGCCCCTGTGCTATCCACCGTTTTCCAATGCTCCGTTATCGTGATGTTGGACACCTTGATGGAACATGCATTATGGCACCATCATGCACCTTCTGGGTATCATCAAGGATAGTGATCAAATCTTGAAATGTTCACATACCGAATCAGTGGGTGTAGTTGGTAATTTCCATAATATGGTAGTCTTGAGTAATTGGTTCATGGACTGCACAAAGGTGGACCTTGTACCACCCAGTGCCAGAGAGCAGGCCCTCAGAAACAGACACATGCAGCGCCTCAGGGAGATGACAGGTGTACAGAAGCCTACTAGCAGCCTGTGTTGGCCTGGGTATCTTCTGGAACTTGTTTTTGTTTCATTTCGCTGTGCAGTGTTTCCCTTTTGATTAAATGCATTATTTATGGAATGGGAGACTGCTGGAAGGGGATACCAGAGGCAGTTACAGGCCCGGTGCATTTTTTTAGGAGAATGTAGGTCGATAAATTAGTACCAACACAGGTTGGGTGATATTGTATGCATATTTGTTCTATAAAAAAGAGTTTTATTGTAAGTGCTATACAATAACATATCATTTGCCCTTGGACGTCTGCTTCCACTCATAGTAATTTGACAATATGGATCTATACACAAAGATATTAAAGGCATGGTCTAATAAAAATTTTTATTGTCCCTACGGGTCGGCCATGTTTTTTTAAGCCTAAGTGGCTCGATTTTAGAAAACTTTCCTATGGACCTTACCCGAGTTTTCGTCCATTAAACGCACGCGAAAACAAGCACCAGGGAGCCGCCATTTTCTGATAATCCTATCTTTTCCCCCATCGCCCTGGCTGACCTGCTTTTGCGGCACTAAATCAAATCCCCCGCCCCTGAGTCTGTCATCAGCAGACTCGTACCGCCCATTTCCCAACGCCAAAGCACGTCTTGTGTCAACATTTGCTGCGCTTCAGCTAATGACGTGTCGCCATGGAAATGGCAGGACGCCTCTTTCCTCAATAAGTACAAACAGACCGTTTCACAACACACAGCAGCAGATTTTCGATTCCATTCCTCTCTCTGTGTTACTTTGAGTATTTATTCTGTGACTCGTTTCAGTGCTCTGGTCAGCTACCTTCGCCACTTGTAGCCCGTGTGAACAGATACCAGTACCACCGCTATAAATTATTTTAGTTTGTTTAACACACAATGGCTACAATAATGCAGAGTATACCGAGGAGGAACTACTGGAAAGGGAAGCACGCGAAAACGATGGGGATTCGGACGGCAGTTGGCAGGACGAATCAACAGATGAAGAGCCTGGGCCTAGTCGAATGGACGGCGTCTCCACCTGGTGCACATGCAATCGGTGCGAGCTAATGCCAACTGAGGACGAGAACTGCTGCTGCCGAGAAAACTCGGGATGCCTGGCCTACATTTCGGAAGGCGAGCCACGACCGCAATGCATCACCGAGCTGCCAGACTTCAGGGCAGCCTGCCTCACACGGGCCGTGCTGAGAATAATGATGGTGTTTATGCACGAACTTTGCACAACTGTTCGTCCTCGTAATCCGAGTAACGAGTAAGTATACTCTGCTTGTCATGCCACTCCTATTTCATGTTCTTCTACTATATCCAAAATTACATCTACATATCATTGTAACGCATGTAAGTCGTTCAATAGTGTGCATTGTCTAGATAGCATTTGTCCGTGCAGAATGCCATTAGTTACAAGAATTGTCATTGACAACAAACGTTTATTAAACTTTCTTGGTCATTTAAAAACAGTTTGTTTCATTCCTTTTCACAGGTGGTACAGGCTGGTGGCCTATCGTTCCTTTACATGGAGGCTCCACAGGAGGCTTGGACACCGCGCTCGAAGAGTGGTATTTGAGAAACGTTCCCGAGTGACAGCCGTCAGTACAGGGGATTTTCTCTCGCTGTGCTGCACCCTGACCTGTATAATCTTTAAAGTCTTGTATTTTTGTGTCATGAAAATAAGATACAAAATAGAACACCACATATATTTTAACAACGGTTGTTTCGATTTTTTAAATGAATCAAGTGTGTCTCCATTCAAGGATGGACGTCAGACATCTGTGCTCCGAATGGGTGAAGGTCTGGTCGCTGTGAAGCAGGGTGGTCACTATCTATCTAAGCTAACATAACATATTCTCGATAATGCATGCACTAAATAACACTTGTTCAAAGTCTTTCAGTGGGTTATGTCTCTATAAAAGTCACACATATATCTATACTAACAATTACCATTGGATTATACAGGCCTTAGGGTCTTGACCACTATAATACACCGGTTGAAGTGTGGGTCTGTGCTCACAAGAATCTCCGGTATGTGGCATTTGTTATTGATAAGCAACGATATACTATCATTTATTTAAAGACGATATACTATATATTGATATAAAGGCGGTTCTCGCCAGTGGATGAGCGCTGGCATGGGGGGCTGTCAGGGGCGCGAAAGGCCAAGGTGCCAAAGTACATGTACACTTCAAAAGGTATCCCACGCCACGGGGCCATCGGTCACATGGCCTCCTCAGACCCCGTGTCTCCAGCCAGGCCTCCCCTTAAAGCAGGCCGCCCCCCTGCAATCCACATAAGTGTGTCTCCATTCAGCAGTCTTCCTGTGCCTTATCTGCACGCCCCAGGCCCATCCATCCCACCCCCCTCTATCAAAGGTGGTTCGCGCCAGTGGATGCGCGCTGGCATGGGGGGCTGTCAGGGGCGCGAAAGGCCAAGGTGCCAAACTACATGTACACTTCAAAAGGTATCCCACGCCAAGGGGCCATCGGTAACATGGCCTCCTCAGACCCCGTGTCTCCAGCCAGGCCTCCCCTTGAAGCAGGCCGCCCCCCTGCAATCCACATAAGTGTGTCTCCATTCAGCAGTCTTCCTGTGCCTTATCTGCATGCCCCAGGCCCATCCATCCCACCCCCCTCTATCAAAGGCGGTTCGCGCCAGTGGATGCGCGCTGGCATGGGGGGCTGTCAAGGGCGCGAAAGGCCAAGGTGCCAAACTACATGTACACTTCAAAAGGTATCCCACGCCAAGGGGCCATCGGTCACATGGCCTCCTCAGACCCCGTGTCTCCAGCCAGGCCACCCCTTGAAGCAGGCCACCCCCCTGCAATCCACATAAGTGTGTCTCCATTCAGCAGTCTTCCTGTGACTTATCTGCACGCCCCAGGCCCATCCATCCCACCCTCCTCTATCAAAGGCGGTTCGCACCCAGGGATGAGCGCTAGCATGGTGGGCTGTGATGGGCGCAAACGGCCAAGGTGTTAAACAGCATGTACACTTCAAAAGGTATCCCACGACCAGGGGCCATCGCTCACATGGCCTCCTCAGACCCCGTGTCTCCAGCCAGGCCTCCCCTTCAAGCAGGACGCCCCCCTAACACCACGACATACATACGTCATTCATTCACAAACACACCCCTGTTTCTAATACTTTATAAACCACTTGATATGTCTCATGAGAACATCTTTGTGCTTTGCAAGTCAACTCCTGAACGTGTTACCTGGCAACCACTGAGATCTACGCTAATCTGCTCGTCGTCGTGCTATCCGTGAACTTCTGTGACCGCTTAGAGCAAACCCATCAGTGTGCTACCTATGGCCACCCACCTATTCTCCTGCAACATACTGCTCCGGTTGCTGAATCCAACTGTTTGTTTGTCAAGGTAAGGCCATGTATCCTAGTCATATTTCTCAGATTTTTAAATTTCTATCTGTTTATGAGTTGAGTACACAATAGTGCTATGTTCATTGGTCTCATTGCTATTGACTTGAGTTTCCATTGCTATGCTATCAATAGATCTATTTATTTGCATCTGTGTCTATTGTCATCGAATTGCACCCTTCGGGGGTCCAGTATATAATGTAAGCATGTTTCCTTCTCGTGCAATACAGAACATCCAAGGGATGAGTCACATGTTCAGTTTTTAGTCACATCATTTATACATTTCTGCAACTTATGCAAATACTAAGCCGCACATAATGAACTGGTATAGTTCCTGCGACCAAAACAAACCTTGCATTGATCATTGTATCATTCATTTACTTTTGTATCAAATCTTTATTCTTGAAGATTGTATAATAATGTCGATATTTACTTTTCAGATTTATCAACAATGCCTGCCTGTTCGATTAGCGGTTGCCCTTCGAAGACCCATGCGAAATCTGAAGGCACTAAAATGCATGTATTCCCGAAAACTGTTGATCGAATAAGAGAATGGGTCAGACATTGCGGATATCCACTGGATGAGCTGGAAAGTAGAGTCCAACAAGTCTTACAGGACAAGAGGGGTGATCGATACCGTATCTGCAGCCGGCACCTTTCCTTGGACATGTACACAACATCTTGGGTAACAAAGAAGAATAAACGGCGAACGACACGGAAATTGCTCGACAACGCTATTCCCACTCTATTCGTCCACATTCCGCCACCGGTGAGTCAAGTGTCTGGATTTAGCTTTAGGCCTTGCGGTAGTGTGTAGGTATCCGAACGGATTAATTGATATTGTAGGTGTTCTATCCCTTGTAATAATTTCGATATTGATATGAGTGTATAGTTTTTTGAATAATGACATTTACCAATATATTCTTTTTCGATTTCATAACCCACAAACGCAATGTATATATATGGGAACAGGGAACTGTGCTGTATTGAGCATTTTTCAAGTATTCTGTCGCCTTACATGGCTATTTTTAATATTGGCATTTCATTATCAATCATTAATTTACCTTTACAACTTCTTGACTATCCCTTGAATCTGAAGCAAGAACATTCTACATCCTTGACGTGGTTGAGTTATCAACCACTTCTAGCGGGTATCAGGTAATCTTACTAGGCTAATCCGCTACAGACTTGTTTTATGCATGTCAAGTAATAGTTTTATTTTATCGTTTAATTATTTTACCAACTGTTTGGTTAATGCTTTCCAATTGATATACACCTTAGTTATCGTCCACTGGTGTTTGCTTTCAGTTATAATTAGTGTAATCCATACTAATGCAAGTACTGTCTTTCAGGGAGATGCTGAAGTGTCCGCCACATCTACAACATTTCTAGATGTTCTTCACCAGCAGGAGGTATGGATACTGACAGCTCCATCGAGCGTCGTCATCAGAGCTGGAATTCTTGTCGTTTGATTGTTCTACACAATGTTTCATTCGTGGTTAGCCGTTGATATGTACCTGTGCTGTCGACCCCAGGTGTGTGTTATGTTTTCACTATTGTAATCCTCACTAATGCAAGTAATATGTTTCAGGCAGTTGATGGAGCGTCAACCCCTGCACTTGATGCAGAGCCTGACATTCAAGTAATTCCAGGGGAAGTGGAAGCGGGACCATGCGTATACGAATCGGCGCAACAGCTTTCGGAAGTGCGCACTACATTTGCAACATCCATAGATATTCTTCAGCAGCACGAGGTATGGATAATGACAGCTCCATCATGCGTGATCATATAACGTGATTCCATTTGCTATACTTTCTTCCCTATTAACGCAAGTGCTGTGTTTCAGGGAGACGACGAAGCTTCCACTACAATCACAACATCCAATTTAGATGATGCAGATGTAAATAAATCGGAGAAATAAGTCGATGAAATGTGATCATATTTAGATTTTCCTTGATTCTTTTGGACAATGCATCATTTGCGGTTATCTTTTTATATGTACGTGTGCGTTCGACCCCAAGTGTGTGTTATGTTTCCAATTTTGAAAACCATACTAATCCAAGTACTGTGTTTCAGGGAGACGACGGAGCTTCCACCACAATCACAACATCTCATTTAGATGATGCAGATGTAAAGGAATCGGAGAAATAAGTTGATGAAATGTGATCATATTTAGATTTTCCTTGATTCTTTTGGACAATGCATCATTTGTGGTTATCTCTTTATATGTACCTGTGCCGTCGACCCCAAGTGTGTGTTGTATTTCCAATATTGAAAAGCATACTAATGCAAGTACTGTGTTTCAGGGAGATGCGGGTGCCTCCTCCCCAATACAACCATTCATGGCAGTCCATGCAGAGCCAGAGGTATGGATACTGACAGATCATCACTGGTCGAATACTTGTCGTTTGATTGTTGCACACAATGTTTAAATCGTGTTTGGCTATTGAGATGTACCTGTGTGTTCGTCTTCACGTGTGTTTTATGCTAACAATATTTTGATACATAGAAATGAAAGTACTATGTTTCAGGGAGACGATGGAGCCTCATTCCGTGCTGTCTATGCGGATAGAGAAAATATAGTCGTTGCAGCGCAAGAGGAAGGGAGGACATGCGGAAACGAATCAGAGCTACAGCGTGCAGATGTTGAAGGTCGAGTCAAAAAAGTTGCAAAGAAAAAAAACAAAAAAAGGTTAGTTACAAACAGTTCATAACTTTAAAAAAATGTTTGTGCTGGGGACTATTTTATGTTTTTTTCCAGTCAGTTCTACTACACTCCATCTTGTGTTTAAACTGAACATCCCTTTTCCAATCTCTCCTCCAGTTACCCGTGGGTGTCAGAACTATACATACACAGACAGTGAAGCGAATGAGAGATGTGGCTTGACAGACCGTGTACACTATGGAGGAACTATTAATTGAGGCGAGGCGTGTTCAGGCTCGAGATGCTCATGTCCAATGGCCAGAACATGAATTAACTGTGTTTGGAGACTACAGCAAAGTTGCATTGGACCATAGCTACAGTGCGACCGCACCACCACAAGAATATGTTATTGAATGTATTGAAGATAGCTCTGAAGTAGTTGCAGATCAATTCACACAATCTACACCCGCCAGAAATTTGCCACAAAAGACCTGTCGAGATTGTTGTGTTCTCCCATCAATGTTGAAGTAATAGATGTCGAAATGACAGAGAATGAACCAGCCGCAGCATCCATAGACGCATCAGAACTTGATATCAGCGATATTACTTTCCAATGTGTTGAAATCTCCACAACGTCACAGGCCGAAACAACGTTGACGCAGGATGACAGTCTAATGAAAGAGAGCAAATACATTGTATTCGACAGTTGTTTGATGGAAATTATAAGTATGCTGAAATGTGTGCATTCCATTAGAGGGAAAGTATGTGGGAAGCCATTGATTAATGTGACTCATCAAATAAAAGGCAGTAACGTCAAAATAAATGCCGCCTGTAGATTAAATCATAGGTTCTCATGGTCTGCACAACCGATGCTGGGGAAACTGCCAGCAGGCAATCTACTGTGTGCAGCTGCATCACTTTTTAGTGGCTCCAGTTTTAGAAAGTTAGAGGCTTTCTTTCAGTTTGTGGGACTCCATTTCATTTCTAAAGCGCTGTACTACATATACCAACGTGATTATCTGTTTCCGGCCATTAGTGATGCTTGGAAAATTGAACAATTGTCTCTAGCAAGTACATTCGAAGGCAAACGATTCAGGCTAGCCGGCGATGGACAGTGCGACAGCCCTGGATTTTCTGCCAAGTACTGCACCTACCACTTTCAGGACATGGATAGTAAGAAAATTGTGAGTTCGGTGGTCGTGCAGGTAACACAATGTACATCGTCAGTGGTCATGAAGAAACTAGGATTTATAAAATCAGTGGAATATCTACAATCAAGGGGAATGCACATCGACCTCATAGCCACGGATAGACACGTTTCAATTGCCAAGACAATGAGAGAGCAGTTCCCACATATTAAACATCAATTTGACGTATGGCATCTTGCTAAATCAATCAATAAGAAAATCTCGGCTGCAGGGAAAAAAAAAGGTTTTGAAAGTATTTTGCAGTGGTCACATTCTATCACCAACCATCTTTGGTGGAGCTCAAAAACTTGTGAGGGGTCAGTGGAAATACTACTTGAAAAATGGTGGTCACTGATGCACCACTGTACCAACGTTCACCGCTGGACAGCAAATCAACATTTCCACCAATGTGAACATGGCCCTTTGTCCCCAGAGGAGGCACGGAAGAAGAAGTGGTTGATTCCATCTTCACCGACACACAAAGCCATTGAGAAGATTGTTTTTGACAAAACTCTATCAAGAGATTTGAGGGGACTGACAGAATTCTGTCACACAGGAGATTTGGAGGTGTTCCACAATATGTGCCTAAAGTACAGGCCAAAGCGCTTGCATTTTAGCTTTCGGGGCATGAAACATCGCACTCTACTAGCGGTCTTAGCCCATAACAGCAATGTCGGACGTGAACAATCTAGGACTAGGGGTAAAGTAAGGATGCCTCGCTACACTAAGGTGTTTTCAAAACGAAGTAAGCAATGGGTGATCAAACCAGTCTATGATGAAATGCAGTTCGACTTTGTGAAAGGCCTTATTGTTGCTGTGTTAGAGAAGCACAGATATGGAATTTTGGACGTTTCTGTGCAGAGCAGTGATCCATTGCCACCGAACATTGCGACTGTGCCATGCCCACCCGAAGCACAGCTGATTGTGAAGTACAAATCCCGGTTTAAATAATTGCAATACGATTGTCTTTTTGTAAATAAATGTTATTGTACAGTGTACCTGTAAACCTAACCCCTACCTTCACCATCATGGGTGGCGAACAAGCTGGGTGTCATCTTTGAATTCTCTCTATTCACCTCACATATGTGTATGTATATATTTTTCTCATGTCTCATCTCATGTAAATGTAAATGCTGCGCACTGTTAACGGAGGGGAGGCTTGCATATTGCAAATAATAAAACAAACAAACAAACAATAAATCTCACTTTTAACTCAACTCCTGTGGTACTTTATACTTTCCCTGACCTTCCGCCAAAAATTAAATGTCTCAATTTGGGCTGCAAAGCTCGCAGACAACGGGGACAAAATTGGGGCACTTAGAACGCGCCAGCCAAGCGGGCCGTGGCATTTGGGAGAGAAGCCAGTTCGCATTTGCACATTGAGGCGCACTACATAGACGGATTCTAAACTTCAAGTTCTCACAGATGCCTATACTACGTGATGTTGCAAATAAAGAATGCGAAGGACAGCGCCCAGATGAGGCCCACAAGTTGCACTGGAAGTATAAGGATCTATTGTTTTTTGACCTTGAGACAGGGACCATGCCGAAAGAACTACATTTGAAGGGGGTGCGCAATAACGTAAGAGACGATAAGGCAGAAAATTCAGAAACTAGACCGAGTTTCATTTTAGTTCAGTATACGAAAAATCGTTGTCAAGAGCACGGTCCGTTTTACAGACTGCATTACGAAGAGACACAATGGAAATTTCAAATATAATGTAAGTAAATCTTTACACGCTTTTATACCGGAATGAAGATTTAATGAATGGATGCATGAATAAATGAATGAATGAAGAGCTAGGAAAAGCAAGTAAAACGTGTTCGTAGTGGGCACATGGGCATGCAGGTCCACTGGTCTCACCGATCTCGGTCCTTGGCCCAGCCACTTTTCCCTGCACTGCCTACCTGCACTACGGGACTGTCTCTGTATCCTTCAGCCCCTTCTCCCGGCATTTAACTTGCACTTGCCACCAGCTGGCCCTATTATTTAATTTGTATTCAACTAACCATGTACAGCCCTTCCCCATGCGCGATCAGAAAGACACCTGGCCTAGTAGGATCATTGTCTGTCTGCCCTTGTTCCCCACCTGCCTCGTCACGCCTAGAAACACTTGAGTATAGGCGCGTTACAAATGCCATATCATATATCATATCATTCCTCACGCATGTAGACTAACTGTCGTTTATCATTGTGTGTTGGCCTCGATTTATTTCGTTACTTTTCGCATTGATTTTAGAGCCGAACATACTCCATTGAACTATCCTTGCAAGCAAATAGTTTCTGATCGGCTGTAATAAACAAAATAAGTAATATTAATGAAGATCGGCTGGCGAGACTAATTATAATTTTTTTGTTTTCATAACAGGTATTTGCTCCCCTTCTGCTACTGCCATCGGTTTGAGACACCAGCAGATGGCTTTTACAGTACACACCTGCAGCTTCGTGTGAACAACTGGAGCACACTAACAATTTTATGGGACGATCGCCAAGGGCCCACATGCCCTTACGCTGTACTAGTGGCTAGAAGCAACATATCAACCTTTACGATGGACTAGTGCCTAGTTGATGGAACAGCCTTGCGGTTCACCGTCCTTCCAAAGTGCTTCTTTCAACGAAAAGCAACACCCTGTGTACCATGGCGGATACAGATAAAATAAAATAAATGGCTTTCGGAGTTCATATGGCAATTGCTGAATATTCTCTAAACATTTAATGTAAAATAAATGTACTTTACCAAATGTACCATGTTGCTGTTTTATTTTAAAGTACAGTTTCATATTCCGAATTGTGGTGCGCTGTGTTGTGAGATGGTCTGTGTTGGTTTCCGAGTTCTGTGTGGAGTCGCGTAGAAGACGACTGGGCGCGTTTGCCTACGCAGCACAGTAACGTCACGGAGAGAGGCGGGGAATATGAATGTTTTGATAATGTCAGGCTCAGGGGCGGGGGAATTGATTTAGTGCCACAAAAGCAGGTCAGCCAGGGCGATGGGGGAAAAGATAGGATTATCAGAAAATGGCAGCTCCCTGGTGCTTGTTTTCGCGTGCGTTTAATGGACGAAAACTCGGGCAAGGTCCATAGGAAAGTTTTCTAAAATCGAGCCACTTAGGCTTAAAAAAACATGGCCGACCCGTAGGGACAATAAAACATTTTACTAGACCATGGGCCTCATTCCGAGTACGGCGCTAACCAATGGCGCTATTAATGCCTTGGTTGACGCCGTACCCGGACCGGCAGCACCTTGGTGGATGGCGGAATTACCGCCCCATTCCAAGGTTGGCGGGGCGGTAATTCCCCATTCACCAAGGCTCTTCCCTATTCCCAAATGAGCCCCCATAGGGCTCAATGGGAATGGGGAAGATGCAAATAACGGTGACCGTTCATTACGGTCACCGTTATTGGCTTGGAGGCCCCTCTGCGCGCTCGACTTTAACACCTGCTCAAAGCAGGCGTTAAGGACGAGGGCGCAAAGGGAACCTCGGAGTATGGCGGTAAGGGATTACCGCCACCGGTCTGGTTACCGGTGGCCGCTATCCCTTACCGCCATACTCGGAATGAGGCCCCATGCCTTTAATGATACATATGGTGATCCATTCTTGTAGGAAATGTGTTCAATGTTTGTGGGGTACGTGGACCCGAGTTATTTTATTTCTGGCCCGTGGCGGTGGACTGTTACTGCCTATGGTGCCCCCTGGACCAGTCACCTATGGTAGCAGACATATAGGCTGAATGGATCTAGTTGCAGCTCACTAATTGTGCCCCCTGCTCCTCATGAGCCGCCATAGTTGGTCAATCTAGTGGTGTCATCAGGAATCAAATTTAGGAGGGGAAAAGAGGGGGCCAAAGGCAAAAGTAGGGGACATGGGCTTTGGTCATGGTCATATATACTTTGGGAAAGAAGCATTGTGAAAGAAATTGCGCCTCCCCACTTATACAATGACATTATGTGTACTGGTTAATAGCCTTGCCTTTAATTTGCAGTACTACAACGCTGGAAGACTCTGGCAACTAGCACGCCGTAACAAATAAAACATGTTGTTCTCCTCAACAGGCATAACTTGTTGGCCACCTCCAACTCTATCAGCTCGCAGCAGCAACGACTTTTCCGGTTTACCTGATACTATCGCTGACCTCCCTCTCTGTCCTCCACCAGGTAAGAGCATTATCCTCTGAGTTTATCTGCATTAGTACAAAACGGACAGAGCAATTACAAATTTTTCAGTGGCATTTTAGTGTTTTATCTCCCTCTGGCTGCCTGCCACATGAGAATAAGAGCATTCCTTTGCATTAATTCATATTTAAGTAGCATCACAAGGGTGCCACAGCCTGTGTCCCCACCCACCCCCACTGACTTGTATATCACATGCCAAACACTGCTTCTCTACTGGCATTGTTATAGATTTGTGGGACAATACTATGAGTGAGGCTTTTTTAATTATGCCATACAGTGTGGCCCAATGTTCTGCCTATATTAAAACCACAACATTATTACTTAGTAATACAAGTAAGTTTGAATTGATTTTATTGTAATGGGCCTGTGACAACGTAGCTTTCATATGACTAAAACCTACCCAACTCTCAATAGATGGCGAATCAGAAGAAAAGAAAGATTGATGCTGAATGTCGTGTTTTCAAGAATAGTTGGGCCAAGGATTTCTTTGTGTGTGAACAAAAGGGGAACATCTTGTGTCTGATTTGCCAGGAAAAAGTAGCTGTCTACAAGGAAAACAATGTCAAGCGGCATTATACTACAAAACATGCCACTGAATTTGACAACCTGATTGGCCAGATTAGGATTGATCGGGCGAACTCGCTGAAGCAGGCCCTGATCGGGCAACAGTCGTTCTTCAAAGCTGGCAGACAGAACTCTGAGGCAGCAACCAAGATAAGTTACTTGATATCCGAGGCCATAGCGAGGAGAGGGAAACCATTGTCCGATGGAGAATTCGTCAAAGATTGCTTGGGAATATTGACATCTGTGGCATTCCCTGACAAACAAGCAATGGTGGAGAAAATCAGTCTCTCACATCAGACAATTGCTAGACGAGTAGATGACCTATCATCAAACATTGCAGACTCACTGATGAAAAGATTGGGTGCATGTCAGTTTTACAGCTTGGAGGGTGGAGGAAAGCACAGATGTGAGTGATACCGCCCAACTGGCGATCTTTGCACGAGGAGTGACCAAAGAATTCCAAATTGTTGAGGAGCTACTTGACCTATGTTCAATGAAAGGCAAAACAACAGGACAAGACATTTTCAATGAAGTGAAACGTGTCTTGTTGAAATTCAATCTGCCAGAGGACAAACTCTGTGGTCTGACAACTGATGGGGCCCCTGCTATGATCGGCAAACACAATGGATTTGTCAGTTTAATGGCAAAGTCAGTTCCCCAGAATGTCATCACGCATCACTGCATCATTCACCAGGAACAACTGTGCGCAAAGGCCTTGGAGATGACGCATGTGATGGAAAAGGTTGTTTCTACAGTGAATTTCATAAGGGCAAAAGGGCTTAACCATAGACAGTTCCAAGCATTTCTTTCGGAGATGGGAGCAGACCATGATGATGTGATCTACTTTTGCCAAGTTCGTTGGCTTAGCAGGGCAGCCACACTATCCAGATTCTGGTCACTGCTTAATGAAATTAAAACATTCATGACGAACAAAGGGAAAGATGTCACCTTCTTGGATGATGCGAGCTGGTTGAATGACTTGGCATTCCTTGTTGATATAACAAAATATCTTTCGGACCTGAATATAAAACTGCAAGGGAAGGAACAGTTTGTGAACAAGCTGTATGAGCACATCCAATCCTTTGTTCATAAGCTGGAATTGTTTCAGAAACAGCTGAATGAAAAAAATGCTACTCATTTCACAGTACTGATGACTAGATCTGCTCACAGCATCAACCATGACAAGTATTCGGCACTGGTTGGGAATCTTTCGAATTAATTTAAAAATCGATTTTCAGATTTCAGGGAGCACAGTGATGAGCTGAAGATTTTTGCAGATCCGTTTGGTACTAATGTCACCAATGCTCCTGACATGTTTCAAATGGAATTAATTGACATGCAAAGTAATGGTGACCTGAAGAGAGCCTTTTCTGAACATACCCTACATACATTTTATAGTAAATACATTACATGGGACTCTTTCCCAAATCTGTCTAATCATGCACTTCGGTTCATTGCACTTTTTGGCAGCACGTATTGCTGTGAACAGCTTTTCTCAAGATTGAAGAGCATAAAAACAAAATTAAGATCACTTTTGACAGATGGACACCTATCTGGAATACTCCACATTGCCACATCAAGTGTGCCAGTGGATATTGAGCATTTGTGCAAGCAAAAACAATGCAAAGTGGGGCGCTGTTGAGCAGCCAAGGAAAATGGCTGCTTAGCTGGTGAGCTCCGTCGTGGTCCACCAGAATCCTCTTCGCATCGATGCTGATCCGGACTGCCAGCTACAGCCACTGCTACGATTCTTCTGCTGAAACCGCCCTCTAAACGCACCCGCAATCCCGGGCTGAATCGGTGCCTGGAGACCGCGCGGCTGTCATCGGAGTGCGGCCACCCTCCGTGACCTCGCCGCTGCTATTGCGACCACCGGCTCCGGGAGGCGCCCCGGCACCTGACTCCTGTATGCCGCCATCCGCGGCCGCCTGGGGCTTTCCTTGCTGCGGAGACCGTCCCCCGGAGCGCCTGTGGGCCGGTCGCTGGCTGTGGCGCTCTGCGGGCCGCCTGCTGCCGTGACACTGCGACGTTCCGGCCTGCCTGTGCGCCGCGGCCCGGAGGCCCCCTGCCCCCCCCATATGGGCGCCGCCTTCCAGCCTGGTGCCTGAGGCGGTGCAGGCTGTACCACTGACCGTGTCTGCGGCTGCCTGTGACCCCGGGCGCCCCCGCGGAGAGGGGTCCAGCGACGCCATCCAGGAGGCGCTTCTGGGGGACCTCTACCGCCTCCCCGGGCCCACGAAGATCGCGCCGCCGGACGGCCGCCGCCTGCAGACCTGCACCCCTTCTACCTCCGGAGGACACAACGGTCTCGCCCCCCCTACGGCCTGGAAGGTGGGGGCTGGGTGATCTGCTTCCCTCGGGTGCGGGCCCCATTCCCTCAGCTGCTCGCATCTTAACTGTGCGCCTACGTCGCCCACTATGGGGCTGCCTACACAGGAGCTGGGCTCTCTACGGCCCCCTATACCTTGCCTTGCCGCTGGAACGGCGCCCACCTCTACGCCCTAGCCACATCTCTCACTGCAAGTCGCCGCTCCGGGGCTCCAGCAGCTGGCTGGCAGACCTCGTGGCGCTGCCGGAGTGGACAGTGCCCCACTCACCTGATTGGCGGCGGGGCCAGCCCCTTGAGTGTCTGGGTGCCCGCGACCCCCACAGCTCCATCTATCAACTGGGCCTGCTCTCCCACTTCTTCCACCTCGTCGCCTCCCGCTCAAGACTACGCCACCTCGCTGCCACCATAACCCGCCTTCTCCGCCCAGTCGCCGCACTACCAGGCTCTCTGATCCCACAACACCCATAGACTGCTGCCGCTGACCTGCTGCCACCCCCCTCGCAACGCCCAAGCCGCCGAACATCCTCATCTCTGCCGGGGTGAACGGGTTCCCCTACCTTGGCCATGTCCAGCAGAGCACGGGGTGCTAATAAAGTGGGCGCCATGGACAAGTTTGCCAAAGCGGCGCTTAGGGCAGACCCGGCGTCCTCCTCTGTGACACAGGAAGATAGCGAGGCCCTCCCGGACCCCCCACACCCGGATCTGACCACCTTGATGGAGTCCATGGCGAAAAACTTCACATCCTTCCATGAAAAGTTGGACGACATCAATGCTAATGTAGCCTCCCTACGAGCTAAGGTTGACCAACACGGGACCAGGATCACTGAAACGGAGCAGAGGATAGGGGCCAGCGAGGATCATATTCATACTCTCCAAAACACAGTTACTGAGCTCGTCCACGACATGAAACAGGTCAAGGCCAAGAATGATGACCTAGAATCTAGATCACGACGGAACAACATTCGCATTGTGGGGGTTCCCGAATCTGCACTGAAGGGTCGCATGGAGCTGGCGGTCAAACACCTCATCAGGGATCTCCTTGGCAATCCCGAGTTTTCGCCATTCTTTACAGTCGAGAGAGCGCACCGCTCCCTGGCACCCCGGCCTAAGCCAGGCGACTTCCCCAGACCGATCATTGCAAAGCTACTGAGCTACAAAGACAGGGACCATATACTCCGACTGGCCAGAGAGAAGGGGGAGCTAAGGCTTGAATCACAAATCGTCAGGATCTTCCCTGACTTTTCGGTGGGAGTACAAATGGAGAGGCGCCGATTTGGCGGGGTGAAGAAGATGCTGAGAGAGAGAAAAATTGAATACTCTATGCTTTTCCCTGCTCGTATCAAATTCATCTACCGCAATAAAAGCTATTTCTTTACGGTCCCTGATGAGGCTGTTAAGTTTATCGAAGCACAGATCCCACTGCCAAATCCCCCGGAGGAGCTAATTGGAGACGACTGAAGCTGTAATTCCTGTGCTCCTTCGTGGACCTCAGGTGTTCGGGGCGACCGGGGACTGCCCATCTGCGAACTGTTGCTGCCCCCCCCCCCCCGACTTCCTTCTGGCTGGCCTGCCTCGGCCTCATGGCCCCATATTTAGCATTTCATCTCCGGTGGGAGTTGTCTACCTGTATCTTGGGTCTCTGACCCCACAATCCGGGCCTGGAGGCTGTGAGCTGGGCCGCACTGTTACGCACTGTCCTTGCTGGCTCCAATTTCGTCCTTGCTATCTCGAACAATATGGTTTATCCTCCTTTTTGTAACCCCCACTTTACTGGTCGGGAAAAATTGAAAACTGTAACGATGCTTTACCATGCATAGATCACACAATGGTGGACTAGACGGCAGCAGCAGCCCCCACTGCAGCTGCAATGCCACTTATGGCGAGGGTTGTGTTACCAAGCCCCGGTTGGGCTATGTTTTTGGCGTTGCCGAGTTGGGGATGGCACGCAGGTTGTTTTAAGGGTGGGTGTCGAAGCACTGCTGGTCACTACTGGGCGGTGAGGGTGGGGGGAGGGACAGTTGGGGTTTGCTTTACACAAAAAGGCAGGATGGTCTTGACGGGTGCGGCAGGGTGGTGGATCTGCTTCATTCTAGCGCTCCTGGTGGTTATTGAAGTGAGATTCTACATTTGGGATGTTCCGTAACTCTTTGGTATGGCTACTAGAGTGCTGACCTGGAATGTACGGGGTCTGACCAATTTCACTAAATCTCGTAGGATAACGGCGTACGCACAGAGACATGGGATCAAAGTGCTCCTATTGCAGGAGACTCACGCTCAGAAACTCCTGTCATCAAACCTCGCACAGACCTGGGGCCCCAACAGATACTACACTCAGTACTCCACCCAGTCCAGGGGGGTACTTACCCTTATTCACAAGTCTGTTGGGTTCACACTTCATACATCCCACATCGACCCAGAAGGTAGATATGTGATTCTACACTGTACTTTAGCTAACGAAGAATGCCTGCTTGTGAATTCGTATGCCCCCAACATTGACTCCCCGGAGTTTATGGATACAATATCTGCCATTCTCATGAAATATGTCGATGTCCCCATCATATGGGGCGGAGACATGAACCTTATACTTGATGCGACCTTGGACAGAACGACCACTGCCCGTAGACCCATGTCCCGTGCTGCTAAACGGCTTCAAACTCATATGGGCTCCCTGAACTTGCACGATGCTTGGAGGACACTCCACCCCCAGGAGAAGGACTACACCTTTTACTCTACGGTACATGATAACTCCTCGAGGATAGATCTATTCCTCCTGTCGGGGGACCGAATGGGCAGGGTCTCGGATGTCAGGATCCTTCCGCGTACGCTCTCCGATCACTCCCCCGTGCTGCTACAGATTCAACTTGGTAATGCCCCTGAGGCCCGTCCCGCATGGCGCTTCAAACCCGACGCCTTGTCAGATATAGTCTTTAGGGCTGAGATTCTTGCGGACATAGTCTTGTTCTTTGAAAATAACAACACCTACGACACGCCCGAGGGGACCCGGTGGGAGGCATTCAAAGTTTATATCAGGGGAATGTGTATCTCCAGGGAAGCAGGGGTCCTCAAGGCCGTAAGGCAGGCTCTGAATGACTCCGAAATTAAGCTTAAGAACCTAGAAAGAGAGTACGCCTCCAATCCAGCACCTGCAACCCTAGCGAAGATTAGAACAGAACTGGAACAATTTGAAATACATGCCCTGAGTGAAGTGAGGTACTATGCTCGCCCCGCGGCGGCCCGAAGGTATGGTGAAGGCGATAAGCCGGGCAGGACCCTGGCTAAACTGGTGCGATCTGAGGGAGGTAGGACCAGGATTGATAGTGTTATTGACGAGAAGGGCGTGAGACACTGGTCGGACCAGGCTATCCTCGACACTTTTGCCGGCTTTTACGCCAACCTATACGGTCCCCAGCCAGAGCACACAACCCGCGACCTTGATGACGTATTGGAGTCTATCCCTATGACCCTAATCTCCCAAAACACCAAAGAACTCCTTGACGCCCCGTTCTCCCTAGAGGAGATAGTCCGGGTGATCTCAGATCTCCCAAAAGGCAAGGCCCCTAGACTGATGGGCTCACAGCTGAGTTCTACCAAGAGCATGTTGCCATATTAGCGCCCATACTACACGGGGTCTGGACGGAATCACTCCGTTCACTCACCCTCCCTCCCTCTTTAAGAGAAGCATTAATCACCGTCCTCCCTAAGCCTGGAAAACCCCCAGACGAATGTGGTTCCTATAGACCTCTGTCGCTTATCAACACCGACAGGAAGATTTTTGCCAAAGTAATTGCCAATAGGTTTCTCCCGTCCATGCCCTACTTGGTCCATGCTCACCAAAGCGGATTCGTCCCTGGTCGCTCTACGGCACTAAACATCCGGCGCCTCTTTAATGTCCTGTCTAGAATTGATCCAAATGCCGACGCAGTGGCAGTCACATTAGATGCCCAAAAGGCGTTCGATATGGTTTCATGGCAATATTTATGGGCTGTGTTGGAGAAAATGGGGATAGGACCGAACATGATCTCCTATATAAAGCTGTTGTACACGAGACCGTCGGCTAGGGTGCTAATCAACTCCGTCCCCTCCTCCCCTTTCGAATTACACAGGGGTACCCGCCAGGGCTGCCCGTTCTCCCCCATCCTCTTTGCGCTGTCCATCGAACCCATGGCCGATCACGTTAGGAACCAACATACTCGTAAGGGCGTACGCTTGCAGGATACACCAGAAATCATCTCTTTATATGCGGATGATGTACTCCTCTACGTCAGACAGCCTTCCACATACCTGGACCCTATCATTCGCGACATAACAAAAATAGGCACGTACTCGGGCTTTACCATAAATTACTCCAAATCCGAAATCTTCCCCCTAACTAAAACAACTCAGCAACCGTCCTGTGAGTTCCCCCTGCGTTGGTCCCCGGGCGGAATTAAGTATCTCGGGGTGCAGGTGTCACTGGCTAAAGCTACCCTGCTGGCAGACAACTACGCAGCCACGGCTCAGCTCATCGAATCCAAGATGCTCAAGTGGCGCAACCTACCTCTATCCCTAGCGGGCAGACTCTCCCTAATTAAAATGATCGCGGTCCCCAAGCTTCTCTACATATTCGCCAACATGCCAGTGTGGCCAGGCAAGCTGTATTTCAAGAGCCTTCACACAGCGTTTGCTCAATTTCTATGGCATTCCGGAGCAGTCCGCAAGAAGTGGCTACATATGGCCCTGCCTTACGAAAGAGGGGGCTTCACTGCCCCTGATCTAACTCTCTACTGGAACGCTGCACAGGCCCAACACGCCACCCACTGGTACACACACCCAAATCCGCCCCCACATGTCAAATTAGAGAAAATGGCTGGCGACGGCACCCACGCCATGACTTTACTACTACACTATACATACCGTGCGGATGCCCCATCGGACCCGGTGGCCGCCACGATTAGGGCATGGAATAATATCCTCTCCTCCACTCAGGAGCAGCGCCCATATTGTAAGTGGCTCCCCTTATGGCAATTTCCTGGCCTTCCACCTACACATGATCAACATCTCTCTCAGCGGTGGGAAGGCCTGGGATATCGGGCCCTAACAGATCTCTATCCTGATGGTACATTCATCACCCCCCAAACATGGCACTCAGGACACCCCAGCTCTGTGCTCGACTTGTTGCAATACTACAGGCTGAGAGCAGCGGTACGGGCAATGTGGCCCTCCTTCCCGGATGAGCCTCCAGACTCACGTGAACTCCAGTACATAGCTAACTCCTCAGGCTGTAGGGGCATAACATCCTCCCTGTATAAAATGCAGCTGGACAAACTTGGGAATATGTCCCCAGACACACGTCAAGCATGGGCTGAGGAACTAGACACAGAGATCTCCGACGAAATGTGGAGCAAAATGTGTGCACATACGCGCAAAGTCTCAATTAACGCCAGGTTCCGCTGCATGCAATACAAACTTCTCAATAGGCTTTATTACACGCCGCACACAGTGGCAAAATTCACACCCAATTCGACACACACATGCCCGAAATGCAAATTAAATGAGGCAGATCATGGTCATATGTTCTGGTCCTGTGCTGCGCTGAACACGTTTTGGGTTGAGATTACAGAAGCGCTCTCGGAGATAATAGTCTCCCCAGTTGAGATGAACCCACTAGCCTTGCTGTTTGGTATTTGGTCGGGTGAGGATGAAAGAAAAATGTCAAAATTCTTAAATGTAAGTGCTATTGTTGCCAGAAAATGTATACTGCAATGCTGGAAGCGCCGTAACCCCCCCTCCTTCAACATGTGGCTGAGGGCCCTCACGTGGGTGCAAACATGTGAAGAGGAGTACATCGGATCCCTGCCCATCCCCTCCCGCCCCAGGAATGTTTGGTCGGAATTTTGCAGTTACCTAAACAATAAAGACGGGGTTGAGTGGACCTCCGCCCCCTCACCAGCTCAGCCGGACTCAACATGAGGCACGACCCATTCGAGCTATTCCACAATATCCCCCCCGCTGATATGTGTTGTTGATACTAGTTGTGATGTAATGCATATACGTGCTGTTATGCTGTTTGCTTTCCTACATGCTATCCGTGTTGTACCTGTCTTGATCTCCTGCCAATAAACAAAAGTTTAAAAAAAAAACAATGCAAAGTGTCACACTGAAAATATGTGCAGTGTTAGAATTATTCTTAACTGTGCTGAATGCTTTACAAGTTGCAACTTTACAAGTGACTAATCATGCAATAAAAAAAGTCCTTCATACTTTTAGATTGGGCTCGCATCGCGTTTATTCAATTGGGTTCACCTTTGGGTGATCAATTTTCAACAGTTTATCTTTTGAATGGGATTATGCTTCTTTCATTACCACAGAAGTAATGAATGTGTATTACAGAGATAAGCTGCCATATGTATTGGGCACACTGCACATGCTCAGGCAGCATCAATCATGCTCTGTACAGGACAATGCTTTCCTAAATTGGGAACAACTAGCATAGACATGTTGCTACAGAGGGATATTTTGGCCACAACCAGCATGCCAATGTGTTACATCAGTGACAGTGCTGTCTTACACTGTGGACACATAGATAATTAAAATGTTTTGTGTTGTAAAATGTTCTTGTCTGCTGTTGGTGACATGGAATGTACATGTTTCCCTTTAGAACTGATTGTAAACTTATGGCTTTTTGGCCACTTTTCCTGCTGTAAAATGCACCATTTCATCCCCATATTTGGAAAAAAATCTTGGGGGGGGGAACCCCCCCAAACCCTCCCTAGATCGTTATATCTCCCTCACTACGCTCGGTCGCCCCCACCGTTTCAGTAAAATATCACACACTGGTGGAAGAAATCACAACAAACTAACCTTTAATCACTGTCCCTGTCACATCTTTGGGACTGCATGGCTATCACTGCCTGTGATGCAATTGTGTCAAAGGTCACACACCATCGATTTTGAATATACTGCTTTGGGTGAGGGTGTTGACTTTTGCCTCGCCGGCCCTCCGGGTGACAAAAGGTTCATGCTTCAGCCCCACATTCAAAAAGGTTGGACAAGCCTGCATTAGATGGAGAGAGGCTGCCATTTGACCCCGAACCTTTGTGAAAACCTAAAGTGCTGATTTATGGTTTAACGAGAGAGCTCGTAACTGGAAGTCGTTACAGCCCATAGCGAACCCTAGAAACTAATGATGAGATTTCCAAATGGTGACATGGAAGTAGGCATCCTAAAGATCCAGAGATGCCAGAAAGTGCTTTTACTGAATCAGGGGAATAATGAGTTGAAGGCATTCCATCTTGCAGTATTGGAGAGTCGTGTGTTAATTTAAGGTTTTTGAATCTATTATCAGTCTGTGTTTCCCTGGCAGTTTGGGGACCAGGAAAGCAAGGGAATATAATCCCTTCCCCTCTCCTTAGGTGCCTCCCTGATAGCCTTCTTCTGCAAGAGCTTTTGGATGACCTGAATCATGTACTCCTTCGTGGTTCCTCTGAGGAAGGGAGTTTGAATGGTACCTGAGGCAATCGGATCAGAGCTGACTTTATCTTGTATCCCCACAGAGTACATTGTTGGCCCCCAGGCTCGTGTGCCCCTCCCTCCATAACCATTTGAGGCAGCCACCTACTGGCCTGGCATCAGGACTTATGTGCCTTGGACAATGGTGGCAAGCATCTGTTTTTTAAGCCCCATTTTTTACCACTTGCTTGCTGTCTGCAGGAACTATAGCTGGCAGTGTGGGACTTGCCATTCTTTTTGGAAGAAAAGGAACACTTGAGTTTGGGATCCGGTTTCTTTCTGAACATCCCGACAAGCGTGCCAGATTTAAATACTCTATGGACATTGTCCTCTAAAAGGTTTTGTAACACCTGGCCTTTCGAAAGGGCTCATCATTGTCACAGACTTCTGATGGGGATTGGTACCCAAGTCCTTAATGTGAAGGTAGCAGCGACATGCTACAGTAAAAGCCAGGGTTGTTACAGGTGCGTTGACGCCATTGTATGGCGAGTCTGAAATAAACTCAACTTGTGTTCTGATTGATTGTAAAATGGGCGCTGGATCAACCTCCTCATGCAGAGCATTGGAGAGGAATGTCATTCCCCTAAGAGCAGTCTCGGATGTATGGGATAAATATGTTGCAGCACTGAGGGCCAAATGGGTGCCACCATATGCCTTCTTCAGGACCTCCTCCACGCGTTCCGATCAGTTGGATCCCCAACGCCCTTTCTGGAGCCATAGACAGTCCTACAACCAGACTCTGGAGAATAGTATCCACCTGTATCACCAGTAACATATATTTTACTTCCCCCTTGAGTGGTTATGGTTTTGCTGTTAATCTAGGGACTGCAGTCTTCTCAGGCTCCCTTCATTTCGTCAGAATCTCTTCTTTGTCTTCAGCTGGGAGGTGGAGTCCCACTTTCAGAGTGTGTTTAAACTGCACTGGAATAGCTCTTGTAACTTTATCCTTCAGCTGTGGAGGATCTGTCTCCGGGAACCCTGGTAATGGGCCACCTGGACCAAAACAGATGCTACTGCCTCCTTATCTAAATATTGGTACAACCTTCTTTCATCGTCAGGCATTACAAAGCCGGCAGTTTAAACGTGTTTTACAGTTCATCACATTTTTTAGGGGGGTGGGAGGAAAGGGCAGATGGGGGGTTGGATATAGGTAAAAATAGGTGCAGGAGGGGGGGTGGCCGCCCCCCCCTAAAAAAATTCAATGAACTGTCAAACACGTTTAAATTGCAGGCTTTGAAATACCGGATGAAGAAATGACATAGAACCCTAAATATTTCCCTTTTGATCTGCCTCCTCCATGGATAAGGACTCCTCAGAAGAACCAGAGGAGAATGGAGGAGGAGGAAGTGCGAGACCTGTGTCCCACCTTTCTTAGTTGTTTGCTTTTTAAAAAAAGTTCCATTAGCCTTTCCTATGACAGCCCTGATTCCCTCTTCCTCGTCCATTGCTGCAAAAAGGATGGAACAACTGCTTCAAAAGGGTTTAGGAATGGATATGTAACGCACCGTTATACTGCACCATTTTCTGCGTGGATGTTTCCATGGGAACGCACCTGTAGCCATTGGTGCCACGTGTCCCCTCCCCGTTTTCCTTACCTATACCCCGGGACCTGTTCATGCCACTAATGTTCTGTTGCAGAAAGATTGGTGCACCGCTCCTCCGCATCTTGTGGGCATGTCGTCTTTATGGATGCCAGACTGGGAGCTTTGAAGAGGTGCAATTCACAGCTACCGATTCAACTGGCAGCCACATGGTAGGCTTGGACCCTGGGAACCCGTCACTCTAGGCAAAAAGGGCCCTGTGGGCGGGAAGCGATGATCGCACCCACGGGGACATTGAGGGAGTAGGAGCAGGTCAAATGGGATTACGCATATACCAAAAAGAGAAAAAGCCACTCTATCGTGGCAGTCGTCTGCCCTGGGGGTGATGTACCAGTAAGCGGCTAGTGAAACTAATGTTAACAAAAGGAAAAGTACTGGTCCATCAAGGATTGGCCCATAGAAGGTATAAATGAATTAATGCCATTTGATCGGTCCAATACCTATATAACCACATTGGTTATAAAAAACTACATCTGATTGTATATAACAGAGTTATACTCATTCGGAAAGGTTGAAGATACACTTAATGTAGAAAAGATTGTGCATATAATAGAGTCAAACATATAATTAACGAGATAATTAAGACATTCTTAACAGTGGATAAAAAATGTTTCAAACCATATATCAAAAGGATTGAACCTAGGAGAAATAAAGAGAGAGAGAGAGAGAGAGAGAGAGAAAGAGAGAGAGAGAGAGAGAGAGAGAGAGAGAGAGAGAGAGAGAGAGAGAGAGAGAAAAAGGACCCAGAACAAATCAGGACGTAAACAAAATTCCTTGTCACTTAGGTGATCAATTATTCCTATACAAATAGACAATAGAAAAATACAGTAAAGTTACTCTGGAAATCAATACGGTATTTCTAACTGTATTGTTACAGCAAATTTGTAAACATCAAGTGTACCAAAAACTTGTTTCCAATGTATGGTCATGTTAGTTAAAAATGAAATCCCAAAAATGAAAATTTTGAAAAACTGGGATTGGGTCTGCCAACGCATCCGAGGGAAAATAAGGACCCAAGTGAGGCTTAAAAAAAGAAGAGTGTCCTTTGAAATGGAGGATTGAGGAACGGATTTTGGGTCCTTGCTGGGTAAGGTGTTCTGTGGAAGACCTCCAGTTCCCTTTAATCAAAAATGCGTTTCGGCGGTGACAACAAAATGGAGAAAGTACTCTTCACAGTTGGAGAAAGTATTCCACCTTCATCAGGGCAATAAATAGCAGGACCCTGTTTTATGAAAAAAAGGAGGAAAGAAGGAAAATTTGTGAATGTGTAGAGAAAGTCAAAAATAATGTACTATCAAGTAAAATGGAGTGTAGAAAGCTATATACAGTTATATACAAAAAGAATGTATTGATGTAGATAGGATGCTTTAGTCTAAGTGCAGATCGAAGGAGATGGTCATGTCTGCATGAAAACTGCTCAGTGCCATGTAAAAATAACCTATAAACAAGGATTCTCTGACATGGTGCAGATGAGTCCCTGTGGGGTAAAGAAAATAATGGCACATTGTCCCCTTCCACTATATATCACCTGGGTCCCGGATAGCCTCATGCGGTTCCGGACAACCCACCAGTGCGGAGAAGGGGTGTAGGAAAGAGAGGTGGCGGTCTCTGAGGTGAACTGAAAAGCGCTTAGTGATACCAGGCAATGAGCTGCTTACCTATGTGGTAATGCAATGTGGAACCGCTGAAGAATGGGCAGTTCCCATGGTGCCAATGAGATATACTGGTTGGCGAGTAGACGAAGCTGGCAAACTTAGGTGGTCACGAGTCGGCAAAATGTCTGAATTCAGGAATGGTGTATGTGTCTGAATCCTAAGGAAACGACATGTAAAGAGTAGTAATGAATGATAATGCATGCTAGAAATGGTCAGGCGAGAGGTCATGCAGAAAGGAGACGTCCGTGGCTATGGCAACAACATCGCGCGTGGAGGCTGGAGGCTAAGGTTGGTGCCTATAGGATGGAAGGCGACCAATCAAAGGAGCCCGGGTGGGCAATGACGTGTGGGAGTTTGTCCCGGATAGCCAATCGGGACCCGACACGTCAGAGTGCTGGAAGTTCCTGTCTATGCCCGAACAGAAACAGACAGGGAAAAGGACCCGATCCTGCAGGTGATCTAAACATGTTGCCGGTATGTCGATGATACGGGGCATACCCAAAGCAGTGCCTGAGGTGAGGAGAACCCCATATCGATGATGGGCTACGCAAATGGGCGAACTGCCTAAGTAAAATGGGGAGCCCTAATGATAGACACCAGGCAATGAGTGACTGGTGGATCAAATGATGGTGCATATTAGTACACCGACAGCAAGTGTAAATTGAGCAGCTGTCATGTGGAAAGCCAAAATCCTCACAGGGCTGTGCTCAAGTATGTAAATGAGACCAGGATAGTCTCATAGGTGATAAGTATGATATGAATGTCCCAATTGAAGGACAAGTTGGACACGAGAGGCAATGTGGTGTCCGGAGATGGGCCCCAAGATGTGTGAAGGACCTGTGGATAAAAAGTGACCCGGACAAGGAAGGTACTCCCTAGCATTAGGAGGGGACCCCCCTCTTGTAGAAACGCCCGTGTTCTAATGGTGAAATGGTGGGCTTAGTGGAGGCCGTTCTGGGCAAATTTAAAATGGAGATTGTTCGTTGAGGCCATTTTGCAGAGAATCCAGTCTATAGACCCATCTTTTCTCAAGTTCAAGGAGTCTGTTTTGTATGTTTTGGCCTCTTTGTATCCTATCAAGGACCCACCAGAAAATATCATCAGGGGTATGTTGGTGGGTTAAGAAGTGTGAAACCAAAGGGGAGGTGATATTCTTGCATCGGATTCTAGACCGATGTTCTGATATTCGAGTCCCTACACTACGCATGGTTTGTCCCACATACCGAAGGCCAAATGGGCACTCAATGCAATATGCAACTTTTGCTTTTGCAGTTAGATTAGTTATTCAAGACCCATTGTCTGTCACCAATGTTGAATGATTGAACTTTCTTGGTAAATTTTCACACCGAGCATTCCCCGCAGGGGTAATCGCCAGTGACCTTGCGTAAATTCCAAAGGCCTGTGCATGGTGGAACTCGTATAAATGAGGAATGAACCAGATGTTCCCTGATATTCTTTGCTCTTTTGAAAGCAAAGCGGGGTACGGGTTCATCAGTAAGTTGTAATCGTACGATAGGCCAATATTATTGAGTATTGGGACCATGTGTGATCACACATGTAAGTCTTTCTTCTATTGGTTCATTAGAATCAGTTCTAGGTGTTAAGAGTGAGTCTCGGTTAGTAAAGCGAGCTCTCTTAGTGGCAGTATTCACAAGTTTACTGGGTTATCCACGAGTGCGCAGTCGCGCACTGAGTGCTTTTGCGTTTTCGTAAAAATCGTTAAGGGAGGTACAGTTCCTCCTAATCCTTAGTAATTGGCCATACGGAAGGTTCTGTTTAATGTGTTGCGGATGATTACTCTGGTAGTGTAGAAGTGTGTTGCGATCAGTGGTTTTCCTTAATAGGTTGCAAATTAGTTTATTGTTAAGACATGAGATTTCAAGGTCCAAGAAATGTATCCCTGTAGTAGTGAATTCCATAGTAAATTGAATGTTGTTGTTGAGGGTGTTAAGCCAATCCAAGAATAGTTGGAGGGATGTCTCATCCCCAGACCAAATAAAAATAATATCGTCTATATACCGATGCCAGTGGGAGATGTTGGAAATCCACTGGTTGGTTTGGCTATAAACATGTTGTTCTTCAAACGAGGCCATAAATAAAATAGCTAGGCTGGGTGCAAAGGTTGCAAATGGGATTACGTGCAACGCTGACCCACACAGATCGGTTCACGGACCATCGTCAAACATGTAGCAAGGTAAGATCTCCCTCTTTGAAGAAGCATCTAGGGGAGATAAGGATGCAATGGCGACACGGGCAGTGGCTATATGATATGATATGGCATTTATAACGTGCCTCTACACAAGTGTTTCAAGGCACGACGAGGCAAGGGAGGGGAACAAAGGGAGGACGGACAACGATCTTACTAGGCCAGGTGTCATTAAGATCGCGAAAGTGCATGGGAAGGGGCAGGGACAGTGCAGTACATGAGAAGATGATAACAATACTGAATACGGCCAACAAGTGGCAATGGTAAGTGCATACATCAGGTGTCAAGGGCTGGTAGGGGGACTGTAGGGATACAGAAACAGTCCCCTAGTGCGGGCGTTGCCAGGTGGGCAGTGCATGTGTGCAACACTGGTGGGGGGACCAGGGCCCAAGATCAGAGGGTGTCCAGGTCGCCAGTGAAGTTCAGGTAGCAGCCAGGAGGGGAGAGGGGGAGAAAAGGCAGAAGCAAAGAGAAAGGTTTTGAGGTGCTTTCAGAACTGGAGATTGTTCTCCTCGAGTTTGAGGGAGGCAGGGAGGCTATTCCAGAGGGAGGCCCCAGCCGAAGAAAGACATCTACCACCAACTCGTTGCTTGGAGAAGCAACTGACCCTGAGGGAGTTGAAGGTGGATGAGCGGAGAGTTTGAGATGGATTATTAGGAGGAGAGAGTTGAAGGTATTGAGGCCCGAGGCCCCAGAAGGCCTTGTGGACGATGCAGAGTGTTTTGAACTTAATCCTCGTAGCCACTGGGAGCCAGTGCAGAGATTTCAGTCCTGGAGAGATACGGTCCCTAGACTTGAGGCCAAGGACAAGTCTTGCAGTGCTGTTCTGAATAAGTTGCAGAGGGCAGAGAGCAGAAGCAGGCAGATTTAGAAATAGTCCAGCCTAGAGAGAACCAGAGCTCTGGAGACAGTGAGCTTCTGGAGGAAGGAGAGGAAAGGGAGAATACCTCTGAGGAGGTGCAGTTGGTAGTGTGACTTCTTAGAGATGTCAGAGATGTGAGGGGAGAAGGTGAGTGTGGAGTTGAAGATGACCCTGAGGTTTTTAGCCTCAAAGGTGAGAGCAGGAGGAGGGTCAAGAGAGGCCGGCCAGAGAGCTACAGGCTACAGGGAAGGAGGGAGCGGGTGTACCCATGAGGAGAATCTCAGTCTTGCTGGCATTAAGACAGAGGTCATTGGCGGCACACCAGTCCTGGATAGCAGACTGACAGTCAGAGGTGAGGGTTGGGGAGGAGGAGGCCGAGGGTAGCCTGAAAATGAGCTGGGTGTCATCCGCATAGCACTGAAGGTGGGGCTCTGTCGGAAAAGGAGATTGCGGCCACCCTTGCGGTCCCTCAGGCAGCAGGTCAGAGGTGGTTGAGTGGGAGGCAGAATAGAGTCAGAGGATGATGTGCTGAATAATTTGAGTGTAGGAGAAGGGGTGGGGGCAGAAGGCCCAATTAGCAGCAAAAGAGGGAGGCCCAAGAGATGGGATAGCCCAGCAGGGGTAGCTGTAGGTGTGGGCTTGTGTTGGCCTAAAGAAAAGGAAGAGTGGTGATAGTTTGAAGAGTGAGGGACATGGAATAAGGGTGCAAGGTGGATCAGATGGATAAGGGTTCTAAAGGAAATGTGAGTGGGAACACTAAGAAGATGGCTAAGGGGAGAGCCAGATCTGAAGGGACTCAAGGGTAGTTGGGGGAAACAAGGTGGAGTTATCCGCTCATGGTGGGGAACATGGTGCAAGTAAGGAAGAATGCCTTTGTGCAGGGGGATCCAGGTGGAGTTGAAAGTATGGGGGAGGGGAGTAATGAAAAGGGGAGCATAATGAGAGTAGGAGGAAGGAAAGGAGGGACAGAAATTGAAATACACAAAGGGGTGCAAGAGAAGGGTGACAATGTAGGGGGGGCAGTTGGAAAGTTGAAGGCAAAGAGAAAAGTTGCAAAGGAGATAGAGGTACGGGCCCAAGGGGCGGACTGGCCTCAAGAGAGGTGTTAAACAGAAGGAGAAGAGGGACTGAGTGCAGGATTTGCTGCCATAGACAAAGAAAAGGGCCTGGATGGCCTGGGAAGCGGCCGGTAGGACATAGATGGAAATGGGCATGGAGAAACGGCAGACAAGACGTAGTGTGGCACACAGAGAGATTGGCACAAAAAAAAGAGGTATGCTACAGTTGTACAGATAGAAAGGATATAAGGGGCAGTGGGAAGTGACAGAGGTAGATGAGACAAAAGGTGATTGAGGAGAGCAGAAGAAAGGGTGGGGCAACAGATATGAGGACTTGGAGATGTTTGGGGATGCAGGTGATTTGTCGCCAATAGAATGGAAAAAAACAGGTTGAGGCGAGAGCTTGGTGGGATGTGGAAGGAATAGAGAAGAGCACAAAAGGAGGGCAGAAGAGAGGAGCGCTACAGGTAGGATATGTGGCACAGAACTGAGAGGAAATAGAGAAGTGGAAGGGACGCCTTCACACAGGCCGTAGTTGTGGGAGAGTCCTAGAATAGCAGGTATGAAGAGATTGGAAAAGAAAGGAATGGTTACTGAAAATGAGAGATTTGGACATCTGCCTTACCCATTTACGCAAGCATATATTGCAAGAAGTTCCCTTAGCGGAGCATGGGACTGTTTAAATGCATTGATGTAGTTGGAAAGATACATTTTGGAGGATTTGCTTGGCTAAGATAAGATGAAGAATTCAGGTCACCAGTGGCAGATGATGAAGGTGAAGATTGGGGTGAAACTGACGCTGAGCTATGGCTGCAGTGGATGGCTCCCACAAAGCCAGTAGTGGGCATGCACATGGCTAGTGAGCTGCCCGTGCAGTTTGTGCACTTTCAGGGATGGTCCATCCAAACAGGGATGGGCAGCCAGAGAGGGGGATATGGTCGGGGCGGGGCATGCTGGGCTTATAACAGGGGGACATGTTCCAGGGCAGCATGCAGGTACATGCCCGAATGCATGAAATGCACCAGGCGGCATCTCCTCACACAATGCTGGGGAAGAGGCATGGGGTAGGGCTTTCGGGAATTAGAGGGAGTATCTGGGAAAAAGGGGAGACTCTGGTTAATGTAAAGAAACTGAAGGAGTGGCTACAATTTTACCCAGAATAGGAGGCAGCAAAGCTACTAGAAGAGGGTGTTGGGAATGGCTTCAGGATATCTTATAGGGCTCCAAGGGTGGGGGTGATGGGTGGAACATTTAAAGTCCATAAAATAACATGCAGCTTTGGTGGCAGACAAGTTAGAGAAGGAAGTGAGAGAATATCCATCGGAATACAGTCTATTGTCCAATGTGACTGTTTCACCCATGGGCATTGTGCCTAAAAAAGGAGAAAGGTGGTCTTGCATGATACACCACCTAGCGTGGCTGGAAAGGGTGTCTATTAAGGATTATATCAGACCGGTCGATTGTATGGTGACTTATGCTAGCGTCGACAACGCCATTGGCCTGATTAAGGAATGTGGGGTGACCGCCCAGATGGCAACTACTGCGTATTCAGTTTGATGGTGGCATATACATGGACCAAGCATTGCCCATGGTACACGCAGCAGCGTGCATGCTGTTTGAGTGTTTCAGCACTTTTGTGGAATGGGTGTTTATGAACTGTTCAGGGTCAATGAATATGGTGCATTACCTGGAAGACTTCTTAATGTTTGGGGTAACTGCAGAGGAATGTGAACGGCTATTAGCGGAATTTCAAAGACGGGCTAAGGAGCGGAGCGTTCTGCGGGCGCCTGAGAAAACTGAAGGTCCGGTGGTGATGCTGAGGTTCCTGGGCATTGAACTGGATGCGAAGAGAATGGAATCCAGACTACCTTTGGAGAAGATTGGTTAATTGAGACACAGATTGTACGGAGTGGCATTTAAACAAAAGTGTGAGGGGATGGACAATGCAACAGCTTTTGGGGCAGCTGAATTTTGCTTGCAGGGTGGTGTTGCTGGACAGTGCGTTTCGTAGAGAGATAACATTAGCTGTTGCAGGTGCGAAAAGGCCAAATCATAGGATTAGGGAGACAATACGAAGCACGAATGAGACAAGACTTGGAGGTGCTTTTTTATCAGAATACAATGAAATATCAATGTGGCTAGATGGCAGGGTGAGACATTGGAATTTGGGGATATTTTCAGACGCGGCTGGGGCAAATGGTTTCGGAGTTTATTGGGAAGGGAAGTGATGTGCCGCTGTATGGCTGGCAGAATAGTTAGCAGAGAAGCATAGCATTGCATGTTTACAGTTTTTTCCAGTTATAGTGGCATTGGAATTGTGGGGGTGGTTTTGGAAGAATAAAACAGTGGTTTTCAGGGTGGATAACGAAGTATTGTGGCTGTGCTCAATAGGCTATCTAGCAAAGACGTGTGGGTACTGAGGTTACTGTGACAGTTGCTTGAAACAGAATGTTATTTTCAGGGCAGAGCATATTGCGGCGGTGGATTAATTACATTACTGATGCACCATCTTGTTCACAGTGGTCGAGATTCTGTGGGCTGGCACCAGCGGAAGACTATTGGCTGACAGATGTGCTCCCCGAAATTTGCCGCTTAGGGATCAAGAAGTCATAAAACTTGCAGAAGGGACTCGGGCGATGGCTTGCGGAGAGTTTGAGGGAAGTGCTGCCAAGGACAGACGATGAGTGGAATCCATGCTTGACATAGAATGGAGAGATGAAGTGGTGGAGTTCATATTGTTGCTCTTTAAGAAAGGGCTGCCTGTCACCAGTGACTATCACCACCAAGTTGCCTGGGGTAGGGTTTTTACGGAAAGTGTTTTTGGGGTTATGAACCCTCAGAATGATAATTAGGATGAAGGATGTTAGAAGGGCGGGCCAGCAGAAGGGGGGTGGAGAAGGATAAATGCAGGCCTATTGCAGTGGAACTGCTATTGCAGTGGAACTGCTGAGGGGTGTGTTGGCAGCGCTGGAGGTGGTGTGTTCTTTTTGGGATGTTTGTTCAAGGCCATGTTTACGTAACTATTTTTTGGGGCGCTCAGACTCTGAGTTAGTGAGGGTAAAGGTTGGTAGGGTTTGATGAAGTAGCATGAACAGAGAAAGGAGTACCATTATGGGTCCGACGGATCAGAGGAATACAGGGGTAGGTGGAACTGTGGAGCTAGGAGACTGGGCACATATGCTCAGTGAGTGCATTGATGTTTTATGGAGAAAAGAGAGCATAGCTGAGTGGGCTCCGTTTTTTTGCCCATGACAATGGAGAGGAAGTAAAAGGAGGACAGGATTTAGGGGTACCAAGAAAAGGTTTAAGATGGATTTGGATGAACCCGAAAGTGTTTGGTAGGCACTCTTCGGGTATTGAAGCTGCATCTGAAGGGGCTGGCTTGGGCTTGGAGCAGAGGGAGGTAAAATTGTTGTCTAGGAGGAAACCACATAAGTTTAGAGTGTATGTAAGGCATGTGAAGAATATGTAAGGGGAAGTGGTGGGTTGTGAGAGTGTGCTTTTTTTCAACCACATAGTGCAGGTGATGCCGAAAAAAGTGTGGGTTTTGTGGACACTCCATTGTTAAATGGCCCAGAAAGCAAGCAGAGACAAGGATTTACAGGAAGCAGCTGGGAAGAGCCTACAGCAAGGTTGGAGTTTCATGGTCCGGGTTGGGGGTCTTGTGGTGGGGTCAGTTTATGCCCATGTTCTTTGAACTGGGGGACAAGAGACAGGCGGTGGACTTGCTGATCGCCCATCTGGGGGAGAATGATTTAATGCAATGGAACGTGCTAGAAATAATAAAAATGATGAACAAAGAACTGGGGCTCATTAAGAGGTTATGGAGTGGCACGGAATTGGTATGAACACAATTGCTGCCACGAACAGTGTGATGGGGTGCTCGGAAACCGCCTGCTATTGGTAGAGCCGGGAAAGAAATGATTAGAGAAGTGTCTGGTTTTTGTAGAGCTACGGAAATAGGAGTGGTGCGACATGACGACATTAAGTATGGGGAGCCAGTGTAGTTAAAAGAGGACAGGGTGCACTTGTCATTCTTAGGGGCAAAACTATTCTTGAAGAATTTGATGGATGTGGTTGACGGGTTTCTAAAAAGGAGAAGGATGGGTGGGAGGGACAGCGTGACACCATTTGGGGAGGGTCCCTCTCAGTGCAGGAACAGGAGTATAGAGGGCAGGAAAACAATAGGAAAAGGTTAACAATATCTGACGTCGTTTTGAAGGTTACAATAATAGAACAGAAGGGGGTGGAAAATAAATGAAAAAAAGAACAAATATACTTGGTCCTAGAGCGAGCGGGTACGAACAAGACAAGGAAAGCAAACAAAGCACAAAGAAGGGAGAAAGAGCAATGAGGGCTAAAGCTGGGGTATACGGAAACAAAGAAAATGACAAGGAACGGAGAGCTGAAAGATGATAACAATGAAGAAGGGGGTGTTTATAAAGAGAAGTTAAGATGATGTTAATTATTGTAAGCGGACCTGCTTTGAATAAAGCGACCTTCCATCAAGACATTCAAGTCAGAGTTTAATTGGCATTTTCGAAAGGCCCCCTTCCCCAGCCCAAAAGGGTATCCCACCCCATCAAACAATGTGTAGACAATGAGAGATGCCCCGACTTTCTTGCAGTTATTTCCAGGGGTGGACAGGCCTATAGGGTACTCTGGTGATTTCCTGGTAGGCCTCTGCGCCCCTTTTGTGTGGTATTTACAAATGTTCCCATAGGAAAAGGGTTGTGCTTGCTAAAAATGTGTAATACGGGGTGACTTTTAAAATGTCGGTTCCCATTCCACCCCGGCCATTCCCTGTTGTTGCAAACCAGGAGCAGGAAAGTGAGCAGCATGGACAGGCGGTGCAGATATCTATCTGAGAACTGGAGCCGCGTGGCGCAGAGTCAACACTGGGAAATCTGGGCCTCAGTCTAATTAAGAATACCACTTAATAAATCAGGGCATGAACCCATTGGCGTATGTTATTAGCTGAGGGGACACATAGCCGCCCGTGGCCCTCTCTTCAGAGGATACAACTAGACCAAAAATATAATTAGAGCCTGTGGTGGAGCTGAGCGGGAAGAAATGGACTAACGACAACGTTTCTGTCAGACTTGTGGCTTAAGGAAATGAGGCACTCGCTGCTCTCCACCACCCTGCCGAGTGAGGGCATTCCAGGCTGACTCACTGCATTCGATTAGGCTAATGACATCCCCTCAACACTGAAAGCATTGGAAATGTGACCCCCGCCCCCAGCCCCCCTCAGGGACACAGGGCGGACGCTAATCCCTCATCACAATTAGAAACATTTGCAAACATCCCAGGGTGGCCAAACACATATTTCGACCCTGGGGGAGAGGTTCCTTAAAGGGTAAATAGTGGTTATCTGTAGATCCAGTATGGAGGCGGATTAAGCGCCGACACCCGAGCGACTGTAGCCATCGCCGCGTGCTCAGGCCGTCAATCAGTTCCTGACAGGTGTTATGGCTGAGAGCAGGTTGTGCGGGAGAGGCGGAGAGGCGGGTGCTGCAGGGCCTTCAATTAGATGCCGTCACATTTAAGGAAATTGAGAAATCTCCTGTCAGGCATGTGTCTGTGACGACCCTAGTCACAACAATGAAAGGCATTTCTGAAGCACGGCGTCCAAAATTCCTAATTGAAGCATTTTCTAATCCACACCCAGGGATGTATAGGGCACAGATAAAAGGGTAATATTTCAATAGTCAGTGAACATTTTCTAAGCAGTTTACGTTATGCTTAGAAAGTACGTCCCCTTCAAATTCGGCACCGACCCATGAACAAAAGAATACCCCAATCTCTTGTATATCCTGTCGACTGTCCAGCACTAATCAGAGGTTCTCACTCTCCCCACAGCCCAGCAACCCTCTCTTCTTATCCCCACACCAAAATGTCCTCAGGCTGGAAACACATGAGTGTGTATCAGTGTGAGGCCTTGCTTGATACTAGTCTCTTTATTCAGGACATCCGCGCCCAATATTTTTTTTTTATTTATTGAACATTTGTATGGGGCTATACAGCAAAACGTGTTTCCAGGCGCAATTTGCTCTACCGAGGTCTACGCTAGTGATGGGTACCAGCTGAAAGACAGTCCCCTGCTAGCAAGCAGTTACATTACAAAATGTATGGCCACATTGTAAAATGGCCCCTTTCGTAGGGAGCTGTGGCAGGATGCTCTTCCCAAACAAATTCCAGTTTTCTTTTGCAACAGACCTAACATGCTGGTAAGTACGGCACCCCTTCCGTATGATGCACAGCAAACCCGAGAGAGGGCGCACCCACCCACTGTATATTAGGCACCCTATGAAGTGGGTGTGGCCAACACAGCGGACGGGAGAACGGAGCTGCACAGGGGAGTTCTGCCTGAGCCATGTGTTAAAATCGCGGCAACAATGGCCATGGACACAACATATCGCGGCAAAAAGGCTGTGGTTTTGCTGCCGCAATCCATGTAAAGGATGCAGGGACACCGCCGCAACCCCCAGACCCATTATACCATTTAAGGGGGGTGGGGGACACTCCTGCTTTCCTTAAATTGTGTAATGGGGTACACCTTTAACGGGTCAAACCACAGCATTTTTGCCATGAGTTTTTGTACAGGTGACATTTTTGCAGAGATTTTATCACTGCATACCCTTTGGGGGTATATGTTATGTTATGATGAAATATTGAAGGTTTTTTATACTGTACACTATCACCACCTGTGTGGTCCCTTTGCGCTCTGGTGGATCTGTAAAGCAAAAGGGTGAGGGTTGGGGGGCGTAAGTTAGGAGGACAGAGGGAAAATGAGTGATGTGCTGTTGGCAGCTTCCTTCGGTTTACACCTTTCGCTGAGCGTAGGTGTGAGTTTTCAGTTGGTAGCCTTCATGTGCTGTTGTGCGAGGCTATGTGTGGTTTGTTTTGATGTTGCCGTTGTTTAGTGGAGTGCGTGTGGTTTGTTATGCTGTAGAGGTATGGTTGCGTTTAGTTCATAGTTTGAGAGGTGTATTTTCTTTTACTGGATAAGGCGCTACACATGACGTTGCTGGTCCTGAAAACTCACAGATGTGCTGATGTTTATTCATTTAACCTCTTAAATGCCACCGACGAGCCGGCTCGTCGGTAAAAACCGCTCCAGGTTGCCACCGACGAGCCGGCTCGTCGGTGGCACTTAAGGGGTTAATGACGGGGGGAAATGTTGGGTGGGTTTTGCGGTGGGTACCGCGATTTAAAAAAAAAAACCCGTGGCACTGGGGGGGACAACAATGGCACTTAAAGGGTTAAACATATTGACAGAGTTTATGAGGGGTAACGCTATATTACTTCAGAATGAGCGACTTCTCGGTTACAGTTAAGGGTGTGTCTGTCAGAGTCTGCTCTATGTTCAGATCTAGGTGCAGTGCTTCATCCTAAATTGGATATACAGTTAGCTGCTCTTTGGGCAGTTGCGAGTAGAGTCCTTGTAGGGTTTTTCTGGAATACTTTTGTCCTCTAAAGGTCATTAATATCTGGAGCACAGAGATGTTGGCAGTGGGTGTGTGGCAAGCCCCTATAATCAGCTAACTAACCGAATATGGACTGAAATGTTCAGTGCGCCTCCTCTCCCATTGGGTACAAAATTGAGCAAACATGATTAAGGCTCTCGGTTTTCTGATTTTTACAAATAATTACCAACAGAAATCAATATGTTTACCGTCAGAATTTCTTTGTGAAAAATGGAACAAGCAGGTGTCTTCTGTTGCCTGGGTGACCAGATTTAAAAAGTAAAAAACCGGCACAGGACAACTGACATAAAAGTAGGACTAGCCATTGAAAGTGAATGCCAAGGCACTACACTTCAGTAGCAGTTGGAGGAGAAGGAGGTTTAAGTGTTACTGGTGGAATAAAGACATATTATAATTAATTTATCACAAACTACCACTATCTTTTTCCTTCTCACTTCGCTCACGGCATCAGAGGCCGTTGATCTTCATCTGCTGGCCTGCAGGAAGCCTCCAAAGCACCACAAGGCTCTGGTGATCACCCGGGACCTACAACCATCTTTACTGCACCAGGTAGGCCTCACACGCGCAGCTCATTTCGTGAGGTGCTTCAATTCACCACTTGAGTGCTGCCTTCACATCATCAAGATGCAGAGGCGTAGCCAGGATTGTCTTACAAGTGGGGCTTGAAGCTTATGTAGTTGGGCCCACCACAGTGACATGGACATCTGTAAATGTCCACACAGCACCCAAGATGCAATTTCATTTTATTTTGAAATCACTGTGAGCGTCCTGCTGTGTTCTGTTTCCACTCAACCCGGGCTATTTTTTACACTGTTGTGTGGATTTCAAAAATGGCCACCCTGTAAGAACAGCACATCAGCCCTACCCTGTTGCAGGCTGAGGCTGCAGTGATTGGCCTGTCTGCCTTTGAGTCAGCCAATCAAGAAGCCGGCAGGCGAATGCCAGCCCACCAGCCAAAGGCCCTCACCTAAGGCACTGTCGGTGCCTGTGAGGGCCGGGCTGGGCTTTGCGGTCCCCGTAACATACCACATGCAAAGAATGCAGAAAGATGCTGGGTACTTCGTGCACACACCCTTGGACTATGGTAACCCCCTTCTGCTATTACGCGAGTGCTGTAGGTTTGCCCCGTTCTGCCTGCCTCATCCCTCCTTGACTCTGTGCCTGTGCCACTCGGGACATTCTCACTGATCTTTCTTAGCTGGCACTTCTGTGTACTTCATGGTCAAAAACTCTCACTTTGTCTTCCCTTCCGGATCGCTCACCACCACTACTTCCATTTCTGTACTGCTGTGCTGCAATATTTGTGACTTAAAAATTGAATTTAGGTGTGCTCTCACCCTGCATTGTTTGTGTCTGTTAGTTTAAACATCGAATTTAGGTGTTCCCACATACTGCATGGTTTGTGTCTGATAGTTTAAAAATCGAATTTAGGTGTTCCCACATACTGCATGGTTTGTGTCTGATAGTTTAAAAATCGAATTTAGGTGTTCCCACATCCTGCGTTGTTTGTGTCTGTTACTCTTAGCATCCGCTTGGCCGCCTGTGAGTTAAGGTCAGAACTGTGCACTGCAGCACCCCTCCTCCCTTTTTTTATCTCTCTGCCTCTCGCTTCCTTCCTCTTGCTCTGAGATGGCACTCTCTATCTCTCCAATCTACTCCCAACTGCTGCACTATCACCTACCAACCCTCAGTCACAAAATCCGGACGGAAAAAGCATATAAAGACATCCTTGCTGCAAACCATGGCCTCCCAATTGCAGACCCCCATGCCAGTGCATCCCCCAGAGAAATGTTCACTGACATCCTTTTCTCTGTCCCATGTCTAGACCTATTGACCTCTCATCTTGTCTCTATTCTCACCCCTTACTCTTCCACTACCATTAATGGTGGCACCAAGCGGGAAGTCCTTTTGGTGGGCTTCTTCTCATCTTCATGCTGCATTAATATCTACTTCACGGGAACAATCCTGGATCAAGGCCCTCAGGCCAACCTCCTTCCCTTTGACTGGATCCTGCCGTCTCTCATCAACTTCCTTCCTTCTCCTGCCCACCCCTCTAGCCCCCCTGCTCTACTACCTCTGACTGTAGTACCATGCCCCTGTACTCCACCTCAAAAAACTTTCAAAGGCAGCAATCGTCTCCACCTGGCAACCCTCTACGCAGGCTCAGCCAACAAACACTCTGCTGCATCTCGCTTCTCCTTGAACACACAGACCTTGACATACTCACACTCACTGAGACTTGGTTCAATTCCAGCTCAGTCACTTCCTTTGAATTGTCACGGTTTATTACGCGGCACACGCCAGCCAGGGAACTCCTTCCCCTGAAATGAATGTGGCGCACAATAAAACATTTTTTATTTTTAATATACTATGGATTATTTTTGAATAGGCCTCCAACCCATCTCGCACCCAACCTCCACAAACACGCTGTCACAATGGACTAGGAACCAGGCCGGTGTGTATCAATAAGATATGTATTCATTTATTATTTAAAGAAAAAGGAAAATCAATCAAGTTCACAGCCACCAATGTTGTGGCAACACAAAATGTAATCTCTAAAAACCAACCATGTTAAAATATACTATCACAGTTACTTCCTTTTTGTTTATGGCAAGACAGAAAAAGAACAATTCACCACAAAGTGATAGCACCAATAAATAAGCACTCCCCCACAATAATGGAATAATGGGTTTTCAATGATTCAATACCACTGCTTTGGGACATCACACAAGGGTACTTTGGGCTGCTTACATTAGAGGACAAATCGGGCTACAAAACAGACTAGCTAGCACACTTAGGAAATTCGATTTGAACACAGGCAGCACATGAGAAAGAAAATAAAAATAAATAAAGGGAAAGCAATTCAGAATCCGTGATCAGGGTATGGTAGGGGAAGAGATAAAATGGGGACAACAAGTTTTCCAAGGTTAAAAGAAATTCTTTGAAAAAAGAAAAGACAAATCACACACATTTTTCCTGGGGCTGTAAAGTGACAGGCAAGCTCTGAGCAATGAAAAATGAAGGAAAAGCAACTCGAAATCTACACTCAGAATCGGATAGAGGAAGGGATATACTCTAGGAAAAACGACTGAAAAGAAAGTTTTAGAAAAACGAAAATGGGAAACACCTTAATTTTACTGGGGCTGGAAATGACACACATGCTTGCATCAATGAGAAAGCCACATAGGAATATTGTTTTTTTAGTGAAAATGACAGGGACAACTAACAGGTAGGCTTTGGGCAAAGAGATTACTCACAATGGGAACAAAGGTTTGGGTGTAATAGGGCAGATGCAAACAGGAATGACACTGGTAAATGAAAAATCGCTTAGCAGGGCATAATTTAGACACGACACATTTTCAGCTCACAATAGGAATTATTCTTTTGAGGTGTTGACCTTAATGACTATAACAACTACATAAAAATACTAGACAAGGATGGTTGGTTTCTCTCCTTCTCTCTGCCCCAGTCAGGATTGGATTAGGGATTTTGGAGCACCACCTGTCTTTTCCCATTTATTACCATCCTTTGTTCTCATTACAACTTTTTGCAAAAGCTAGTTATGTATCATAACTTCATAATTGTACTAGCCACTGCCATATGAAACATATATTCGGTTTAAGCCGATCACAGGGAATTAAATAAACCGACCGCCAAATCTGTACGATGTACCATGTCCATGTGTCACATTTTTGTCGTTTTCATAAAATCTACAACAGTTATGAATATGTAAATCATCAAGCATATTCCCAATTTCATTTTCCATCTTTTAATCCCACTTTTACATTTGTCACATGCCCAGATCCGCCAGGAACCTAGTCTAACTCGCCATTACAGTTCCCAGAGTCCTAGTTAAATGCAATTTATATCCCCAAAACCGCCTAGAAATTACATGAACAATGGCATAAAATTGAGATCAATACTCAGTCTGATGGCTGCGCAAAATGCCTAAAATGAAAACCGCCTTTAATATTTAGAGTGTCTGTTCAACATGTGGGAGGGCGGCTTCATCCCCCACAGTCATCTGTCTCCCTGGGCTCAGCCTGTGACCAGAGTTTTTTATAAGTCTCTTTGAAGTGGTGTGGGCTCTTTTGAAGTGGGTGTAGCAAGGGCTCACACCTTTTTGTCATGCCTTAGCCAAGGATTGCCTTCTTTTGAAATCTCTGTTTACCTGCCGGCCAGTTTGCAGAAGAGGGAAGGTTTACGCCTCCCACAGCATCACATTTTATTGCAGGGTTGTTATCTGGGAGGTGCGACATCCAGCTGAAAGCGGGCATTTTTCATTGTGAAGTTTAGAACTCAGCCAGAACAGGTTTTTCCTGAAGTTAGTGTCTCTTCACATGTTTACAGGAGTTTTGTGGGTGAAATATAATACACATTTGCGTTGGTCAACCCCACATATCAGGTTTTGCTTTCCTGACATTTTTCTGTGAGCAGTATTATCTTTTTCCATTGTGGCTTTTTAAAGCTGTTTTTATTTGCAAATAACTCTGCAGGCCGTTTTTGCTTTTGATGTTTAAAAATCCTTTTTTCCATGTCACAGGATTCTTTGATTCCTCCTTCTTGGGTGAATTATATTGCTGCTAGTCCATTGATAATGACAGGTAGGCCCCTTTCCCCATGGTTCTTTAATTTTACATGAACAAAAAGAAAAAGCCAGGCCGTTTTTGTTGGGAAGATGTATGTACCTCCTTACTCTCTATCACCTGCAACCTGCTACTCCTGGGTGACTTCAACATCCATTTAGACACTTCGGGCATATCATCCACCCTCTTCATGGACCTCTGCACCTCCATGTCCCTCTGCATTCTTCCATCTGGTCCAACCCACTCTGCCAGACACGCTGGATGCCATCATCAATTCCGACCTTCCTCTCTCAACTCCTCTGGTCACCCCTCCCTCTTGGTTTGTCCACTCTCCTCTCATCTGGGTCCCTATGGCCCTGTGACAACGCCTCCAAATGTCCTGCCAATCTTGTTCATGAACATCCGTCCGATGAAACGAGTGTCAGCTGCTGCCTTCACTTCCACCTTCATTCACCCTTGCCCACCCAAATCAGACTCTACCTCTGATTCCGCTCTCAGCAACCTCTATCTTTCAATTACCAACACCCTTGACATCCTTGACCTAGCTATGAGGATCCGCCTGAAACCTGCCTCCAAGCATAACACCTGGTACGACTCCGAACTTGCAGACCAAAATAGTAAGTGCAGGGTTGCAAAATGGAAGTGGCAAACCTCTGGTTCTCCCTCTGACAAACGGGCCTGCCACCTGCTCCAAAGGCTTTACTGACTCTATCTGTGCAAAGAAAAGGGCCCACATTCAGGCACGAGTATCTGGCAAATCCAACAACACGGCTGAACTCTTCGAAATCTGCAGGGAACTTGCCAACCCGTCCGCAGTGTCCGCTTCCCCTGCTCCTTCGCAGGCCCTTTGTAATGCACTCGCCACTCACTTCACCTCCAAATTTCAGGACATACTTAACAGGCTTGTCACGCACTCTTCCAACCCATCCCTCACCCCCCTTGCCTCCCCAACCACTACCCCCTCCCCGTTCCTCCTTTTGCTCCTTCGCATTTGTCTCCCTGGAAGATGTCACCTGAGTTGTCAACTCCAAACAGGTTGCCCCTTGCTCATCCATAACAATCAAGGACAACATTTCCTCTCTCATCCCTGCTCTCACAGATCTTTGTAACTACTCCTTAGCTACTGGTTCATTTCCATCCTCCTTCAAGCACTCCCTTGTGCGCCCCATCCTTAAATAAAACATCGGCAGACCCTTCCTGTCTGGCCAACTATCACCCCATCTCCATCACCCCTTTCCCGGGGAAACTGCTTGAGAAGTTGCCCCCCCAACTTAACTCGCACACTGAACTTGTTGGCGGTCTTCATGACCATCAGTCTGGTTTCTAAGCAGCCAGAGGCATGGAAACAGCTCTTCTGAACACGCGTGAAGAACCACTTGCATCCCTTGATTCAAACTCCCCTGCTGTCCTCATCCTCCTTGATATCTCTTCTAGATTTGACACAATGAACCACTCCATCCTCATAAAAAGGCTCCAGGGCGCCCTTGGTATGTTGGAGCGGGCAGTGGACTGGCTTAACTCCTTCCTCACTGACCACTCTTCCAAAGTCACACTGGGCACCTTCTCCTTCCCTACTTCTTCCTCCACATGTGGTGTCCCGCAGGGCTCCATTCTTTCGTCTTTGTCTCTTTAAAATCTACCTACTCTGCTGGGACTCCTCATTTCCTCCTTCTCTCCTAACTTCCAGTGCTATGCTGATGACACACAACTCTTTTCAAACTCCCCACAGACGCCATTGCAACCTCCTTAATCCCCCACTGCCTCTCAGCCATCCAGGCCTGGTGTACTTCCAATGCTCTTTGCCTCAACGCCAGCAAAAGAAAGATCCTCCATGTTGGGAACCCGGCACCCTACTTCTTCCCTTCACTGCAGCCTTCTTCCATGGACCCTCCCCCTGCTCCCTCCTCGAAAGCCAGAAACCTCTGAATCATCTTCGACTCCTCTTTCTCCTTCCTCCCTCATAACCAGGACTTTGCCAAGAAGACCCACTTTCAGCTTTTCCTTCTGAAAGGAATTCTACCTTTCTTCACCTTCCGCCAGAGACTCAATGTTACCCAGGCTCTGGTTCTCTCGAGGCTTGACTATTTCAATAGGCTCCTTCTTAACCTACCTTCGTCCACTCTCTGACCCCTCCAGCTAATCCAGAATAGCGCAGCAATACTTATCCTTGGCCTCAAGCCAGGGACCGCATCTCTACTGCCCTACAAAGTCTCCACTGGCTCCCGATCGCAGCACGGATTAAATTCAAATCCCTCTGCATCATCCACAATGCTGTCTGGTGCCGGGGACCACTCTATCTGCAACTCTTTCTGGCCAAACACTCCCCCTCTGGCCCCAACTCCTTGCGTTTGAAGCCATTCGCTATACAGAGAGCAGGTGGTCGATCGCTTTCCTCAGAGGGCTCCCATCTCTGGAACAGCCTCCTCCTCCCTCTTCGTCTTGAGTAGGACCTCCTTAAGTTCTAGAAAAGCCTCAAGACCTTCCTCTTTACCTGTTCCTTCCCTAACCGCACAGTAGCTTGACTGGTGTGCAGGGCCCTTATGCATCCTCGGGGCCTTGACCTCCCACATCTTATCCCAGCTGCTGTCTATCCTCTGCACTTGCCTCGGCTCACCCTCCACCACTGGAGGTTGCACTTGCCTACCTTCATAGCACTTCACCTGCTGTTCTCGATGAGCACCACATCTCCCATCCCATACCCCTCCCCCCTCTACACTTGCACGTTCTGAACACCCACAAGGCATAGTAGGTTTGTCTTCCCCCTCCCCATTGGCTCTTCTTTTTGTTGCATTTAATTATTTAACATTGTTGTAATAACATTGTCTATCATCCCCTGCCCCCTCCCTGTTGCCCTGTGGGCGCTTTGAAACAGTAATTGCTTCCTGTATAAGTGCCTAACAAGTGAACAATGAATATTAATTTATAAAAGAGCATCATTTCTTCTGTGTGAGATTGTGCATTCCTGCCTGCCAGCTATGAAGTCCCACTACCAAAAAACCGGGACCAATGCATTTTCCAATGGAATAATAAACTTGAGAAAGGGGGACAGAGCACCCATTTCCGGGACCGGGATGTCTGGTCATCCTACCTTTGCCCCCTATGCTCCGTTTTGCGGTGCAGGCCCAGTGATCTGCGCCTTAACACTGGCGGCATTGACAGAGTGAAAAAAAGGAGGCAATTTCCCTTGGTACAGAGGCTAGAACGGTTTAGTGTGTCTATTTTCTTTTTATTGGAACAGTTTATAATTAAAACCTTTCACAAAGCATTCGATATATATATAGTTATATCTTTCACCCTTAATATATAGCATATCAAACTACAATATATACATTGCAGACATGCCCATTAAAAACATGATGAATAAAAGTGCTTCATCTCAGTAGGTAACTACGGCAACTTCAAAACTAAGTACATTGGACATTTAAGGTGCCAGGTGCAGTGTTTCCCAACACATTGGGATAGCTCGAGTGATAGAATTACCGCGTATGTCCCTCACATTTTAAATGAATAAAGTGTCAATTGCAGTTTGATAGTCACTTAGGTCTTTACCGCCTAGTGCCCTGATATTTTAAATAGGTAAAGTGTCAAGTATTGTTTGAATGAACACATATGAAAGTATATATGTTTTTACACTAAGGCAACTTTTGCAAGGTTTCTGTAATACTGTCACAGATGTTTTGGTGTTTGACTCCCATGATCCATGCCCATTGAATGTGCTGTGAAGGGCAGATTGGAGGTGTAGTCCAAAACATCTGGAGAGCCAAAGTTTGCTAACAGACCCCTGACCCCTCTACCATCCACATGTATGGCCACAAAGGTTGATCTTTTTTAAAATAAAGTAAATGTCTCTAATGCTGATTGTAGTAATTGTGTTAATGGAGCTTCTGGAGGTGGGCCCCCTCCCCGAGTGGAGGGGCCGCTAAGTGGGCGGGGCGGGACGTGCCAGTATGGCAGGAGAAACAGGCAGCTGCATGAAGCAGCCACCTAGAACTGGCGGGGGGGGGGGCGTGGAGATGTGCACCCAGTGCAACAATGGAGGTACAGCCTGGAGAGTGGCGGCAGCGCCAAAAATAGGAGCTTAAAAGAGGGTCAAAGGCGTTGGAGAGAGTATCAGCTCTTCCCCTCCTCTCGACGACTTGCTGACACTGTGGACTGCCGGAACCGACCACTGCTGCCCCTGCTGCCAAGGGACACTGCCGCACTCTCATCCAGTTTCCCAGCCCACCCTCCGTTTAGGATGAGAAGGGGGGGGCAGGCAGGTGGCAGTGGACCATATGGACATTGATTTGCCCCTCCCGGGGGCACCCTGAGGCCACTATGGCGCAGTGGCGAGGGCACGCTGTGCCTCTCACTGGGTGAACATGGGCCGGCGGGGGTCCAACAGGGAGGGGACTAAAGAGGGAGTGGGGACAGGAGGCAGACTTACCTTCTTGGCTGATATTCTTCTATATGCAACATTTGCTGAATACCATCAACCATGCTAGAGAGTTCTACACAGTTTTTTTTTACAGTCTTTCTAGAAGAGAAGAACAGAAACATTCCCTCCTTTTGGGAGACCAGATCCCGAGGGTCTCTAGACCTATAAACAGATGAATATCTTGAGACATCTATTAAGGTGATGAATTTAAATACATATATATTCATTAGAACAGTGATATATTAGGAGCCCTGAACTCCTATACACACCTGTTTTGCATTGTAGATGAGAGTTGAAGGTTGAATCAAACTTATGAACTGTATGAATTTTTTTTGCTCCTGATGAAGGGACTTCATTTCCCGAAACACGTTGCGCTCTACTTTTTTTTAATGAAAATTGTATTATGATCATTGAAACTATAACATACAGTTACACACATTGTATAGACCAAGGTATATGACTTGTATAGGACCATTGTGTGTACTCACAGGCTAATACATATAATTAACCTATACATTTTGAAGATTTACAATAAGAATTGACTGACTACTTCATCAGTACATGGTAAGTGTGCAGGGGACGGGAGTGTCCACTAATTGAGGACACCTAGAGTGCCAGGGGACCACTCCGGTGGTGGTAGTACACAGTACAAATATCCTTTAACATTAACACTTAACTGTTTTGTGATTACAAATAAACATAGCCATATCTTTATAAAACCAATGTGCTGGACTTTGTGTGTCCCATATGTTTAGATCAGCAAATGCTGCCCCATTTGTAGTGAACATGAAAACCAAGCTTGGCTTGATCTGCAGGTGCCCAATTTACACTGGGCACAATCATAGACACCCGTGCAGTAATGAAATATGGTATTGAAATAAGTATGGAAAAATACAGATTACAACTTAATATTTTGTCAGAAAGTAAACGTGCATATATATAGATGAAATGAATACATAATTAATGTGGATAAATACAGACCGAAAAGTTGGCAAAATACAGTAGAATCAGAAGCCTTAAATATGATGCAACTGGCTACATTTTGGTTCATGTTGATCGCATTGCCGCTCATCCTGGTGGTGGGGTTGCTATTATGTATAAAGATACTTATACTACTCGGTGTAGTACACCAGCCCACTCCCTTAGGATGGAGTGCCTTCTTGCACATATTGCTTCCTCACCTAAGTCTACTCAGACTATCCTAGTGGTATACCGCCACCGGGAGCGGATGTCACTTTTTGTACTGCCTTTCCAGAATTAATATTGGAGCTTATAATTAAATACCCCAATCTTTGGGTTGCCGGTGATTTTAATCTATCACCTAATACTTTTAACTCTAATCAGGTTACAACTTTTTGTCATCTATGGACGACTAAGGGCTCCCGCAGCTTATTAGCGAGTCTACCCATCAGTTAGGTAATACTATGGATTTCATTTGTGCCCCCATATCTTCTATTCTGATTTCACCTCTCTGTCCCCTCCTTTGATCCGATCACTTTCTGATTCAGTTCTCTTTACCTTACCATCCTCCTATCTCTCTGGCTTATAAAACAGCTTCTCTCAGACGTGACTGGCGGAAAGTATCTAAATCAGAGCTTGCTATCTCCCTTCTAAAACAACTCTTGTCTTATAGTTCTCCTACTCTCACCTTAGTTGGGAACGCTTTCTCTGAGGTGGCCGATCTAATGGTACCTCTCAGATTGTCTAAAGGAACTAAGCATAGATCAGAGTCGTGGTTCTCTAAAGAACTTAAGCTAAAAAAACTGGCCTACAGACAAGCCAAAAGGAACTGGAGAATGAGCTATTTGCCATCGGCTAAGCTCACTTTTCGCAATCTGCTGTCTGATTACCATCAGGCTATTGTTCTAGCAAATAAGGCCTTTTTTGGGTCCAAGGTAGAAACTGCTATAAATATGCCCAAGGCCCTCTTTGAATTGGTCAGCTCTCTTTCTGCTCCGTCCAAAACAGGTTTGGCGGTTACTCCTTCTTAAACCCTGTGTGACTATCATCCTTTTTCTCTTCTAAAATTGAAACTATACGTGCTGATATTGCTAAAGCAGCCCCCGTTAAACCTGATCGCCTGTGCTTTCCTGAGCTGTCTACTCCTACGGCTCACTGGTCCTCCTTTCCTGTGTTCTCTGATCTCGAGATACTTAATGCCATTCATGGTCTCAAATCTGCGTCACCGCCAGATGCTATTCAGCTCACCCTGATTAAAGACACAGCCAGCGAGACACACCCTCATATTACTACTGCAATAAATGACTCTTTCCAAACCGGCATGATTCCTATTCAACTGAAACATGCGCTATTGCTTCCATTACTAAAGAAGCCATCTCTTGTCCCTGAGGTTATGGCTAACTTTCGACCCATTTCTCTGCTTCCTTTCTCTATGAAGGTTCTCAAGGCCTTGGTCTCCCCTCTTCCCTCCTTTTTCTTCAATCGTCTGGTTTCTTTGATCCCTTTCAATCTGGCTTGCAACCTGGAAGGGGAATGGAATCTGTCCTTATTGCTGTAATGGACGATCTCTACCGGCCAGTTGATCAAGCCGGGGTAGGAGCGGTACTGCTGTTAGATCTGTCTGCCACGTTTGACACAGTTAACAACCCCACCCTCCTGGCTCAGCTGTCCGATGCTGGCATCTCAGGTCAAGTACTTGACTGGTTCCAAGACTTTCTGTCTAATCGGACCCAGTCAGTATCTTTTCCCCCTTTCTGCTCTCTTCCTGGGCTGCTCTCTTTTGGAGTCCCCCAGGGATCGTCTCTTTCTCCTATTCTTTTCAATATGTATATCCGTCCCCTTCTGCTTCTTATCTTGTCGCATGAGTTCAGATATTACTCTTACGCCGATGATACGCAGATTCTGGTCCGGTTGGATCTCACAAGAGCAGACACTGCGACTTGGCTAAGGAGCTGTCTGGAAGACCTTAGCGCCTGGATGGTGGCTAACTGGCTGAAGCTTAATGGATCCAAAACAGAGGTTCTGGTGGTGGGCACCTCCAGCCCCTTTCCTTTTGGACCCCTGAGTTCTGGCCAGTCTCACTAGGAATCTGCCCTACATCGGCTGCCTCAGTCAAAAACTTGGGTGTCACGCTATCATCCTCTCTATCCATGGCACCCCAATTGGGTGCCGTATATACGTCTGGACACTTTAAATTGCATATACTACGACCAAGTACCATGCCCTCTGGTTGCCGCTTTAGTGCTGAGCACCACAGACTACTGTAAGTCTCTTTACTTAGGTCAGCCAGGCTACCTCACTAACCGCCTCCAACTGCTTCAAAATGCTGCTGCCAGTGCAGTGTTTTGTCCCCCTTTTCGGGCCCACATGACCCTGCTCCTGAGGCAACCGCACTGGCTGCCTATCGAGAAGCACACTCTTTTAAAATCTATTTGTGTGGTACACCACACCTTTAATAAGCAGGGCGCAGAATACATCCAGGCAAAATGTCCCTGTTATGCGCCGTCTCGTCCGCTGCGCTCTCAGTCTGCTCTATTGGTCTCCATCCCCCGAGTCAGACTCTCTCGCATTGGCAGCCGTGCCTCTTCTGTGATTGCCGCGAAAACATGGAACAGTCTTCCACTATAGCTTTGTGCGGTCGACAATCATCTGTCTTCCGGCCGAGCCCTAAAGACTTATCTGTATTAGGTCCACCTGCTACTACTTCCTGCTCTACCTAGCGCCAACATACCTCCGGGTGTACGTGCGCTTTAGAAATATACATAAAATAATAGCTCTAGGGGCCTCCTAGGAACTCATCTGGGCGGGAAAGGTTGTTTTCATTTCATCAAGACGACACATTACACTGATGAGAGTTGCTTTTGAGGGTTTTGTTGCACAGCAAGCATTTGCACCTTTCCGTCATCTCGTTGGCCGTTCATGGATGACATTGCGTCTGGGGCGCCCAAGTGGTATTTACAGGGGAATGCGCCTGTGTGGATTTCATTAGGTGGTGTGAGCGACCCGCTGGTCTAGTGGTTTGAACCAGGGCTCAAGTCGAGGGACCACACGAGTGGACTGGTATATTTGGCTACATACACTGCCTTAAAATAGTTCTTAGTTTTAAAATTGTTCCCACTTTAGAACATAGTTGGACATACGTTTCATAGTAATGTGGGCTGCTAGTACAGAAACCTTGCACAAGTGCAATTGGCACTAGAGCAAAACATTCTTCCAATGAATTCTTGCTCCAGGGCACAGGACTATTCACAAGGGTAAACATTGCCCTGGTGCAAAAATGCATTTATAGAATATGGGCCTCATTACGAGTTTGGCAGTACATTTGCAAATTTACTGCCAAACTCCATGGGAATTGTTGCCAGATTTCGTGCGAGTGCTAATAATGCATGGTAAATCCGCTATTTTTATAGCCAAAGTGGGGGATTTCCCTTCAGCATTTTGTTGTAGGTGACTCCTCCAGTTTACCTCCAAACATGCAATTCAGTGGTGCAGTAAAAGTGGCAGTAATTCTGTAACCACCAAAGAAAGTGATGGCAATGGAATTAACAGCACTTTTTTACTGCACCACCAAACTAATTGCACTTGCACTGGTGCAAAAGAGCATGGAAAGAATGTTTGGTTTGCACAAGGGCGATCTTTACCCTAGTGCTGATATGGTGCACAAGTGGACTTGCACTGGTACAAGGCCCCTGTAATGAGACTCCTCATGGCCTCAATGACATTATTTTTGTTGAAATGTTTGCTCAGGGTAGGGTTGTTTTCCCTCTATTGGGTCAAAGGTAACATGTGTTCGCCTACCTTTTCTGCTGTTTATGCAATATTAGGGAATTTTAACTGCTTCTCTACTTTGGATAAAGAAACCATTTTTGCTATTTCTACTGTTCAAATCTCCTCTTGGAGGGAACTATTATCACTCATAATGTTGCGACACCTCAGTTTGAAAGCTATGTGGCATTGGTTGAATGTTATGGAGAGGTGCCTGGCACATTTTTACACTGACCCTGGATTTATGACTGGGTCAGTAAGGAGTGTTCTTGTGCTGTCCCCCTAGTGGGGCACTAGCCTTCATGTCCCCACCATTTTTCTGGCCACTTGAAACAAGACGATAAGACACTGCTTGTCAGTGCACCCGACCCCCTTTTTGTCCCGTCCTGCCTGCCATCTACCTTTTAGGTTAATACCTTTTCTACAGCGCATTCTGCATGCAAACCCTCTCCTCCTCCACACCCACTAGCTTTCCCACCACCCGCCTTCCCCACTCAGATTGGCCGTTGTGAGGGTCACGAGACCCAGAACAGCAGCCTTAATGGTGTTCCGCAGGGCAGCCTTGCCTGGGCAGCCAGTGAAGGGCAGAGGACACGTGAAATTTTCCTGTTTGGTTGTTCACTGGGCACCCATCCCCACACTGCAGCCCCCTGCAGACCTAGAGGGCCAGTGACTAAAAGGTAAGGGACGACGCAACATTCCCTCAAAGGTTTATATCATGCACTCGTCCCCACATCGAAATCACCTGTTCTGAATCCTGAGATGTGCACCACTCTGAGTTCTTCTGTTTTGTATTTTGCCAATTTTTATTTCCTTATTATGTTTCTGCTATGCTTTTTGCTGTTGTGGGGGTTCACCTCATTTTAGCTCGGGATACTGTGAGATTTCCCCCTTCTTTGAATTTTCTTACTGCAGGGTTTGAAACCATATTGAATTTGGCTGCCATTAGGTGTCACCACATTTGAATCCTGCTTCTGTGGGTTTACACCGTTTTGAGTTTTGCTGCTTTTGAATTTGCCCGCTTTGAATTTTGCCACAGTGAGGTTTACACCATTTAAAGTTCTGCTGTTTTCACACTGCGCCACCTTGATTTTTGCTACTGTGAGGTCTCACCAACCGGAATTTTGCAACTGTGGGGTCTACACCATTATAAGGACCTTTGAAGACTAGGTAAGGGATGATGCAACATTCCCACAAATCCTGTAGCCATTATCTGTCCCCACGTGAAACTCTGCTGCTCTGAATAAGGAGACTGCAAAGTCTCGAAAGTTGGAACTCTTCAGCTTGAATCTAGTCATTTGTATTTTGTCACAATGACGCTTACCTCATTTGAACTCTGCTGCTGCTGATTTGTGGCACTTTGAGTTTTACTACTTTGAGATCTGAAAACATTCTTTGCTGTGCTTCCTCTGAACTTTGATACTATGATGATTTCTCATTTAAACTCTGCTGCTGTTGACTGTTCCACCTTGAGATGTGTCCCTGAAATCTGAAACCATTTTAGGCTGTACTTTCGAAATTTAGCCATTTGCATCTTGCTACCATGGTGCTTCTCATTCAAACTCTTCTGCTGTTGATTATTGCCTCTGAGTTTTACTACTGTGAGATATGAAACCATTTCAGGCTGTGCTTCCCCTGAATTATGCTATGATGATGCTTGTCTCATTTTGAGCTCTGCTGCTGGAGTCTTGCCACTTTGGAATTTGACACCCTGGGGTTCGCACCATTTTAGGCTCTGCTGCCTCTGAATTTTCACCATTTTAATTGTTGCTACCATGATGGTGGGGGCATTTTGAGCTCTGCTGCTGTTGAGTGTTGCCGCTTGAATATCATTACGGTGAGATCTGAAACCATTATGGGCTCTGCCACCTCTGAATTTTCTACCATTTGAATTCTGCTACCATGATGATTGGATTATTTTGAGTTTTGCGGCTTCAAATTGGACCACTCTGGGCTGTGAGATTGCGAGGTTTGAAATCTTGCAGGCTATGCTGCCTCAGAATCTCATTTGGCCACATGCAACACTTAGCTGGTGTCTTGTAGGGATGGACGGTGACCTACCTGATCTTGCCAAGGCAAGTGATGGGTCTGGGATTGTGTTTTCCAATGACTCTTGTGGACATAACACGTGTGACGCTCTAGGGTGCTCACATGTCCTTGGGCCCATAGAGATAGGATTGTTGGTGAGGAGCTGCGATGTGGAGCTGTTGGGTACTGTGATGTCATTTAGCTTTTTCTCTCAATAATTATGGGATTGGATTGGGGTATAACCATAGTTTGGGTGCGCATTAGCCATGGGTGTGTTAGGTGGGTTAGCTGCAACGTCAGCACTGAGAAGAATTCCCCTTAACCTCTCCCTCTAATTGCTGCATATGATACGGTTGTGCTGGCGATTTACGCTTGACCTTGAGATAATTACTTTGCTTGTGTCACACAAATAGTAACAAAGTTTAGAGTTGTATTGATTTTGCTTGTGATTCCCGGCCGACACATGTTTCGACAGCTTATCACCCTCAAGGCTGTTACATGCGTTATATTAAAATATGTTTGGTAGTTTGAAAAATCATGATTTTAGTAACAGGTAATGCAAGCGTTACCGTTCATAATTGAGCAAATAATAAAGATAATAAAAGAAAAAGCATAATTTTTTTATAAAAGATTGGTTTGCATACCATAGACAGGCAGGTTGATGGGACATAAAGAAAATAAACACAGTATTGTTCCATTAGAATTGGACATTGCAATATCATACATATTATCAGTATTTGTTGACTCACTGCTCATATGGATGCATGAAAATAGTCTCCCTTAGTGGTATAGGTGAAAACTAAGTGATCAATCATCGTCCGTATTTCTGCATGGAGCCCCATTATGTCTATACCAGGTCTTATTGGTCAAAGATTCCATTCTGATTTTCATAAATGAATATTGGTGAATGGTGAGTGAGGTTTAGGTTTGAGGTTATCCTTCTTACTACTGAGTCTCACTAAATAATGTCACCCTTGGTGTGATTGTCACATGCATGGGTGTATGATACACAAAGGGGAGGCCTTGCCAGCAATATCTGGGTATAGGTACCTGTATGGAGATATAAAAAATCATGTGGCCTTGTTATTTGTCAATTGGTCAGTTCCAATGGGTAGACTCCATTATAGTTCATAAAGGGTCACTTACCCCTGCTAGTTACAAAGCCTTGTTGACAGAGTGCCAATTGGCTCCAGCGTCCATCTGGTATTATCCAATAACGTATCTTGTTGCTGGAGAGTGCTGCAATACGATACATAGGGTATTGGACTAGTGTCCCTGCAGTTGGCTGCACATTTTTATACTCGAACGGCCATATCAGTTATTACATGTGGTTTAGTTCTTACCTACAGGCGTCTTCTTAGTCACAGCCCCAGTAAGTTCGGTAGATTCAGGCATCTAAATTAGCCTCTCAGACCTGTAAATCATAATGCCCTGTTTAAGATCTAGATAAGGGTCACAAGAAAACTAAAGGAACCAGGTCAAATCTGAGTACAGAGGAACTAAACGCACTTAAACTGGCATCAGAGAAAGATGTTGTTATTAAAGAGGCAGACAAGGGAGGGAATGTGGTGGTTATGAACACCCAGGACTACCTACGCATGGGTTTGGCGCATTTAAGTACTCCAGGCTGCTACAAGAAATTGACAACTAACCATAGCAATGATATTGTACTGAACCTTCACTCCCTGGTACAGGATTGGCATGGTAGAGGCCCGTTGCCAGATGGTGAGAAAAAGATTCTAACCAGAACCAATCCGACCATGCCAACCATGTATTTTTTACCCACAATCCACAAGCGTTTTGACATGCTCCCAGAGGTCTGCCCCATTATGAGTGGGATAGGATGGGCCACGGAGGGTTTATCCAAATATATTGAAAAATGTAATTAAAGATCATGTAACAATACTCCCATCATACATCTAGGACAGTAAGCACGTTTTACAACTACTGTCGGATGTGAAATGGCAGGATGGGTATCAGCTAGCGACATTGGATGCTACGGCTTTCTATACGTCAATAGCACATGACCAGGCAATTAAACCTATTGAATATACTTTTCAGGATTTTTCTGCGTCCTACTGACTACATGTAGAGATGCTTAAGGAGTTCCTCAAGTTTACTCTCGAGAACAATGTCTTTCTTTCTGCAGAGTCTTACTATGTTCAAACCAAAGGGGTAGCCATGGGAGCAAAATACGCTCCCCCACTGGGAAACCTCTTTATGGCTCGCTATGAACAGGTGCATACACTGAGTAGTGAAGAATACAACAACCAGGTTATTATTTGGCAATGCTACATTTATGACGTTTTGGTCATATGGCAGGGCACATTTGACGAATTTGCAAAATACATGGACTACCTGAATGACAAAAGCTTTGGCACCAAACTGACAGGCTTTTATGACAAATGTAAAATAGATTTCCTTGATCTTCACATTTATGTAACTGAGATGGGATACACACCAGCACATTTCGCAAGGCAACAGAAGTTAATTCTGCACTGCATGCAGACAGTTGTCATCGCAAGACAACCATAAATAACATACCACTGGGAGAATTCCATAGCGCACGCCGCAATTGCAGTGAAGACATGACTTTGTCTAAAGAGTGTGATTTACTGACCAGCAGATTCCAAGAAAAGGGTTATTCAACCAAGATCATTATACAAGCGAGCACAAAATCAAACAGCAGGAAACGAGACAAAACACGTCATAACATTGACATAGTGACACAGTATTCTAAGGATTCTCATACGTTATACAAGAAATTGCAACGACAAGACATTGGGACATTTTACTTATGGACTCAGATCTATGTCCTTTCTTAGATCAGAAACCTAAATGTATATTCACCAGGGCACCAACCATCAGAAACAGACTCTGTTCATCATTTCTAGACACAAGCCCAATGAGAGGGGCCAACTGTTTGAAACCGACCCTAGGCTTCCATAAAAGTGGTACCTGCATATGTGCAGGTACGCACACCCGGATTGTCGAGAATATACTGACACTCAAGGAATACAGGAGTACATCAATTGCAAAACAAACCTTGTAGTCTCTGCTATCATCTGTGTATGCAAGAAGCTATACATAGGCAGCACCATTAGACAGCTGCGGGCAGCAATCAGAGAACACATGACCAGCTTAAGCAGTCAGGATCGCCAACTACCGTTGGTTAATCATTGGTAGGAATGCCATCAGTTGGTAGATAAAAAAAGACCTGAGATTCATAGGGTTTATGAAGGCCAAGCTCAATAAAAGAGGAGGCGATTGCATACAAAACACTACAACAAATTGAATCATAGTGCATATGTATTTTGTGATGTGTAACGTTTAAACTCAATTCCCACCATGAAATTAATGTTTTCTTGTGAAAAGTGTTATTGATTGCATGCATTTGAATGTAGACGACATGTCATTGTTTGGAGATTTGCGCGGAGTGGCCCCATTATCTTCACCAGGCTTGTTTTTAGATGACGTTACAGTAAATGTTCCATCAAACCAACATATGATAAGCTAACACTACACCAGACAGACCTGTTTGTCACATCAATATCACATGATGAGGAAAAAGTTATGTCACTGTTAAGGGATAGCTAACAACATTACGATACCTTTGTCAAATTAACAAACAGCCAAAAGGGTTAACAATCCAATACATCACAAAGATGTTTATTTTTTAAATGCATCATGCTTTATTTACATGGTCTGAGATAAGATCATGCTAGCATGAAAGATTCAAATTAACAAGGAGCTATCTTAATAATGTCCTTATTGAGGGTCCATAGATGCAAGTACTCAGTGATGTTCTGGCCGGTCCTCTTTGTAGTGGTTGGCAACATTCTGTTGTATGTCCTTTGACATCTTGATGACTTGGTTGGGGGTGAAAGATTCTTCCAGCGTGTCAGCCAACACTTTTGCCTTGTCCTTGTTTGTACAGGAAAGGTGGGTCTTGCCTTGAATTGGTGGGCTGGATTCTTTTTTGCCAGTCAGGCGGCGTGTCATCTTCCATATCGACTTATCCGTCTCCTCCAGCTGTGTCGCTGCAGCCTCCCATTTGTTACCTCTGTGCTCCTGGATCTGGTCTTTGAGTAGCTTTGTGAGCAGGTTGTATCTCCTCAGTAGGTCAGGTGTTCTGGCTTTCTGTCATTGGTGTCTAGCTCTATTTTTGGCCACAATAGATCTTTTGATCCCCTCTGGCAAGTCATAAATAGAGCAGCGTGCAAGTCCTTGTTGTGGGACACTCTTTTCAACAGCATGCTGGATTGAAGTCAGAGGTGGTTCACAGCCTGTTCGATCACTTTAGTGGATTTGAGAGTGGATTTGAGAGGGCCAGGATTTTGTCATTTTGCTTAGCTCTTGTTTGTAGAGTGTAGAGTGTCCAATTAGCCTTGTTAAAGTTGTATCTTGAGACTTGTTGGTGGACTTCTACCTCATCACCAATTTTGACTATCACAGGTTTGTGATCTGAGGTCAGCTCTGATATGGTTTGTAGCTCCACAGTCTGGGTGAGAAGTTTCAGCATTACAATATTCAGGACATCTGGCGCATGGCTTGCAATGCTGGGGTAATGGGTAGGTGGTTCTGTTGGTCCTGCAACCACAAAGTCACCTCTTCTTGAGTATCAGAGGAGAGTCCAACCCTTGCTGTTTTTTGTCCGAGAGTTCCAGCTTTGCTGTTGTGCATTCAGATCACCTCCTATCATCGATGGGAGTTTTGAGTCTAGTAGGGTGTCAATGTCGCTCTCTATCAGAGATGCCCTTGATTTGTGGTCTTCTCGGCAAGTCCTGGTGCTAGTCTGCCTGTGGGATTGTAGCTGTGACGCTGGAAATGCATCAGAGGGACAGGGCCTCTGAATCCTTGTCCTTTATTGCTTTATCATGTATGTTCTGACTTGTTTTCCACGCAGGAGTTCATGGGGGACTCCTGCCGGTGCGGGTCTTCCTGTATTAGGTTTGATGAACAGACCCTTGGGATACCCTTATGGCACCCATGGGTGGGAGTACGACCCTGTACTCCTAGTGTATGTTTTTGGGCACCTGTGTGTGACCCACAGAGCAGGGTATGGGCTCGTGGCAGCTCTGTGCTGAATTGACAGGTGCCCTGCGCATCCTCCATTTTGGGATGTCCAGGTCCGGTCATTGAATTAGTGGATTCCTGATGGAGACAAGATGGCCCCCATGGCCTCTTGCCATCCATCGCCTGTTACTTTGGTTTTCCTGAAGTCCCGGGAAGCCCCGACTCTGTCCCTTCCCCCTGACTGGCTGTTGGGTGGAAGTTCCATATATGGTAGTGTGGGGGAAGTGCCGACCAGACTGGCAGAAGCCTTCCCAACGACCGTATGTTGTAGGTACACCCGTGGGGTGGACCTTGGGTGAATTGAGTGTGTGACGAATATGCATTCTGTGTTATGGGTGTCAGTATCTGGTGTTTGACACAATGACTGAGACAGCCCTGCCCGAAACTGGTATGAATGCAGTGGGTAGTGCTGAATGGAAGAGTACTTGTCCGAATCCACATTCTGTGTTGTGAGTGTCTGGATGGAGAAGAATGGCCTGAATGCACTGTGCACCTGATTGGCTGACTGCCTGAATGCCCTTCTGAGTGAGTGGTTGCCTTAACGTGACCCAGCAGAGGGAATGGGAGATCAACTAGTATATCTGGGGGCCTCTCACGGCTAGAAATCGTTCAGAAGCTGAAGTTGATACTTGATGCTTACTCTCGAAGCCGAGCTGTAAGGAGGAGGTGAACCGCTGTTCCCTTCTGTGCAATCTGAAAGCTGCTGTGTCTTCAAGAACTGATCCAAGAGAACACCTGGTAAGGAGACCTCGCCCCGAGCTATGAGGGACCATCGTGCACAAGATGATCTTTTTCAAAGCTCTCTGGTAGACAGACCACTGTCACAGACCAGAGCCGCCGTGCTCCCGTTACCTAAAAACATTTTGATCCAAGGACTCCCTTGTTCATCATTGTCGACCGTTTTTGCCCTGCCGGAGAAAGTCAAGGCTGTCGACGACCGAGGAGTATCCGCTGGTGGATTTCCCGCCACCCGAATACCTCAGAGATGCCGACGAAGCTACTGAAGCCAGCCGTGGGTACGTCCCGGTCGCCGACGCCAGACGCTGATGACTCGACGCCCTCGCTGGGCCAAAGTTCTTCACTGACTCTTTGTGGCAACGAACCATCATCGCTGAGGTGCACTGCACACCTCCCCTGTTGCAGGACGTTTTGGATCACTCGTCTATGAGCACCACAAGGACCAAAGCTGCTGCCTCAATGACAACGTTCATCCTTTCTTCATCTCAGCAGTTCAACGACCCGTGGCTCCTGCTTATAAGGGAGTGCACTCAAGAAGGGCCCGTTGATTCCCCGACGAAGAACTCTACAACACAAGGTACATTGGGTTGCAGAACTATAGAAGATAAGACTCTAATAGACAATATATAGACTGGGCTTGAAGTGCATCTTCATTTACAGGTTGCCCAGATGGGGGAATCCTCATACAGAACTGTGTCTGGTGAGTAGGGACCCAGTATTCTGCCAATTGTCTAACCAATGTATCTTCCTCCTAAGTCTATGGTTGATATCGTGTTACTGTGTTGATTTGTATGCTATTTGAACTGAGTACAGTTGAAGCATTTTAATGGAATCAGAGTTATCGTGGTACCACCTAGAACAGTATATATTTTATCATTTTAGAATTGTCGGAGCAGAAAGTGTATTATCGTGATTGTGTATATAATCTTGAACCTTATTTATAGAAAGACAGCGTTTTAACTAATTCAGTGTGCGGACATTCCTTTGTGGGTGCTTGGGGACTACACTGTACTTAAGAACCAGCCCGCATCACCTCCTGAGTAGCTAGGCCTCGATTGCTCGTCCATTGCTACCACAATAGAGAATATTGGCTGGGGTCCTCTGTGCCTCTCCTCTACCATATAGAGAGCAGGAGTGCAGACTCCCCCCACCTGTGTGTTTATTTACAGTAGTATATGCTTGCAGTAGTGGATTTGGTCTTGGAAGAGCATGGGAGCTGTGGAGACTCTGTTGGTTATTTGTCCTTTGCTGTTAGTTTGCCCGTTTTGCCTTGACTAGGTAGGGACAGCCACAGTAGGTTGCTGGGGGTGCACCACCACATTGCAGGGTCCTTTTTTTGATCACACGGACATTTCTTAGCTTTGTGGTTCTCGACGCAGCAGACGCAGCGTGGTTGCTGGTGGCAGGATTCTGAGGTGTGCCCAAGCCGTTGGCAGTTGTAGCATATCACAGGGCCTCTTCTCTCTCTCAGTGCTTCAGTGGTGACTATTCATTTGCAGAGACTTGTGATTTTTCTGGAGGTCCCAGGGATTTTCGCCATGGGGCCTTAATTTAGGTAGCGTGTCATCCAGGTGGATGGGAACAGAATAACTCTGTACTCCAATAATCAGATTGACCCAGGAAGACGGCAAACTTCTTTCCTATATGTAACCTGGTGGCCATTTTAGAGTGATAACTATGAACAAGGTTGGCCCATGTGTTTTGCTGCTTTGGCACCCGAGTACCACCAGGTGTTAGCATCAGTGGCTCAGGCAGGGTGTTCCCGACAGCACTCCCTCTACAGTGACATGTCAGGGTGTTGGTTTACTGGGGTGATCTTTGTGGAAGTGATTCACTAGTCTTTGTGCATGGACATTGGTGGCAGGTTCCCATGTTCTATCATAAGGCCCATAGCCTTTCCAGTCAATGAGGTTATATAGTGTGTTCCTCACCGAGTCCAATATCTTTTCACCTCATAATTAGGTCCATCTTGGTCTACTAGTACTGGGGGTGGTTCTGTAAGAGTGCTGGGAGTGTCTGGGTGTACTGGTTTTAGAAACGAGACGTGAAATACATGGTGAATGTTTAGAGTCCTTGGTAATTCTAATTTCACTGCAACAGGGTTGATGATGGCAGTGATCAGATAGGGCCCTATGTAACGTGGATGACATTTTCTGGGACCCCTAAATCGAATATGTCAGGTGACCAACCACACCGGATCTCCAATTTGGTAATGGGTGTTGAACCTCTTTTTTTATTAGCATGTATTTTGTGCCCGTCTTTAGCCTGTTGTAGATTCATTTCAGCTTGCTGTATTGTGCGTTGGATAGTGTCATGTAGGTGTGGCACTGTGGACATTTCAGAGGCCCCTGGGGGAGGGGTCATAAACCAACCTGCATGGGTGCATGCCATGGAGGAAATAGTATGGTGTGAAACCTGAGGAACTACGTGTGGTGTTGTAAGCGTATTCCACCACCCATGAGATATCTACCCAATCTTGGTCTGTATAAGGCAGAAGGCACTGCAGATAGTTCTCCAGGGTTTGATTTATTTGTTCAGTTTGTCCATCGGTTTGAGATTGATGACTGGTGGATAGACGAACATCTATTTGTGCTAGGGCGCAACACCTTTTCCAAAACCGGGATATGAATCGACTTACTCTATCTGAGATTACTACTGAAGGGAAACCATGTCATCTAACTATTTTGTGTAGGAATGTCTGTGCTAGTGCCATGGCCGTTGGTATGCCTTTAAATGCGGTGAACTGGGCCATCTTGGAAAGTAAGTCTACTACCACCAGAACTGTGTTATATCCGGGGTTTGAAGGTAAGTTGGTAATAAAGTCAAGAGATATAGTGTAACAGGGAGCCAGTGGTGTCGGCATGGGTTGCAACAGGCGTTGAGGTTTCTTTTGTGATGTCTTTTGCTGAGCAATCAAATCACAGGTGTTTACGTGATGAGCGACATCATGGTGTAGGGTAGGTGTCATGCCCCGCATTCCTGCATACAGACGTCTGGGGGCGTCTGTCTTCATGTGGAAGCTGGCCTGGCGACTGCACTCGGTTCGCGAGATACACCGCACTACACTTCCCGGCAATCCCTCTGCTCGCGGTCACGTGAAGCGCACGTAACGTGTCCTGCGTCTTTGAGTGCTTCCAGTACTTAGTTCGGCAAATCCCAGCAACGGGTGCTCCTAAAACTAAGCAATTAGTTTGCGTGCCAGACTCTTTGATATTCTGATTCCTGTATTTTCCCAGACCCGGCTCGTGCATCAAAGGATTAGTCTTTCGCTTTCCCCTCTACGATTTCTGGCGCTACATTCCCTCCGCTGTTTCCCTCGGTTATTGAACATACGGCTATCAAATTGGACTGCCTTCATTTTGCCCTTGTTTGTGTGACGCTTGCTAAGTACATTAATCTCACGTCCAGCGCAGCCTACATTAGGAAACTTTGAGCTGGACTCCTGTTCTCTAGTTTCTTTTCTCCGCACTGGCTACTGTTTCCACTTGCTCCTTGGGACCCCCACCTCTCACAAGATCACAGAAGACTCCACTTTTCGGATCTACCAAAGACACTGTTTTGTTTATCACAAGGAACTTTGTTCTACACACCGCAGTGACCCCTTGGACGCTTTCCTGATTTGAAGGTCACAACTTGGATTGGTTATTTTCATTTTGGGACGCTTTGCTGATTTCATTGGGGATTATTCTTGGACTATTTAGTTGCGCCCTCGTGCCGTTCAGGTTAGTTGGTTTGCACAGACTTTCAACTGGGACTTCCTTTCCTTCTACTCTTCATCACCATTTTGCTGATTCCTAGTAGGTTACTGGAATTCTCCTTGGCTACGCAGGTAAGAGGGGGTACTTGTGGGTGGTGATTGCTGCATTTTGGCATACCTGACTGCTCTCCTGAACTGCTATTTTATGCTTTGTTCCCTTAGCTCTGGTATCACTGCTCCTGCGTTTCCACTCAAGCCCCTGGCCTGTTAGTCATATTACATTTCTACAGGCTGCACTCTTGGCGGGAAAGTCTTGTTAACGTCTCAGAGTGAAGGGTTCCCATAGAGTGGATGCTCATCTTGTATCCTTTTTGAAGTCTGTATCCTTTTCAAGGTGCGCTACAAACCCTCCAAAAGGGATGTTTACTTGTATGCTTTTGAAAGTGTGACAGATTTAGGAGCCTATTTTTGCCTGTCGGTCATGGAAACTGGACCTGATCCAATGGCTGCCTTGTTGCAAGCCTTTGCTGCCCTACGTACCGACATGGCATCCGCACATGCGACCCTCCATCAACGCATGGATGTGCTACAGAGTTTTGTGCAGCCTTTGCCTCCCGATGAGGAGTTTGGTGGTGCTGCTGTCGCAGCAGCCCCTCCAGTACCCCAGGCGCAACCACCTGCTCCAACACCCGTTGTGCTCCCTGGAGCTTTTCCTTTGGCCCCACCGGAACGTTTTTTGGGAGATCCCAAAAGCTACCGGACTTTTGTGAATCAATGCCGGTTACATTTCCTTTGTCGACGACTGGCATTTCCAGACGCTACTACTAAAGCAGCGTTTGTTCTTTCCCATTTTGAGGGGACCGCAGCGGCTTGGGCTAATCAGTTACTAGAAGCAAATGACCCAGCCCTGTATGACTTTGATGCCCTTATTCAAACTATGAATAGCGTGTTTGATATGCATTACAAGGCACAAACTTCAGATCTTGAATTCCTTGCTATCAGTCAGGGCAAAGCAGACCTTTTGTCCTATCTTGTCCACTTCAATCATTTAGCAGCGGAAACCACGTGGCCCGAACCGAAGAAGGCGGCTGTCTTCTATAAGGGACTGGCAGTTGAAGTGAAGGATTCCCTGTCAGTGGTGCCCGCTCTGCCGTCCGGCTTTCCTGAACTATTGGACCTGGTCTTGCAGGTTGATGCTCGGCTGCGGCAGAGACGTGGCAAAGTCAGAATTGGCATCTCCGGCCCTTGCAGGAGAACCTGAACCAATGCAAATAGGTGCAATTAGGGGTCTGTTAACCAAAGACGAGCGAGAAAGGCGTATGGTTAACAATTTATGCTTCTATTGTGGGCAGTCCGACCATTACATTCGTGCCTGCCCTAAGAGACCTGTCAAGACCGCGGGAAACGCCAGGACTCGTCCTTAAGCCGAGCCTTGAGGACGAGTCTCCAAATGGACGGCTCAGACAAATGCCCTCCCTATTCGCAAATCTACCTCGCCATGTGTTTTGCGATCCCTGGTGAGGTGACCTTCACTAACCCGGTTATGATCGATTCAGGGGCTAGGGGAAAAATACGGACATCCAGTTGGCAAAACATCATGGCTTAACTGTGGTTCCTATGGTCAGACCCGAGGAGGTACATGCGGTAGACGGCTCTCGTCTAGTATCCGGATGGGTAACAAACCAGACAGTCCCGCTTTACATGTCTACAGCAGAAGCCCATGCAGAACAAATCGTGTTCAACCTTATTTCTGCTCCCCAGTTCGGGATTATTCTTGGTCTATCCTGGCTCCGCACTCATAATCCCGTAATAGATTGGATCAAACAAACAGTCCACTTTTTTTCTGTGTTTTGTACTCAACATTTTTTTCAAAACCCGGATGTGGCGTCTTTGTCTCTTTGTTTGGCCTTGGTGGCCAATCTCTCCTCCATTAATGCTATGCTGAGTACTCCTAAACCCGAATTACCAGCAATATACAAGGACTTCTCCGACGTATTCGACAAGGGGCTATCAGAAAAACTCCCTCCTCATTGCTGCTATGACTGTCCCATTGATTTGGTGTCTGGGGCAGTGGTACCTCACGGTCGTGTCTACTCCCTGACCGTAAAAGAAGAAAACTATCTAAAAGAATATGTGGATAAGGCGTTGCGTATGGGGCACATTCAACCTTCCCGTTCCCCTGCGGCCTCTCCCATATTCTTTGTGCCAAAGAAGGAGGGGGATCTACGCCCTTGTGTAGATTATAGAGCCTTGAATAAAATAATGGTTAAAAACCAATACCCATTACCCTTCATCACGAACTACTCGATAAGATGACATCCTCTACCATTTTCACTAAATTGGACCTCAGGGGGGCATATCATTTGGTGAGAATGTGAAGCAGGGATGAGTGGAAAACTGCTTTCAAAACGAAGTTTGGGCTTTATTTTTTTTTTTTGTAAAGTATTTTATTGGTTTTTTCAAGAAAGTGAGAAACATTACAAACTTACAAGTGTGGTAATAAAGAAACGATACAACAAAAAAAAGTAACGTGAGAACAACCAAAACAACAGCAGTCTACATGTAGCGTTAATTATGAGATGTTTGGTGGCAAGTAAAAATTATAGTTCCGATGTTACAGGAAGCGAGGGGAACAGATTCGGGTAATTCCATCTCTGTATCAGTATGAAAAATCGGGTGTTGTAGGACGCTACAGTCCCTCAGGGAGGCTTATAGTCTGCCTTGAAGCGCATGTCACTCAGGAGGGCTTTCCAGGAGTCCAGGGTTCCACTTGTGGCTTCTCCGCTGGTTGTGATCCCGTCCTGCCAGGCCCTGGTTTCAGCAGTCGTCCATCTCGCCAGTTCGCTCAGCCACCGAGCATGGCTGGGGCCCGCTGGAGTCTTCCAGGCCATCGCTATTGTTCTCTTGACCAAAATGCATGAGATGTCCATTAGTTTCACCAAATGTTTAAATTTGCCCGGTCTAGGATATATACCTAGTAGGCACTCTCCGGGCGTCCAGTCGTATCTTACCATGCCAGCTTCTGCGCAGGATTGTTTGGCTTTGAACCAGAGTGATTTCACTTTGATGCAGGACCAGAACATGTGGATCATGTCTGCCTTGTCATTTCCGCACCATGGGCACGTCGGGGGTATTTTCGGGTTGAATGAGGCAATCCTGTGGGGAGTCATATATGTCCGGTAAAGGACATTCAGCTGTATTTGTCCGAATCTGGAATTCCGGGACACTTTCTTGGGGTAGATCAGTGCTCTCTCCTATTCCTTGTCAGTAAGTGGTGATTCAAGATCTGCCTCCCATTTCGCCTTCAGTGCCTGACCTTTGGGGTTAGGCTTGTCTATGAGTCTGTTGTAAAGTCTGGAAACTGGTCTCCATCCATCTGAGAGGTCGTGCATTTCCTGCAGCAGTGGGTCTGGGGTGGGCTCTTCCGGCCAGCTGTTCCACTGCTTCTTAGCGATCTGTTTGATCCTGTGGTACCAGAGGAACTGGCCCTTGGATAGTCCTTCAATGTTCTGTAACGACTCGAAGTCCCTGAATTCCCCATCAGTGAACATGTCTCCCCATGTATATATGCCTGCTTCCTCCCATCTCCTGGTAGTGGGAAGTTCCGCCTCCGACTTGCACACATCCACCATTATGGGGTTATCCGGTGAGTACGGATGTTTCACTTGCCTTATGTGACAGGCCCTGACCCATATCTGCCTGCCCAGCTTGACAATCAGCGGAGTTTCGGGAGGTAGCCGAGGGGGAAACCATAGAGTTTCTTTGGGGATTAAGTTTGTGGAAGATTGCCTGAGTAGTTCCAGTTCGGCCGATGTGTCATCAGACAGCCACTTCGTAATGTGACTGAGCTGGGCCGCCAAGTAGTAAAGGTGAAGGTCTGGGAGTTTTATTCCGCCTTCCTTATGCGGGAGAGACAGCGTGGCCAGTGTGAGCTTGTGTCTGCTCGGACCCCACAAGAAGTCCTTGATGATGGCCTCTAGTGTCTTGAAGAAAGGCGGGCGAACGTAGTGGCAAATATTGGCAAAGAAGTACAGGAATCGAGGAAGGATTATCATTTTGGCAATCGCCGCTCTACCCACCATTGACAGTGGTAGCTTGGACCAAAATTTGATTGAACGCCGAAGGCCGGTGACTGCTGCTATAGTGTTATGTTCGTGTGTGAGTAGCGGGGTGTGACCCACATTGATTCCCAGGTACCGGAACTTGTCAGGTTGCCACTGTATTCCGATAGGCGGGAGGTCGTCTACTGCAATGCCCCTCAGGCTAGCTAGGGGGAATGCAGTTGATTTGTGTCTGCTGAATCGTATCCCTGAGTACTTTGCATAATTGTCGAGAACTTCTAGCGTTGTGGGTGCGTTGAGCTCAGGGTTCCTCAAGTAGAGAAGTACATCATCCGCGTATAATGAAATTATGTTGTAAACGTTGCCCACCTTAATGCCCGCATCAAAAAACTGTTGGCGAAAGTATATGGCTATTGGTTCTAGGCCCAATATATACAGCATGGGCGAGAGTGGGCACCCCTGTCTCGTGCCACTTTGTATTGCCCAGGATCCCGAGACAATTCTGCCTGTTTTAACCCTTGCCATTGGCGAATTATAAAGTACCTGGATCCATCTGATGAAGCCCGCACCAAAGCCGAAGCCCCTCAAAACCTCCACAAGCCACTCCCAATAGATAGAGTCGAAGGCCTTGATGGCATCAAGTGACAGTATCGCCAGGTCCTCCTCTCGGTCGTGGGTTTCGGCCATGATATGTTGTAGTCTCCTGAGGTTGGCCGTGGTGTTGCGTCCTGGGACGAATCCATTTTGATCTTCGTGAATTATGGATCCTACCACTCTGGCGAGTCTGTTGGCTAATATAGAAGTGAGGATCTTGCTGTCGTAATTCAGCATGGCCAAAGGTCGATAAGAATCACAATCGGTGGGTGACTTGTGCGGCTTGAGCATTGGAATAATTATGGTCTCTTTCATGGTGTTGGGCAGGATGCCATTTGTGTAGGCTTCTTGATAAACTTCATGCAGGATGGGGGTGAGGATGGGTTCGTAGGTCTTGTAGAATTCGGGCGGGAGACCATCACTGCCGGGGGCTTTGCCATTAGCGAGCGATCTGATGGCCGCTGTCACATCTTCGGAAGTGATTTCCGAGTCCAGTTCCTCCCTCTGCTCGCTGGAGATTTGAGGGAGGCCTATCTCCTCCAATGTTTCGATTAATTCTGCGGCGGGCACCTGGGACTCGTGGGCATACAATTTGGAGTAGAACTTAGCAAAAGTCTCGTTGATCTCCATCTGCGTCATGTGTGTTACTCCTTTTTCGTCCTTTATCTCCGTTGGCAGGTGTTTAGGGTGTTCCCGCTTGCAGAGCCAGGCAAGCAATCTGCCGGGTTTGTCAGACTCGCTGTGGGATCTGGCGGTATGTGTTGCGAAGTCAAATTTCTCCAGTCTGACCCATGATTCCTGACATTTTATACGGGCTGTTTTAAGGATCTTCTCGGACTCTGGGGAAATGTCAGGGGCGGACTCTAGTCTTGCGATCTCTAATTCCTGGGCCTCAAGAGAGGACTGTAGTTGTCTGCGGGTTCCGCCCGCTCTTGAAATGATTTCTCCCCTGGTAACCACCTTCATGGCCTCCCACAGTGTGGACCAGGTAGCCACCGATCCCTTATTGATTTCGACATATTCCTCTAGCTTCTCAGCAAGGTCCTCTCTGAACTCTGGATCATCCAACGCTGCTGTAGGCATCCTCCACATGGGAATTGGAGGTTTGGGTCCACGCAGCTGCCAATGCATGGCGAGCGGGGAGTGGTCGGAGATCGATCTCCCCAAATATTCAGTGGATGTGGCCAGTGGAGATTGTTCCTTATCAACAAACAAGTAGTCGATCCTTGTGTGGACGCCATGTGGAGCTGAGTAGTGTGAGTAAATTCTGGCCTCTGGATGTTGCACTCTCCAGATGTCTACCAGGTTGAGCTGGTCGAGTGTTTCCGTCAAGGAGGTGGATGCGGGATTGCTTGGCTGAGGAGGAGGGCGCGATCTGTCCTTGCTTAAGTCCATGACGCAATTGAAGTCTCCCCCCCACACGAAGGTCCTGCCTCGGTGTTGTGCCAGTCTAGCACTCAACGTGCTTAAGTATGACGGGATTCCATGCTGCGGAAAGTATGTGTTAATGAAGCACACTGGGGTTTGTTCTATGGTGCCCCACACTGATGTATATCTCCCTTCCTTGTCAGAATCCCAGCCTTCTAGCTGAAAAGGCACATTCGGGTTCACCCATATCAGTACGCTTCTCGCATATTTGGAGTAAGGAGACCCCCTCGTGGTCCCATCCCATCGATCTGTTAACTTAGACATGGAGTCCGCTGTAAGGTGGGTCTCTTGTAATAGCGCAATCGAGACCTTCTTCCTCCTGAGGTAGGACTGTACGCGGTTCCTTCTGAGGTATGAAGCCATTCCCCTCACATTCCATGTCATCACAACAAGTTGCGACGCCATCGGATCGGTGTTCTGAATTCGTCTTGGAGTTCTGGCCCTCTGGCCCGGTGGCACAACGAACCACAGGTGGCGTTCTGTGGGCGGGGGGCCCCTGGTTCATGAAGTCTTGTGTCGTAACTTGCCACCATCTTGTACTTTACCAACATTGATGATTCGTAGACTGCAAAACCAACTAAACTAATAACATAACACAAACTGGTGCGCCCAGCGACTACAACGCTGTCGCGGTGCTCAGGCGCTCTCAAGCCGTCTGAACCCATCCGGGAATCGGGCGTGAGCTGGGTCGGGCGGTGAACTGGCCCAATTGGATTGTCTGCTGGGGGTAGGGTTGGTGCGAGGCGGCAGGGCCGTGCGAGGGCCGCTTCCATAAGTTAAACTGTTGTTTGGATTACCTGCTGGGGTCCGGTTACTGGTGGTGCGAGGAGACTCGGGACTTAATCATCATTCCGAGGAGGATCCTTGCCATCGGCTAGGTTATTATCTTCTAGCCACATATTGGCCGCCTCCGGGTTTTCGAGAAATATCGCTCGCCCATTATAAACAACTCTCAGGCGCGCGGGGTACAGCAGCCTGTATTTAATGTCCAGTTGGCGAAGCTTTGCCTAGATCGGGACGAATGAGTTCCTTTCCCTCTGCACTTTCTGGGTGTAGTCGGGGTAAATAGTAATTTTTGAGTCCCCCCTTTCAATGGGACCTGCTTCCCTGGAGTGCCGTAGGATGGTTTCTCTATCTTGAAAATTCAATATTTTGGCTATTATTGGCCGTGGATGCGAGCCGGGGGGAGGACGTCTCTGGAGGGATCTATGTGCCCTTTCGACCGCAAAGCCTTGGGTTAGTTTTCCGGCCCCGATCTCTTGTAGCAGAAGGGTTTCGACATAGGATGTGGTGTTTAGGCCCTCTGTTCCCTCCGGGATACCCAGGATCCTGATGTTTCCCCGTCTGGCCCGTCCTTCGGCTTCCTCCAACCTTTCCTCCAGGAAGGCGACCCTCCTCTTTAGATCGGAGACTTCGGACTTCAGGGTTGTGGTGGCCCCGGACAGCTCCGTCGTGGAATTCTCGACGGTCGTTACCCTCTCCGTCAAGTTGCGGGCATCTTGGCGGATGAGTTGTATGTCTATTTTGAACTCATCAATCTTGGAGTCAATGTGGGTTCTCAGTGAGGCAATGGCATCCAATATCTGAGAGCGATTGTCGTTGACCTCCCCTTCGTTCGGATGAGTGTTTTCGGAGAGGCTAGGTCTGGACTGGGTGGAGGTCTACGCCTTGGTCGAGACAAAGGAGTCCATGGTGGCGGCCCTGCTCTTGTTCTTGGTGGCCATCTTGAAGCCGCTGGACGTAGATCGCCGAGTCGGGGAGCCAAGTGCAGGCGGCCCAAGGGTGCGGTGGTGGTCAGGGGCCCACCAAAGGGTATTATGTAGGCTCACGCACCTTGGGTTTCAGGGCCCCCGAGTGCTTCGGCTGGAATCAGATCGTTCGGGTGATGGCCGTGGGGCGGGGTGCTGCTTCTCAGAGGTGGCGAGTTTCTCTTTATGTGATGCCATCCACGTGGTTCTAGTTGTAGTCCGCGTTGCATAAATTGGGCCAGCCCAGGGGTAACGGAGTCAGGGGCCTGGGGGCCTGTGTCGATTCCAGTGTCAGACAGGGGTCGCCCCCCCCGGCCTTGTTGCCGATCCCCAAAGCGCTCCGTCAGGGGACGCTGGTTCAGGGGCTGCGTGAAGCTGTGCCAGGCGCCATCTTGGATCAATGCGCGGCGGAGGGGGGGGGTGGGATCCGGAGCCCGCTCTTCCTCACGGGGGCTCCGAAAATTCCAACACTCGAGTAATTCTTAATGGGGAGCACTTCCCCCACCGATGCGTGCTTTTCCGCTGGCTGCAACCACTCTTGTACCGGAGAAAAAGGATCAGGAAGCGGCGTCTCGGCCGGAGCCCGGCAGATCAGCTTCTGCCCTCCATCGGCTCCAAGCCACGCCCCCAGTTTGGGCTTTATGAATACTGTGCTATGCCCTTTGGGCTTTGTAACGCCCCAGCTACATTCCAACACTTCGTTAATTACATCTTTAGAGACATGCTGGATTGTTATGTAGTGATCTATCTGGATGATATCGTGATATTTTCGGATTCACTCCCTCAACACACCCAACATGTTCATTCAGTGCTGCAACATTTGCGTGAACACTCTCTGTATGCCAAGCTCGAAAAGTACTTGTTTCATGCATCCTCAGTAGAGTTCCTGGGGTTTCAGATATCCGCAAAAGGAGTGCTCATGTGTACCTCTAAGGTCAAGGCAGTAATGGACTGGCCGGTTCCGGACTCTGTGAAGGCGCTTCAGTCTTTTTTGGGGTTTTTGAACTTTTATAGGCGCTTTATTGCCTCATTCTCTGAAATCGTGGCACCCCTTACCCGTCTTACTAGTCTCAAGGTTCCATTCCTTTGGGACTACAAAGCCCAGTCGGCCTTTGAAGCTCTGAAAGATGCCTTTACTACTGCTCCTGTTTTGCAGCACCTGAACCCTGCTCTCCCTTATGTAGTGGAAGCAGATGCCTCCGCTATAGCAGTGGGCGCCATCCTTTCACAAATATGCCCTGGCATGCAACAATTACATCCAGTGGCCTATTTTTCCCGAAAGCTGTCCCCGGCTGAATGCAATTACACCGTAATGGAGAGAGAGCTCTTAGCAATTCGAGTGGCTTTTAAGGAATGGAGACACCATCTTCTGGGTGCTCGACATCCAGTAACAATGTACACCGATCACCGGAACCTTCAGGCACTGTCTCATGCAAAATGCACCAATGCCCGTCAAATACGTTGGCATTTATTTTTCACGCTGTTTGATTTTACAGTCACGTATCGTCCTGGCCCTCTACATGGTAAGACGGACGCCTTTTCCCGCATCGTTACTGATCTTGACACCCATAAATCAGCCAATATTGCCCTCAGGTTCTGTTTGTGTATGCTCGGTTTCCACCTTACTTCTTGACAGAGTACGGCAGTGGGCCAAGGACCATGTCTCTTTTCTCAACAAATTGGATGCCCAGATTGTTACAGGTCTTCCTTATGTTCATGGACGGATGTACCTGCCTGATAACCAAACCAGGCGGAAGGCCCTGGAATGGTCACATGATACCCCGTTAGCAGCCTGCCCAGGTCAACTCAAAACCTATGACCTGTTGCATCGATGGTGCTGATGGCCTGGTATGAAGAAGGATACCGAATCTTATGTATCTAAGTGTGCGGTATGCATGCAGTGCAGGAGACAACCGTGAAAACCCTTTTGTCTATTGGTGAACATACCCCTACCCCCACATCCGTAGCACAAGGTTACTCTTGACTTCATGGTAGAACTCCCATTGGTAAGGGGCATGTCAGCTATACTCGTGGTGGTTGACGTATTTACTAAAATGGCACGGTTCATACCATGTTCGGGGATACCTACTGCTCCAATTTTGGTCAGTCTGTTCTTCGATCATGTGGTACGTTTCTTCGGTCTACCTACAATCATGATTTCCGATCGAGGCGCCCAATTTACCTCACGGTTTTGGCGGGCTCTTACCCATTCCTTGGGGATTGATGCGCAGCTTTTGTCTTCTTACCATCCACAAACAGATGGCCAGACTGAACGTACCAATGGCACCATGGAGCAATACCTTCGTTGCTTGTGCTTACAACATCAATCTAACTGGTTATCTGTCTTGGGAACCACAGAGTTTGCATACAATAACTCACGACACTCATCAATAGGTTGTTCTCCGTTTTATGCCTTGTATGGTTTACATCCAAGAATCCTTCCACCTGTTCTACCTTCATTGGACCGAATACCTGCTGCGAAATCCACATGACACTCTGGTTGCCACACACAAGTCAGTCATTACACATCTACAAACTGCATGGTTCCGGGCGAAGTCACAAGTGGACAAACACCATTCGCCTGCTCCGTCCTATGCCTGAGGTGATTGTGTCTGGCTTTCAACCAAGCACCTCACCATTCAGTGTAAAAAGAAGTTGTCGCCTCGTTATGTAGGTCCATACAGGGTTCTTCATTGTCTCAATCCTGTCGCTGTCCGTTTGGATATTCCATCTCATTAGCGGATTCACCCTGTTTTTCATGTTTCTTTGCTCTATCCGTTTGCACCTGGCACCCGGCTTCCTGTTGCACCTGCCCCAATCACTGTTCAGGGGGAGGACGAATATGAAGTGCATGCAATACTGGACACCCGTGTACGTCATGGAGTACGATCCTACCTGATTGATTGGAAGGGATATAGTCTTGAGGATAGGACTTGGGAACCGGCATCCAATGTGCATGCACCCCGGCTATTATGTATCTTTTGGCTGGAAAGATGGCATGCCCGCAAAGGGTGGGCGTCCTTTTTGCGGGGGGGCTACTGTCATGCCCCGCATTCCTGCATACAGACATCCGAGGCATCTGTCTTCATGTGGAAGCTGCCCTGGCGACTGCACTCGGTTCGCGAGATACGCCGCACTACACTTCCCGGCAATCCCTCTGCTCGCGGTCACGTGAAGGGCCCGTAACGTGTCCTGCGTCTTTGAGTGCTTCCAGTACTTAGTTCGGCGAATCCCAGCAACGGGTGCTCCTAAAACTAAGCAATTAGTTCCAGTGCCCGACTCTTTGATATTCTGATTTCTGTATTTTCCCAGACCCGGCTTGTGCATCAAAGTATTATTCTTTCGATTTCCCCTCTACGATTTCTAGCGCTACATTCACACGGCTGTTTCCTCGGTTATTGAGCATACGGCTATCAAATTGGACTGCCTTCATTTTGCCCTTGTTTGTTGTGACGCTTGCTAAGTACATTAATCTCACGTCCAGCGCAGCCTACATTAGGAAACTTTGAGCTGGACTCCTGCTCTCTAGTTTCTTTTCTCCGCACTGGCTACTGTTTCCACTAGCTCCTTGGGACCCCCACTCGTCACAAGATCACAGAACACTCCACTTTCCGGATCTACCAAAGACACTGTTTTGTTTATCACTAGGAACTTTGTTCTACACACCGCAGTGACCACTTGGAGGCTTTCCTGATTTGAAGGTCAAAACTTGGATTGGTTATTTTCATTTTGGGACGCTTTGCTGATTTCATTGGGGATTATTCTTGGACTATTTAGTTGCACCCTCGTGACGTTCGGGTTAGTTGGTTTGCACAGACTTTCAACTGGGACTTCCTTTCCTTCTACTCTTCATCACCATTTTACTGATTCCCAGTAGGTTACTGGAATTCTCCTTGGCTACGCAGGTAAGAGGGGGTACTTGTGGTTGGTGATTGCTGCATTTTGGCATACCTGACTGCTCTCCTGAACTGCTATTTTATGCTTTGTTCCCTTAGCTCTGTTGTCGCTGCTCCTGCCTTTCCACTCAAGCCCCTGGCCTGTTAGTCATATTACATTTCTACAGGCTGCTCTCTTGGGGGGAAAGTCTTGTTAACCTCTCAGAGTGAAGGGTTCCCATAGAGTGGATGCTCATCTTGTATCCTTTTTGAAGTCTGTATGCTTTTCAAGGTGCGCTACAAACCCTCCAAAAGGGGTGTTTACTTGTATGCTTTTGAAAGTGTGACAGATTTAGGAGCCTATTTTTGCCTGTCGTTCATGGAAACTGGACCTAATCCAATGGCTGCCTTGTTGCAAGCCTTTGCTGCCCTACTTACCGACATGGCATCCGCACATGCGACCCTCCATCAACGCATGGATGTGCTACAGAGTTTTGTGCAGCCTTTGCCTCCCGATAAGGAGTTTGGTGGTGCTGCTGTCGCAACAGCCCCTCCTGTACCCAGGTGCAACCACATGCTCCAGCACCCGTTGTGCTCCCTGGACCTTTTCGTTTGGCCCCACCGGAACCTTTTTGGGAGATCCCAAAACCTACCTGACTTTTGTGAATCAATGCCGGTTACATTTCCTTTGTCGACCACTGGCATTTCCAGGCGCTACTACTAAAGCAGTGTTTGTTCTTTCCCATTTTGGAGGGACCGCAGTGGCTTGGGCTAATCCGTTACTAAAAGCAAACGACCCAGCCCTGTATGACTTTGATGCTCTTATTCAAACTATGAATAGCGTGTTTGATATGCATTACAAGGCACAAACTCTAGATCTTGAATTCCTTGCTATCAGTCAGGCAAAGCAGACCTTTTGTCCTATCTTGCCCACTTGAATCAATTAGCAGCGGAAACCACGTGGCCCAAACAGAAGAAGGCGGCTGTCTTCCAAAAGGGACTGGCAGATGAGCTGAAGGATTCCCTGTCAGTGGTGCCCGCTCTGCCGTCCGGCTTTCCTGAACTATTGGACCTGGTCTTGCAGGTTGATGCTCGGCTGCGGCAGAGACGTGGCAAACGTCGTGTGCCAACCTTCGCTGTCAGCTAAGTCAGAATTCCCATCTCCGGCCCTTGCAGGAGAACCTGAACAAATGCAAATAGGTGCAATTAGGGGTTTGTTAAGCAAAGACGAGCGAGAAAGGGGTATGGTTAACAACTTATGCTTCTATTGTGGGCAGTCCGGCCATTACATTCGTGTCTGCCCTAAGAGACCTGTCAAGACGGCGGGAAACGCTAGGACTCATCCTTAAGACGATCCTTGAGGACGAGTCTCCAAATGGACGGCTCGAACAAATGCCCTCCCTTTTCGCATATCTACCTCGCCATGTGTTTTGCGATCCCTGGTGAGGTGACCTTCACTAACCCGGTTATGATCGATTCAGGGGCTAGCGGAAATTATACGGACATCCAGTTGGCAAAACATCATGGCTTAACTGTGGTTCCTAAGGTCAGACCCGAGGAGGTACATGCGGTAGACGGCTCTCGTCTAGTATCCGGATGGGTAACAAAACAGACAGTCCCGCTTTACATGTCTACAGCAGAAGGCCATGCAGAGCAAATCGTGTTCGACCTTATTTCTGCTACCCAGTTCGGGATTATTCTTGGTCTATCCTGGCTCTGCACTCATAATCCCGTAATAGATTGAAACAGTCCAATTTTCTTCTGTGTTTTTGTACTCAACATTTTTTTCAAAACCCGGATGTGGGGTCTTTGATCCTTGTTTGGCTTTGGTGGCCAATCTCTCCTCCATCAATGCTATGCTGAGCAGTCCTAAACCCAAATTACCAGCATTATACAAGGACTTCTCCGATCTATTCGACTGGGGGCTATCAGAAAAAACTCCCTCCTCATCGCTGCTATGACTGTCCCATTTATTTGGTGCCTGGGGCAGTGGTACCTCACGGTTGTGTCTACTCCCTGACCATAAAATAATAAAACTATCTAAAAGAATATGTGGATAAGGCGTTGTGTTTGGGGCACATTGGACCTTCCCGTTCCCCTGCGGCCTCTTCCATATTCTTTGTGCCAAAGAAGGAGGGGGATCTACACCCTTGTGTAGATTATAGAGCCTTGAATAAAATAATGGTTAAAAACCAATACCAATTACCCTTCATCACGGAACTACTCGATAAAATGACATCCTCTACCATTTTCACTAAATTGGACCTCAGGGGGGCATATAATTTGGTGAGAATGCGAAGCAGGGATGAGTGGAAAACTGATTTCAAAATGAAGTTTGGGCTTTATGAATACTGTGCTATGCCCTTTGGGCTTTGTAACGCCCCAGCTACATTCCAACACATTTCGTTAATGACATCTTTAGAGACATGCTGGATTGTTATGTAGTGATCTGTCTGGATGATAACACACCCAACATGTTCGTTCCGTGCTGCAACGATTGCATGAGCACTCTCTGTATGCCAAGCTAGAAAAGTACTTGTTTCATGCATCCTCAGTGGAGTTCCTGGGGTTTCAGATATCCGCAAAAGGGGTGCTCATGTGTACCTCTAAGGTCAAGGCAGTAATGGACTGGCCGGTTCCGGACTCTGTGAAGGCGCTTCAGTCTTTTTTGGGGTTTTTGAACTTTTATAGGCGCTTTATTGCCTCATTCTCTGAAATCATGGCACCCCTTACCCATCTTACTAGTCTCATGGTTCCATTCATTTGGGACTACAAATCCCAGTTGGCATTTGAAGCTCTGAAAGAGACCTTTACTACTGCTCCTGTTTTGCAGCACCTGAACCCTGCTCTCCCTTATGTAGTGGAAGCAGATGCCTCCGCTATAGCAGTGGGCGCCATCCTTTCACAAATATGCCCTGGCATGCAACAATTACATCCAGTTGCCTATTTTTCCCGAAAGCTGTCCCCGGCTGAATGCAATTACACCGTAATGGAGAGAGAGCTCTTAGCAATTCTAGCGGCTTTTAAGGAATGGAGACACCATCTTCTAGGTGCTCGGCATCCAGTAACAGTGTACACCGATCACCGGAACCTCCAGGCACCGTTACATGCAAAATGCACCAATGCCCGTCAAATCCGTTGGCATTTATTTTTCACGCGGTTTGATTTTACAGTCACGTATCGTCCTGGCCCTCTACACGGTAAGGCGGACGCCTTGTCCCTCATCGGTACTGATCTTGACACCCATAAATCAGCATCACCAATATTGCCCTCAGGTTCTGTTTGTGTATGCTCGGTTTCCACCTCACTTCTTGTCCAAGGACCATGTCTCTTTTCTCGACAAATTGGGTGCCCAGATTGTTACAGGGCTTCCTTATGTTCATGGACGGTTGTACCTGCCTGATAACCAAACCAGACGGAATGCCCTGGAATGGTCACATGATACCCCGTTAGCAGCCTACCCAGGTCAACTCAAGACCTCTGACCTGCTGAATCGATGGTGCTGTTGGCCTGGTATGAAGAATGATACCGAATCTTATGTATCTAAGTGTGTGGTATGCATGCAGTGCAAGAGACAACCGGGAAAACCCTTTTGTCTATTGGTCAACATGCCCCCACCCCCACATCCGTGGCACACGGTTACTCTTGACTTCATGGTAGAACTCCCATTGGTAAGGGGCATGTCAGCTTTTTTATTTTTTATTGTAATTTTTTTGTTTATTCAAACTTTTATTACAACTTTTTTTATTACAAAAAAAAAACGCAGAAACAAGAACAAGAGTAAGAATAAGATGCACGTAGACAAAAGACAGGGACAGAAGCCAAGCAGAGCAGTAACAACAAAGACCTTCACATAGTAAAGCATATTCACGTTGTCATTTCTTCAAGCGGAAGGATCTTTTCTAAAAAGTTAATCACTGTACAGGTTAGATGGACATTTTGGCTAGAAAGCATCCTAAACTACCACTCATCAGAGTTGCCATTGAGAGGAGCATATTTGCCCAAAAACAGGGATCTCGCGTTTACTAGCTTCTCACATTCAGTTATTACATGTTTCAAGGATTCCTCATTGGCCAGACAGAATCTACATATGATATCCGTTGTTTTTATATCATGTCTGGTCCATAGCACATCTTTTGTATGGTAAACATTTAAGCGTAGTCTCAGAAATTTGTTTCAGTGATATCTAGATGGAAATTGGGTTCGATATTTTGGTAAGTTATCTAAGCTATTTGTCGCGGTGCCTAAATCCAAAGAAGTCTTCATGTTCGCACGAGTTTCTGCGTTCTGTATCCAACGCCACTGGCGGAATTTTTTTTTGGCTAGCTGTGGGCTCGCCATCACCATTTCCCATTTAATGTCAGCGGCGTCAACAATTAGTTTTATTTTGTTGACCCAGCTTTTCTGCAGTCCTTCATGTGGTCGTTGTGTGGATGCTGTCAAGATTCTATATGCGAGCATAGGTTAATACAAGTGTAATTTCCTTACAGTTGCAATAGATTTCCATAGCACCATAGTATGTAAGGAATCAAGACCAAGCTCATGTCTTATAGCTTTTATTGAGACATATGACGGGAGACTAAAGACACGTCTCCAGAATTCTTCTTCAAGTGTGTCCCAGCAAAGAAAGCTCAGGTTCCACCCTGCTTCAGAGCCGAAAGTAATCGCTGGGTCGACTTTCTGTTTATAGAATGTCAACACTGGAATTGTTGTAAATTTCCCATATTCCGCATGTATGCGGGCTCCCTGCAGTCCAAAGCCGGCCATCCGATTTTTTAGATCTGACAACCAACCTGATTCGCTTATGGAGTTGTTGAAAAGAATTCCTAGATAGCGAATGGAGGGAACATTTCCTATACTCTCATGACCAATAGACCATTTGAATGAATGATCTTTCTTTGTTAACACCTTGCCAACAGTCATAATCTTTGTCTTTTTTTCATTTATTGTTAACTCGTTGTAATTACAATATGGTTGAAATCTAATTAGCAGTCTTTGCAGTCCGATTTGTGTAAGGTCTGCTAGCACAATATCATCGGCGTAGATTGCCCAACTCAGATGTTGCCCATTCACCTTTGGTGGAAAACATGAGACCTCGCCAAGTGCTGATGAGATGTCAGAGATGTATAATTTAAACAATAGTGCTGCCAAGCGGCAGCCCTGCTTGACACCTCTATTTGTCGGAATTTTGTTTGATAACTCACCCAGAGCGTTCATACGTACACGCATTGTGGGGTGTGAATGTAGAGCTATCACCGGATCTAATAGCGATGTTGGACATTTCCACTTAACCAACTTTCCCCATAATTTGACTCGGTTTATTGAGTCAAAGCTTGACGCATGTCGATGAATGCTATAAATAGCTTTGACTTTTTCTTTAGCATTTCCAATTTTAACAAATTTAATATTATGAGATTTACTTCAGTCCCCACACCTTTGGTAAAGCCTGTCTGTCTACAGTCCATCAGACCGGCACCAAAGGCCCATCTCGCTAGTTTCTGTTGTAAGCAGGTTGCAAAGATTTTTCCAATAGTGTCTAAAAGAGAAATCGGGCGATAGTTCGAGGGGTCGTCTCGACTGCCCTTCTTAAACACTGGAACAACAATGGCCGTTCGCCATGACTCAGGAACTTCTTTCGCTGTTGCAATTAGTTCAAACAGATAGGCAATGAAGTGGGACCAATTCTCTTTTTTTTCTTTAAGCATGATATTCGTAATGCCGTCAGGCCCTGCGCCTCTTGAGTTCTTTAGATGTTGAATAACTTCTTCAATATCATCGATGTTCTCTGTCACATCCCAGGGATCAATACTTTCCACTCTCTGGACAAATTCGCCTAAAGATATGGTTCCGAATACATTGAGGAAATGTTCTTCCCATTTCATCCTCGATATTCCGTTTTACTGCAATAAGTCTTGATTTAAAGAACCTTGATTTAGGATCTTCCAAGTTTCTCTAGACTTGTGGTTCAGGATCAACTTTAACATGTGTTCACCTCTTTCCTGATCTCGCAAGAAGACAAAGGACTTTAACCAGTTTCTGTATTTCAACTTCCTTTTTTTGATTAATGAGCCTACGTTGTGACCATGTTGTCTCTTGAGCTGTCTTAGATCTTAGATCTTTGCGCAGCAACTTTTTTTCGTTCTGCACAGTGCGGCTGAAGACATGTTTCTGTTCTTTAGGCACGCTGGCTCCTGATTTGTTTATGAAATTCTGATAACATAGGTGCAAAGTTTATTTTGCTTTTTGGAGATTGGGTCCCCATCTTAAAATTTTGTGAAAACTTGACTAGTTGAGCTGTGTTAATACTTAGTCTATTCCCTCCGTGGTTGACTAAGACGGCGGTCTCGTAGATTCCCTCAGGTGTATATTTGTCACACCTCCAAGATAGCTGTATCGGATCATGGTCACTGCTGGCGCACCTAATGATTTCTAGATCAACAATGTCGGACCACACATTATTTGAAATCCATATGTAATCCAGGGTTTTGTGCCTCGATCCTCCATGCCCGGTCGACTTCGGTGGATTGTCACTTTTCGTCATCCCATTTAGCATTTCTCGGGTTTTCATGACTTCCTGCCATTGCGTTCTTCTCTCTACATTGAAGTCGGCTATTTGTTTTGTTGCCCAATTTGTCGGCTGAATGTCATCAAACCAGGAGCAGTTAAGGTCACCACATATGATTATCTGCAATTTGTGGCATATCAATAAGCTATCGTCTATGACTGATGTTATTGAATCCAGATATCCACTAGTTGAGATCATCATTGGGTTCCAATATGTATTGATCAGGGGTAACTTTTTGGAATCTTTGAAGACAGATGGCTTAAATTCCAGCAGAATACCTTGAACAAACAAGTTAGGCATGTATGTTTTGTTTATTTCACAGCCAAAGGAGTTGTTGAGCATTATTAGTAGCCCGGAAAAGGGGCGACTGCTGTGGTTTTTCCCAGCAGGATTTAGAAGTATGGAATATCCATCTCTTGCCGGTTTTTCACGCAGCCACGTTGCTTGTAGGCACAGCGTGAAGTTGTTGTCCAGGGAGAAAGGTAGCTCTTGAAAGAGATGGCTAAAGCCACGAGTGTTCCATGAAACCAGTTCACAAAGCACTTTTCCATTGTGCCAGACTAGTTACTTCCGTCTTTGCGTGTCTACTGTTGCTCCCACTTTGGCCGCACGGCATTGTCCATCTCTGAAGGGTGTATTTTAAATACCTCTCGTAAAGTGTCTCTCCGCTTTTCATTCGTAGTACGGATGTCTTCGACTGAGGATGTACTCTCAGACCTTTGTTTGTTGGTGTCTTCTTTCTGGTGTGAGACCTCAAAACCATAAGAGAGAAGTTCATCTTTCGCTGACAATAGTGTTTTTTCTTCTGCTTTTGAGCGAATGTGTAGTAATACCTGATCAGAACAGGTCTCTGATAGATATTCTACAATACGAATGTCATCTGAAGTAATTGTGCGCAATGATGGAATAACATGAAATAGGCTCATCACGTTACTTCTGTTTAGATTTACTTCATTACCGTAGGGAAATATATTTTCAATTCAAACTTTCCTAGTCGAATTTTTTGTGACAGAATTTTTTTCAAAACGCACTTGGGGTTCTTGGACAGAATTTGTTGACCTTTGCGCTTGGGTTGCTCTTGGATTTAGAGCTGTATTTGACTGGTTTCTTTTTTCAGTCGCCACCTTTGGTTCAATTGCTGGGTTCCTTGAAGCAGTTTTAGAGGCCAAAGTACGATCAACCTCACCATTGTTTGTTTGATTCATTTTGCTTTTATTCGCTCTGCATCTGCAGGGCGAATGATTGGATGATTCAGGCAAAGGAGTCAAAACTTGCGAATTTGCTCCAAGGGAACTCTCATTTTCCCCTCTTGCGGCATCGTCATCTGCGTCAATAGAGTACGTTGACCAATCAACGAGGTCCGATGACTCTTTTACTGACTCTGCTGTTTTAATTTCTGAGTCCAGCCTTATACGTTTTTTGGGGGTTTTCTCCTGTTGAACAGTCGGTCGTTCGGCCTTCTTCGGCTCTCCCTGTTGATTGGGTTTATCTGCTGAAGATGCTTGTGTCTTACCAGGGGACGCCCGCTGGAAAAGGCCTAATTTGCTTGGTGTCGACAGATTTCGTATGAACTGTTTAGTTTTTGCAGGATTTTGCTTTCTCTGTCGTTTTTTCGCATCTGACTTCTGATTGTTGGTGACATCAAATATTTTCGTGGAGAGATCTAAAGTCTTTGCATTTCCCAAGAAAATGCCAAAGGTATTGCAATGGTTTTCTTTTGTGTTGTTTTGCACTGGCGCTGCCGGCAGTTCAGCAATGGAGCTAGACTCCACTGTCACGATCGAGGGTGTCTGTACCTGAGTTTCTTCTCCTGTCTCGACTGAGACTGCTGGAGTGGCGGCTGTTACTGATGCTTTTACAGCTACTGCCTGCACCGGACAAAAAGGAGGCCGAACAGTGGGTCTCGTCTCTTCTTGTGGAGTGCGTGTTTTGGCAGCATTTACTCCGGCTTTAACGTGTTGACACCCATGTGCATTAGAGCAGAGAGGGGGGTCATTCAGACGATTTTTGTCCAAATGGCGAAACCATTTCATACATTCAAGAATGGCATCCATAAGGTCGGCTGAATTGGTGTGCTCTTTCATTGCCAGGTCGCTTAATCTGTGTTGCCATTGCAGTGATACATTCGCCTCCATTTCATTTTTTTGTTGTGACAACACGAAACTGTGTGTTAAATCGGACAATTTGTTATCCAAATTGGCCATTATTGCCCCTTGATCTCTTATAGAATCATTCAGAGATTCATACAGTTTTACAAATGGCAACAATGCCAAAGACGTGGCAGCTAACACATTGTTATGTATTTGGATTGATGCAGCCACTGAGATGTTTGCCTTGAGGGCACTTTCCGAGTCTTGCTCTTTGTGTGACTGCTCATTGTGTGGCTGATTCGGTATATCTTCATTAGAGATTGCTGAGTGGTCTCCATTATTTTGTGACATCTCCGATGTCGATTCATTGCAGTGATGGTGCATTGATACGTTCAAAAATCCTCTTGTCCCATGAGAGTTCACGTTTGCTCGCATGTTGTTCATCTGAGGGGTACTTGTTCTTTCTCTATAATTTGTCAAACAGCGAGCCTCTGTGGAGCTTACACTTTTTGAGGATGAACTCAAAGCCACATTACTCACCACAGATTTTTTTTTGGCTGGAAGCGAAAAGCTGTTCACTAGTTTGTCTTTTATTTGCATGTAGTCTTCAGTCAAGCGTTTAGTCAAACGCGCTTCCCGCTCAACAACGTCAACACTTGATTTTAATTGAGCAGACGTTTTTCTTTGGGAGGGGTCGAACACTGTGGTTTTTATGTTGAGTGGGTCAAGTTCCACAAGGTATAGTGCCCCCTTGTTAGGTGTAACGGTACTGGCACTATATGAGCCGACATCTCCGAGTCCCATGGCCATTCGGGTGTCACTCAAAACACAGCTTGGGCTATCTTGCGCATTCCAGTTTGCAGTTGCAAGATTAATTGTCCGCGTCTCGTCGCGGGCGACTGAAAAAGCAAACACTGTCTGCTTGAGATAAGGTGGAGCTAGAGAATGATTGCTCACACAGGTGCGGAGCACGATCGAAAATTCGGGGGATGATGCTGAGCCGTAGTCAGCTGAATACAATGTGGACGCCGATTGACATCCAGCCGCTGATTCAACCTGGGTTGGCAATCGGCGCACTTCAAGACCCACAAGGCATTTCTTTTGGACGTCTTTGAGCTGAGGATCGAACAACACTTCCCTTTGTTCTATGGAGTTTGAGGGAACTTGTATTTCAAGTAATTCAGTGTCTGTGACATCGAACGGAGATTGGAACAGCGAAGGATCGATAGTGATGTTATTTAAGGGGCCGCGTAACAAGTCCACTGCATTCTCAATCCCGCCGGAGTTCTGCGACGTGGCTCTAGCCTCACCTCCAAGCATGACCTTCTGTGAGACTTCAGATGAATCAGGTACGTCAAATATAGCTTCAGGTAAGATATGTAACTCAGCATGTAACTGTTGTATAGTTAATGGAGTCAGTGCCTGTGTTATGCCTGCCACCTCTGGACTGGGGTTTAAAAGCACTGCGGCAAGCGACTGTAAAGATGGCACAGGTAACTGAGTGCAGGTTGACAGTAACAATTCGGCGCTTACCTCACCATTTCTTTTAGGGTACGACATAATGCCGGGTACTGTAGGCAGTTTCGACTGCCGGCGCTCGAACAGCGTATTTAGCCTCGTCTGAGGCCCTGGCACCGCCATTTTTCCACTGAATACGCTCTTCTTGGTGATCGCCCGATCTTTCGCCGTCTTGAGGCGGACTGAGCAGACTGGGACTTTACGGGACTCTGTGCGGCGCTTCGCGCCAGCAACACCCTTTTAAGGTTAGAGTTTACCAGTTTAAAGGGCCCGAAAGTAAATTTCTCCAAACACAGTCTGTAGCAGCAGCTCCTCACAGCACAGAATCCTGGGCAGACTGCGACTCTACGGGACTCCGTGCCATGTCAGCTATACTCGTGGTGGTTGACGTATTTACTAAAATGGCACGGTTCATACCATGTTCGGGGATACCTACTGCTCCAATTTTGGCCAGTCTGTTCTTCGATCATGTGGTACGTTTCTTCGGTCTACCTACAATCATGATTTCCGATCGAGGCGCCCAATTTACCTCACGGTTTTGGCGGGCTCTTACCCATTCCTTGGGGATTGATGCGCAGCTTTTGTCTTCTTACCATCCACAAACAGATGGCCAGACTGAACGTACCAATGGCACCATGGAGCAATACCTTTGTTGCTTGTGCTTACAACATCAGTCTAACTGGTTATCTGTCTTGGGAACCACAGAGTTTGCATACAATAACTCACGACACTCATCAATAGGTTGTTCCCCATTTTATGCCTTGTATGGTTTACATCCAAGAATCCTTCCACCTGTTCTACCATCATTGGACCGAATCCCTGCTGCGAAATCCACGGGACACTCTGGTTGCCATATGCGATTCAGTCATTACACATCTACAGACTGCACGGTTCCGGGCGAAGTCACAAGCGGACAAACACTGTTCGCCTGCTCCGTCCAATGCCCGAGGTGATTGTGTCTGGCTTTCAACCAAGCACCTTACCATTCAGGGTAAAAAGAAGTTGTTGTCTCGTTATGTAGGTCCATACAGGGTTCTTCATTGTCTCAATCCTGTCGCTGTCCGTTTGGATATTCCGTCTCATTGGCGGATTCACCCTGTTTTTCATGTTTCTTTTCTCCATCCTTTTGCACTTGGCACCCGGCTTCCTGTTGCACCTGCCCCAATCACTGTGCAGGGGGAGGACGAGTATGAAGTACATGCAATACTGGACACCCGTGTACGTCATGGAGTACGATCCTACCTGATTGATTGGAAGGACTATGGTCTTGAGGATAGGACGTGGGAACCGGCATCCAATTTGCATGCACCCCGGCTATTACGTACCTTTTGGCTGGAAAGATGGCATGCCCGCAGGGGTGGGCATCCTTTTTGCGGGGGTGTACTGTCATGCCCTGCATTCCTGCATACAGATGTCCGGGGCGTCTGTCTTCATGTGGAAGCTGCCCTGGCGACTGCACTCAGTTCGCGAGATACACCGCACTAGACTTACCGGCAATCCCTCTGCTCGCGGTCACGTGAAGGGCACGTAACGTGTCCTGCGTCTTTGAGTGCTTCCAGTACTTAGTTGGGCGAATCCCAGCAACGGGTGCTCCTAAAACTAAGCAATTAGTTTGAGTGCCCGACTCTTTGATATTATGATTCCTGTATTTTCCCGGACCCGGCTCGTGCATCAAAGGATTATTCTTTTGCTTTCCCCTCTACAATTTCTGGCGCTACATTCCCTCGGCTGTTTCCCTCGGTTATTGAGAATACGGCTATCAAATTGGACTGCCTTCATTTTGCCATTGTTTGTTGTGACGCTTGCTAAGTACATTAATCTCACGTCCAGCGCAGCCTACATTAGGAAACTTTGAGCTGGACTCCTGTTCTCTAGTTTATTTTCTCTGCACTGGCTACTGTTTCCACTAGCTCCTTGGGACCCCCACCACTCACAAGATCACAGAACACTCCACTTTCCGGATCTACCAAAGAAATTGTTTTGTTTATCACAAGGAACTTTGTTCTACACACCGCAGTGACCACTTGGACGCTTTCCTGATTTGAAGGTCACAACTTGGATTGGTTATTTTCATTTTGGGACGCTTTGCTGATTTCATTGGGGATTATTCTTGGACTATTTAGTTGCGCCCTCGTGCCGTTCGGGTTAGTTGGTTTGCACAGACTTTCAACTGGGACTTCCTTTCCGTCTACTCTTCATCACCATTTTGCTGATTCCCAGTAGGTTACTGGAATTCTCCTTGGCTACGCAGGTAAGAGGGGTTACTTGTGGGTGGTGATTGCTGCAGTTTGGCATACCTGGCTGCTCTCCTGAACTGCTATATTATGCTTTGTTCCCTTAGCTCTGGTGTCGGTGCTCCTCCATTTTCACTCAAGCCCCTGGCCTGTTATTCATATTACATTTCTATAGGCTGCGCTCTTGGGGGGAAAGTCTTGTTAACGTCGCGTTAAAGACCTCTCAGAGTGAAGGGTTCCCATAGAGTGTATGCTTATCTTGTATCCTTTTTGAAGTCTGTATCCTTTTCAAGGTGCGCTACAAACCCGCCAAAAGGGTTGTTTACTTGTATGCTTTCGAAAGTGTGACAGTAGGCCAACAATGACGCATCTTGATGTTGTAGGCTTTAGTAATTCCTGGATGAGCTTCAAGCAGAGTGTTGTGGTAGCCATGTAACACCTTGTTTCGAGTGACTGCAGTTGGAATAAACAAAATCCTTGATGGTAGGTAGTCCCTCGTCTATCTTGTCGCTCTGCATCCTCTCCTACCCAGGCCTGTAGTTCTTCAGGTGTTACGGCTGTGGGGTTTCACCACCTGGAATTTGCCACTGTGAGGTTTCACCACTTCTGAATTTTGCTGCTAAGACTTGCGAGAATTGTACTGAGATGATCCTATGCATCTATCTGATCTCACTCACCAAAAGCTGATCTACTTCATTCCTTACTGTTGTACAATTTAGCCAATCAAGCACTCTGCTGATTTGGTCTTGGAGCCCTCTGAATACGGCCGCATTAGGGCAGCTCTGGTTTCAAATCACTACCTCTTGAGATTCTGATAGATACTAGCCTTGTGGAATAGAAGTAAGTTACTATCATTCAAACAGCATCCAACAATGGCCAATAGCTCCAAAATAGGAGGTTACAAATGGCGCACCAGAAAGGTCACTTATCGCCCGGTCAGTCATAATCCTTATTCCATCTCCCCACCCACCCAAGCACTCCAGAGACGCAAAGAGTAGCACCCCTCCCTATCCCTTAATTATTTAGCCCTTGCATCACCCATAGGCTTACCCTCTCTCACGACATCTGGGAACACAGATCCTATGCCCTAACAGCTGCTTTGACCCTTGACCACCCTTCCCTGCTAATCGCTCAACTTCCTTCTATTCACATCTCCAATGGATCCCAAAAATCAACCCTCCTTCAACAAACCACCTCTCGCCCGCTTCCAGAATTCAAGCCCCATCGACGTTCAAACACTGCCAACACATACCACCACTTACCCAGCATTGCTTTTCACACAAATCAAGCAACTATCTTACATCCCCACGTTACCCATTTAGCGACTGCCAAGTTCTTTAAGCTGTGGACATCTATTAGTCATAGTTTATTCACCACACTCATATTCAAGTGTAACTACCATTCAGCTAGATTTTTAATTTTGCCTTGAAAAAGACCAAACTGGTTGCAACACATGCCGGCAAATACAGTATTGATCATAGAACAAAAATACTAAGGATATCAGATTCAATTGGACTCATTGTAATGTGTTATGTGACAGCGCATGTTTATGGAGCAACAGTTTGTATTCTTGTCTAAATCTAGGTTGGGGTTACCTAGCAGTTCCATATTAACCGCAGCAGTCACCACGCCATTACTTCATATCTGCTTTCCTATAACTCTCTAAGCCTCAGCACGCTTTACCTTGGACACCCCACCTCAGTATACCTCACAAACCACCCTTTCTCTTTCCCTGGCTCAGGTCACCATCTCCGACTTTGATTTCTGGCTTTACAAAGCACTTAACTCCCTCTTGCCCATAAGATACTTCTCAAACAGAAAATGCTGTTCACCCAGATGGTTCACTCCAGCCCCCTAAAAAATTGACATCCTTGAACCATATCCTGGAGCGTAGAAGGCGTTCAGACCCATCTTCACCCAACAGACTTGCCTATGCCACCCAGCTCAAACTCTTAACATGCAAAAGTCTGCAAAGCCAAAAAAAATGTATTACAGGAACAGAATCTGCAAAGCCAGTCACCCAACCAGGGAAGTCTTTAAAACGTATTTCTGAATTCAACGCCATTTCTTGCTCCACCAACTCACCCCGCCACAAACAATCCCTTTGCGACTCTCTCTCAGATGCTTCCACAACAAAGCACTAGAGAAAAACACATCTAACCTCTCTAAAACCTTGACCTCCCCCCCCTTTTCCCATGCCTTCTCATCCCCGGTAACAGAACCACCTTCTACCCTCTACTTTTCTCCTCCTTCTCACCCCCCGCCCCACAGAATTCTCAAACTACTATCACTTAGCCATCCAACTGGCTCCCAAGTAGACCCCCATCAACCCCCACTAAAATAAATCTTGACATCCACCGGTGCCGGCAATCGTGCACGATCCATCATCAACACTTCGCCCACTTCTGGCATCTTCTCTGCAGAGTTTAAGACCTCCTTCATCAAGCCCCTCCTTAAAAAGGCCTAACTGCTATGTAGCCAAAGGAGCTGATCCAGTGCTTACTCACAATATGCCTCTTCTCAGAATCCAACAAGATCCTAGACACTGCTCAATCAGACTTCAGACCATTATGAGCAACAGAATCTTGCTTAATTTCCACCTAGTATTATCTTAAAAGACACAGTGACTCAAAGGGATGTGCTGCCCTACTCCTGCTCAACTTCTCGGCAGCGTTCGGAACCATATACCATTCCATCCTCACTGGGAGACTACACACTATTGGCATCAGAAATATAGCTCTGAAATGTATATACTCCTTCCTCTCTTACATATCACAAATCGTACATTTGCCTCTGTTCTCCTCGGCACCCCTGCCATACCCACACGGGGTACCACAGGGTGCCCCTTTCTTCCCTCTCCTATTTAACCTCTACCTGAGCCTGCTGCACACCCTCATTCGAGCTCACTGCTTTTCATGCTACAACGCCGATGACAACTCATCTTCAAAATCTCAAATTGCCCTTCCTCGATCTCTACCGATCTAGCAACCTGCCTCTCAGAGAATGAATGCTGGATGATGGCCAATCACCTTCTACTCTGCCTAGGAAAAGCCAAGATCATGCTATGTGGGAACACTGCCCTTTTCCCTCAACCCACCCCCTGCCACCATCTCTAGGCACACCACAACCCGCTTGCAACACAGTAAGTAAAAATTCTTGGGTTCATTATTGACTCAGACCTGACTGTCACATCACATCAACTCTGTGGTAAAAAGCTGTTTCCTCCACATATGCGTCCTTCGCCACATTTTTCCTTTTCTGACTTTTCTACAGAGTCACCACTATTCCTGCAATCATCCTTTCACGCCTAGACTATGCCAACACACTTCACACAGGAGCTCCCTCTACGCAGCTGAAAAAAACTTACGAGAGTCCTCCTATTTTTAGGCCCTAGAGAACGCATCTCTCCCACCCTCCGAGTTCTCCACTGGCTTCCAATTGTTCTGCAAGTTTCCTTCAAGGCAATGTGTATCACTCATCGAGCCTTCAACAACAAAGGACCCGAATACCTGCATCAAAAATGTACTCACTACAAGCCGAACAGAAATCTCAGATCGGGCTCAGCACTTCTACTTGTAATTTCAGTGACCAAATCACTGGGGGGCACCTCCTGCTCAGTACAATCACCCACAATGTGGAGCTCACTCCCTGTATCTGTCTGCCACACAGAGGACCACCTCGCCTTCAGGAAAGCACTCAAAATCTGTCTCTTCCTCCCTGCACACGTGCATTCATAATCTGGACCCCTTGCCTGACATGACAAGCAACCCCCTCATCCACCCTACTAATTCCCAGTGCTCCACCCACCATCTCACACAACACAGCCTTCAGCCTTCCTACCCCTACATACGTAATCTGATCCACATGCCCAGCACACAACGCCCTCACCAGCCTCTGTAAAAGCAAAAGAAAATATCGAGGCCGAGTACCCCAAAAGGAAATACACCAAACACAAGCTTATAAAGATTCACAGATCTTTATTCTATAACTGTACAGTTTACAAAGAAACAAAGTGTCAGATAGCTATCTGGCCCTCAGTACATCACAGCGAATACCAGCCCTTTCGGTGTGAGAGGTGAGAGCTACTGGACATCTAAACATTTGCATCTTTTATACATTTTCCAATCGTCATGTCCAACCCCTCTGTAGGTTAATAATTCTCGGTCTAGGGTATGTGCCGAGTTCACCTCTAGTTTATCCAACTATATGCATGTGGATTATTTCCAGTTTATACAAGTCACAATGGCAACAGTGTATCTTCGAATTTAACATTAAGCCTTAGTACACGTCCTATACAATGTAGTTCAACAAGTGTTCACGTTTAGTATTTAAATAACATTGTATTTGATGTATGTCCGCGGATCGGACTTGTTGGCGCAGGTAATCCTCGAACTACAGGTCAAACATAGGACAAGGTCTCATCACACGGTCCTAACATTTGGCCTACGGGCAGTTTGGACATTAACTTTGCGCGAAGGTCAGGACCGCTAGGTTACAAGCGGGAAACACTGTCCACCATTTTAGAACACAGAGTGACTTTGAAATGGAAATCAAAATGGCAGATGGACCTAAAATGGCGGCTAGGTCGATCCAAGGTCGGAACCTTGCAATGCGGATTTGCGAACGACTGGGCTTAGGCCAATATATACAATAAAGGAGGCACAATATGATATCCCATTTAACACTTCATCCACCCTTCAAATTCTCAGAGCCCCATTCATCCACACATCCCTACACAACCTTCTCTGCTTCAGCTTTCAGTGCTATGCGGATGACACTCATCTCGTTTACAGGCTCCCTTCTGCCACCTCCTCTCCCTCTTTCATCTCGGACCGTCTGTCTGCAATCCAGGAGTGGTGTGCCGCTAATGACCTCTGCCTTAATGCCAGAAAGACAAAGATCCTCCTCATTGGCACTCCTGCTCCTTCCTTTCCTGTCACTCTCTGGCCGGTCTCCCTTGGCCCTCTTCCTGCTCCCACCTGCGAGGCTAAGGACCTCAGGGTCATCTTCAACTCCACACTTTCCTTCTCTCCTCACATCTCTGACATCTCTAAGAAGTCAAACTACCAACTGCACCTCCTCAAGATGTATTCTTCCTTTCCTCTCCTTCCCCCAGAAGCTCACTGTCTCTAAAGCTTTGGTTATCTCTAGGCTGGACTATTGCAACTGCCTCTTTCTAAATCTACCTGCTTCTACTCTCCACCCTCTGCAACTCATCCAGAACAGGACTGCGAGACTTGTCCTTGGCCTCAAGCCCAGGGATTGTATATCTCCAGTCCTGAAATCTCTTCAATGACTCCCAGTGGCTGCCATGATTAAGTTCAAGACCCTCTGCATTGTCCACAAGGCTTTCTGGGGCCTGGGTCCACATTAACGTCAACTCTCCCTTCGCAAATACCTTCCTACTCAAGCTCTTCGCTCCTCCACCTCCAACTCCGTCAGGGTCAGTCCCTTCTCCATGCATCGAGTTGGTGGTAGATCTTTTTCTTCGGCTGGGGCCTCCCTTTGGTACAGCCACCCTGCCTGTCTGAAACTTGAGGAGAACCATCTTCGGTTCCGGAAGCACCTCAAGACCTCCCTGTTTGCTTCTGCCTTCTCTCCCTCTCCTCTACTGATCTGTCTGTTACTGCACTGGGCACCTGGCTACCCTCTGAATTCAGGCCCAGGTCCCTGCACATCCAGCTGCATACTTGCACTGCCTCATGGCAACCCTTGCACTTGGTTCTGTATCTCCAAACCTACTGTCCCCTTACCTGCATTTATAAGTCTTCTGCGCGTAATTCTTGCACTTGCCGGTCACACTACTTGACAGTTTTTATCCTGTGTTCAGCACTTTCCACTCCTCACCTGCTCCTTGTACTTTTCCCCCTTCCCTCTCCCCTGCACTTGCGCAATCTTAATGTCACTGGGCCTAGTAAGATTGTTGTCTTGTGCTCCCTTGTACCCCTCCCTGCCTTGAAACACTTGTGTATGGGCGTACTGCATATAAAATATATCATCCATCAGCCTTTATACATACTCACTTCGGACCTGGCCGATCAATTAGAGCCAAGGAATGACACTGAATGGAATCAGGCTCTCCCAGCAAAACCCTTTCTAGCCCCTCCCAGAGCCCACCTGTTAGCTGAGCATAAACGGCTCTAGGCTCTCTTAACCCAAGCTGTTCTAGCACCTCACACTGAGCCCTCGCATTCCAATATTTTATAAAGTAGGCTCCCCTAACCATCAGCTTCCCCCCCCTGCAACCTCTGGACTTTGAAGCCTTTCTGCGACCTTCCACTCCCTAGTATACACCTGTAGGCACTCAGCTGCTCCATCAGGTTTACCTACCTCACCAGGCAATACGCACTAGGCAGTCAGAGCTCTACCATGTGGATAGGGGATGCGGGGGTTAGCAAGCGGTTTCTCTCTAGAGTACCGGGGACTCCAGGAGACTGGCAAGGGCATGGACGACGAGCTTGGTTTTCCACAGGTGACTATGCATTGTCACCACCACACTTGAAGCCAACCTAGTATTTTCTACTCAAGAAAAAGATGGCAGACAAGAGGACTTACACTGGTGGTATCTGTGCCTTATCTTACACTTGTTCATGGAATTTGCATGTCAACTGCACGTTAGCCATAAAATCATGTGTCCTGAATATAACGTACAGCAGAGCCCTCAACTATAGACGGTTGCCCTGGGAACCAACAGGCTTTTTGCATCACCCATGGCCTCCCGCGTGCTGCAACCCATAGAACACCGCCGAGTGGTACAAAAAAATGTGGTCCCGCTATCACAGTCACTGGCATAGCACTCTTCCATATGCCTTTGCAGTATGCGCTGCCTGACTCAAAACAAGTGCTTTAACCAACTCATCTCTGCTTATCACCGATTTGGCAACAAATGTTTGTATGCATTGTACTGCTTCTTTCATTTACATGTCTACTCAGACCACAGTCTTTCAAAAGACGCTCATGCACTGCAGCGCTTCGAGGCCATACCAACGGCAATAAGGTGCTATACAAATATCAAATAACATAATTCCTCACCTTGCAGCTTCCTATGGTCTTACTTGTATAACACTGGGGCGATTACGTTTGGGCGAAGAGTTAATCTCTGATTATTTACCAGTAATTTCAATACTCTGGATCCATATCGTCCTCGTCCCAGTTTGCATCCCTGCCCTAGCCCTGTTTATCATAACACTTTGGACTGAATATTGAACATCAAATCTGCACTTAAAATGCCACAAGCTCTTTGAAGCCAGTCAGTACTATGCACTCAATTATGCTAACCATGTCTAACAAGTGGAATAACACACACCACATCCAAGCACCCTAGGAGAGCGTCACACAAATGTCATATTTAGACAGCAGAAATATACCTCCGAGAAAATAAATTGCTGGAATACAATAATAGGGGCTATTTGCAAGTGCACTTTAGTTAGCTCTCCCAACAGGATATCTGTGAAACGTCCGCAAGGCTGGGGCAGAGTCAGTCAAAATGCGGGTTGGGCTGGAGCCGCATGACACCAGTCGGCCGTCGGTTCTGGTCGATAGATAACCCGCCTTACACCAGCCCAAGGCACTAGTAAGCATGGGCTCCTCGCCATCTCTCCCAGGCCCAGCCAGCTATGTTATCTGTTGTCAAGCGCCATGCGTGTGCTAAAATGACACCCATGTGTGGTTTTCCTCGCTTGATGCTTTGGCCTAATTTCCGAGTAGACAGGTGTGAACCACTGCGCTTGATGTCACAGCTGACACTAATTGACGCCCCCTCCAACTCTAGCTAAAGAGCGTCAAATCCTTCCTCGCCCAGCGATTTAGCAGCACCGCCCCCGTCTTAAAAGTCAAATAAAGCGCCTCTTTAATCTCCCTCGGTCGCTGAACGGATGGCCATTGCCAGAGGCGCGCTCGATTCGGAATATGCGCATACATTGCCCCTAATCCCTCATTAGGAGGTGTGGGGGGCAGTGGAAGAGCAGCTCAGGTAATTAACTAAATAAAGAACACCTCAACTCCATGAAGCTTTCCATAGGTATGCTGGGCGCTAGGGGGTCTCTGCAGACTCTTTTGGTGAGCTGTGCTCTTAAGCAGCTGCATTGTGTTCCTTTTAAGTGCCCGTTTGTGTATGAACAGTCTGAAGCAACGTGCCTCTAAATGGCTTTAGCTCAGCACCAAGTCACCAGCTGGGGACTTGGGAGTGTTGAAAGTTGGGGGAGGTGGCTGACTAGGCAGGGGAGCCGGGAGAAAAACCATTCTGCTCTCCCAGAGGAAGGCACTTTGGAGCAATGCGTCCTTGGGTTTCACAGCCCCCCCAGCTCAACCTCCTCCTTGCCCCAAATAGACCCAATTCCATTTGGGAGATGATAGTCCACTCCTGGCTTTAACTCAGCATTCTGGGACTTTAGTCACCTTACCCGGTTTAGCCCCTCCGCTTTTCATGATCTTTTACAAAGAATGATCTGGTTTGTTAGATCTCTGTTAGATCTGGTTTGATCAACCATTTTTGACGTTAGATCCGCTACAGAACAGGAGTGATAAGCAATTCTTTGGTGGGGGGGGGGGGTAACCCATAGCTAGCCCCCCTCAATCAAAAAATGGACCAAAAAGTATGTCATTTGTTAGATCTTCGTTAGATCCGGTATGATCAACCATTTTCAACGTTAGATCCGCTACAGAACAGGAGTTATAGGCATTTATTTAGAGGGGGGGCTAACCCGTAGTAAGCAAGTCACCCCCCCTCAATCTAAAATAGTACAAAAACGGATGTCATTTGTTAGATCTTCGTTAGATCAGGTATGATCAACCATTTTCAACATTAGATTAGTTACAGACAGGAGTTATAAGCAATTATTTAGAGGGGGGGCTAACCCGTAGTGAGCTAGTTAGCCCCCCCTCAACCAAAAAATGTACAAAATTCGATGTCATTGGTTAGATATACATTAGATCCGGTATGACCAGGCATTTTTTTTGTTAGATCACATACAGGTGCTGAAATATTTGGCTACAAAGTAGGGGGTCTGGCCCCCCTCAATTAAATTTGGCAAAAAAAGTCATTAATTTCAATGCATATTCGTTAGATCCGGTAAGATCAGCCATTTTTAACGTTAGATCTGCTACAGAACAGGAGTTATAAGCAATTATTTAGAGAGGGGGCTAACCCGTAGCCAGCCCCCTCTCGATCAAAAAATTGACCAATATGTATGTCATTTGTTAGATCTTCCTTAGATCCGGTATGATCAACCATTTTCAACGTTAGATCCACTACAGAACAGGAGTTATAGGCAATTATTTAGAGGGGGGCTAACCTGTAGTAAGTTAGTTAGCCCCCCCCTCAACCAAAAAATTATCAAACTTTGATGTCATTGGTTAGATATATGTTAGATCCGGTATGATCAGGCATTTTTTTGTTAGATCACACAAAGGTGCTGAAATATTTGGCTGCAAAGGAGGGGGGCTGGCCCCCCTCAACACAATTTTAGAAAAAAAGGAATACATTTCAATGCATATTCATTACATCCGGTAAGATCAACAATTTTTAACATTAGATCCACTACAGAACCAGAGTTATAAGCAATTATTTAGAGGGGGGCTAACCTGTAGCCAGCCCCCCAATCAAAAAATTCACCAAAATGTATGCCATTTGTCAGATGTTCATTAGATCCAGTATGATCAACCATTTTCAATGTTAGATCTGCTACAGAACAGGAGTTATACACATTTATTTAGAGGGGGCTAACCCGTAGTAAGCTAGTCACCACCTCAATGAAAAATAGTACAAAAACAGTTGACATTTGTTCGATCATTGTTAGATCCGTATGATCAACCATTTTCAACGTTAGACCCATTACAGAACAGGAGTTATAAGCAATTATTAAGGGGGGGCTAACCCGTAGTAAGCTAGTCAACCCCCCCAATCAAAAATAGTACTAAAACATATGGCATTTGTTCGATCATTGTTAGATCCGGTATGATCAACCATTTTCAATGTTAGACCCGCTACAGAACAGGAGTTATAGGCATTTACTTAGAGGGGGGCTAACCCGTAGTAAGCTAGTCGTCCCCGCAATCAAAAATAGTACAAAAACATATGTCATTTGTTAGATCTTCATTAGATCAGGTATGATCAACCATTTCAAGGTTACATCTGCTACAGAACAGGAGTTATAAGCAATTACTTAGGGGGGGCTAACCTGTAGTGAGCTAGTTAGCCCCACCTCAACCAAAAAATTAACAAAATTCGATGTCATTGGTTAGATATATGTTAGATCCGGTATGATCAGGCATCTTTTTGTTAGATCACACACAGGTGCTGAAATATTTGGCTGCAAAGGAAGGGGCGCTGCCCCCCCCCCCCCCTCAACACAATTTTGGAAAAAAAGTAATACATTTCAATGCATATTCATTACATCCGGTAAGATCAACCATTTTTAACGTTAGATCCACTACAGAACCAGAGTTATAAGCAATTATTTAGAGGGGGGGCTAACTCATAGTAAGCTAGTCATCCCCCCTCAATCAAAAATAGTACAAAAACGGTTGACATTTGTTCGATCTTTGTTAGATCCGTATGATCAACCATTTTCAACGTTAGATCCATTACAGAATAGGAGTTATAAGTAATTATTAAGGGGGGCTAACGCGTAGTGATCTAGTTAGCACCCCCCACCCCCTCAACCAAAAAATGCACAAATGTCATATTATGGACCATTATACCTATACTTACAATAACAGAAGAAAAACACTTCTGTGTGAAGCGCAAGGACTACCTTTGCTACCTCTGAGGGAAGAGAAACGGCACACTGCTGCATCCATCTAGTTAATGGATTGAGGTAATTAATCTTTTCCTTGCTTACACTTTCTTTTCCTCAAACCTCCTCCAGCATTGGTTAGAAAAATATCAAGTGGCTTGAAAGGTTTACAATGCGAAGTTGAAGTAATGTTACTGACACAAAGTTTGAAAAATTACTAGCAGAAAGTGCTCAAGGTCTTTCCTTCACCATTGTGCTGCACTGAACCCTGAGTAACTTGCAACACAATTGTATGTTTACGTTTTTTTAATGTCTTAAGAACACATCACTACTATGAAAGTTTATTTAAAATGTTATGAATGGTATTTAAGCAAGGGTGTAGCCAACTGCATAGCAAAGGAGATGATACCCTCTAGGGCTGCCTTCAAAAGAGTATTCCATGGATTCCATTTGTGGCACAAGTGGCATGGATGCTCTCCATGTGGCTCCCCATAAAAGGGTAAATAGTGGATCGCTGACTGATGTATTCTGCAAAATTAGAACAACACGGGTGATGGCGCATTCACCAATGGGGTCCTTCCATCTGCAGCAAAAAGTATGTAAAATGGGAGTGACAGAAATGACCTGCCATGAGGCCTACATTATACTGTATTTTCATGCCATCAAAAGTGTACAAAAAGAATCAAACGTTAAAGAAAATAATATTATTATATATTTTCACTTAAACTAAAAAATGTTTTTTCCACATTCTTATTTTACTTCCAGATGCCTCGAAAATTTGCCATTGATTCTGAGACCATAAAAGAAATCTTGAAAGGTTATCCTGGCATTTTTAATGCTAATGACGAGTTAAAGGTAGCTTCGGAACCTGTTTGGAGGGAAGTTTGTTCTCATGAATCCTTTAAGTATATTTTGAAACGGAAACAGATCCATGATTATGTATATCAAAACAGACATGATCTGCAGAGCTTCCTGCTCCTAGAGTTTAAAATCACATCACCTCTGTCAAAGACAGCAGAAATATTGCACAAGACCTCATCTGACTCAAGTAGTTCAGATGAGGACTCTTCAGAGAGCAGCGTTGAACAGTTAGATGGAAATAAGCCATCCGTCGTATGTCAGATATCAATACCTTATGAACAGTACATGGAGATGAAGCCTAATACCGTCATTTACAGTGAAGGAAAATGCAAGAAAAGGCGTAGTGTGCTAAAAAAAATAAATGTGTGGAGTGCAGCAATCGCAGATGAACTTCATAAGCAGCATGGAATTCCATGTGCATTATCTTTTAAGAGGAACAAGGTTCGAGTGAGCGATGATCAGAGTAGAAGATTTATCACTGCAATGGGGCATTGCAAAGAATGCAAAACATTCATATATGTTTCTGCAGAAGAGAAACCTGATGCTGGCAACCCACTAATCCTTCATGTAAGGGTACCAGACACAAGGGCTATACCACATTCAAGGAAAAGTCAGCTGAGAGGTGAGAAAAGACGTAGAATTGGAGAAGAAATGTTAAAGACATTGCCGTGCAACTGGAGGCGAAAAAAACTTGATAAGGAAATAACGTTTGCAGAAAGAGAGACACCCAATATACCATCTCTGAGAATTTTTCAGGATGCCAGACAGGAAGCAATGAACAAGAAATTTGACACACCCAAGATAAAAGATCCTGTTTTGGTTCTTGCAGAGATGAAGAGTACTCGGGTGTATATAGGAGACATTACTGGTCAAACGAACAAATATACATTTTTAGAAGGTATTGTTCAAAGCAATCTTTCCCTAAAATTGCAGTGGATGCCACAGGCAGTTTGGTACTAAAATTAAAGCGAGCACATGGATTGTCTGCTCATAATTTTTTTATACACAATTGTAATCAATAGCGAGAATACTCAAATATCTGTGTCTCAAATGCTAAGTGAATGCCAAGATACTCCTACAATCACTTTTTGGATAGAAAAATGGCTGAAAGATGCACAGAAATTGCCTAAGGAATGTGTCTGTGACTTCTCCTATGCCTTACTTGGAGCGCTATCACGTGCTCTAAATGAATGCAGCCTTAACACTTATTTAAAGAATTGCATGTCAATCTTATGTGTCTTGAACAATGAAACCCTCACCTGCTACATTAGGTTAGATGTGGCCCATCTAATTAATACCGAGTGCTATCTCAAAAAGGCAAATTCTACATTAGATGTGTTGGATTTATGGTCAACTGTGAATCATTTGACATTCTTAAGCGTCTACTTCTCAGTACACTAATACTTGCTGGATGTGAAACAAGTAAGGTTGCTGTAGGTAACATATCAGAATGTGAAAAATCAAAGTTATACCTATGTCATTGCATTGAAAGAGGGGAGTTAGAGTTTATTGATGCTACCATTGATGATAAGGATGTTCCTGAAAGACTTCCTGTTGATGAAGAAATCCATTGTTCGCAATCATTGTCCGGGTGGGTGAATGACATTGCTCATGAAGCAGCAAACACATTCCTAGAAACTGGTGATGAACCAAACCCTTATTTATGTCCAAATTTTTCAGAAAAACTACTCATCTGATGAAGTTTTTCCCCATCTGGACATCAGTGAGGCGACCAGTGTTTCAATCACCAAACAAAATAGCCTCTTCAGCTTCAGTTGAGGGGGAATTTGGCCTCCTGAAAAATGCAATCCTAGAACACAACCCTAAACCAATGCGAGTTGACACATTTGTTGCATGTCCTCTTACGGCCCTTAAACGGAGCACTAAAATAGCAGCTGCAAACAGTTCTGAAACAAATCATAAGAGAGATGGTATGAAGACATCTTCAGAAGAGAACTATTGGCCAATCGAAATACGGATGATGTTAGAAAAAGAAAAGGAAGTTAATCCACATGTGCTGGTGTTGACAAATAATGGACTGCCATTAGGAAAAATGTTTGAAACAGCAGCACTTCAGACACACAATCCACAGAAGGAAATGTGATGGAGCTTCCACAAGAAGAACACTGGTGGGGGGAAAAACAAATCTGCATGGCACTACATCTGATTTTGAAACAGAAAAGAAAGTTCATCTCCGGTCACCATACTCCAAGGACTCCTTGAATAAAACTCCCAAGAAAAAACATACATATTTATCTCCATATCCTGAAATCACTCAATTAATTGACAGCCCTTACCAGCAGAAGCCTCTGGGAATCCTCAGAAATGGAATCTGTTTAAACCCAATAAGAATAGATAATAAGGTTTACAAGGTGAATAACACATGCCCATTTGATTCTCTTTTGAACAGTTTATCCTGCATCTATGTTGACTATGCATCATACAGAAACATCATCAATAATTACAGAAACTCTTTTCTCAATTTGGTTCAGTATTTTGTTAAACATGGGCCTATTCAAAGTACATATACAAAGGGAGCTCAACTGTTAACGGAAGTGGTCCCATGCACCAACCTTCCAGGTAAGATTATATGCTTGAATGCTGAGGACTATGTTGGCAATACCATTCAGATTTTTCTGAAATATGTTCTGAGTTCAATTAACAAATTTACTTGTCAAACCCGATCTTGTCAAAATAATGGAGAACGATGTGGTGTATTTTGGCCAATTAACTCAGATGACGTGCAACGTGACTTTGAATTTGCAGTGAAAAATGCATCTAAAATCATAAATAGGCAATGTTCACTGAACTGCAAGAAACATATGACAATAACCACCAAGCCTTGTCCACACCTCATGTTCGAGACCCGAAATTGGGGCACCTTCGACAAAGCAGTGCCTCACTGACTTTACAAATGAAATATCAGTAACAGGTATCATGTGTGCTCTAGGTGCAGTAATAATGCATGTCGAAGGATGTCACTATGTGTCTTATTGTAGAAGAAAAAACAATGTTTGGGAGTTGTATAATGATATGGCACGTTCTGTAAAAATAGTTGTTGCTAACAAGGTACATGGCCTAGCAGACGTGGTTATATATGTGAAGGTGTAGGCAACAATAGCAAAGCAAGAATTATTGTTTTTGTATAATGTAGATCATTTAAATAGTGAGTTATAGTTCTTTATGTACTGTATTTGACAACATAAAGATGCTCTAAAATGCATCTGATCAGATAACCATGATCTACAATGTTTTCAATTGTATCCATTTGAATTGTTTTTCAAACGCATACATTAAGTTGGTGAAAAAGTTGAATTTGAAGCGGCAACACTGCCATTGGTGCCAGCCTTCTCTGAGTTAAGGTGGGTTAAATAATAAAACCCTCTGAAGTAATAATTCTCCAATTTTGTCTTATTTTTTTTCCCACTCATGAATGTACCACACACTAGGTGTAGGTGTAAATATCTGTGTAAAATGGAGTCTGTGGATTGGCTACTAACTTACATATTGGATTGAAGCAGAATGAAAAACCTGAGGTTGGCTCGAGCAAAATCCCCTGTGCCAGAGAAACAGAGGAGCCCAGAAATGTGACAAATTACTGCTTTTATTAATAGAATTGAAAAGCAGGGATAGTGACATGGGTATCAGGCAGTCAGTTGGGGCAAGCTGGGTGGGGGCTTGGCAGGCCTGGTATAGGCACACAAATAATCCATAGCAAATCCTTCCTTTAATTCCTTCCTAGTGTTTGTAGCAACTTCCTGGTTGCCACTTCCTGTTGCCAAACAGGAAGTGCATAATGATTCATGAGCTCTCTACTGTTTGGGTGTGGCTGGCTATATAAGCCACACCCAAGATTCTTCCAGTGCTTCGTGTTGCTTACTGTGAGCTGTATCAGCAACACACTTGCCGTGCTCTGGATCAGCTAGCTTCACCTGCTCCGGATCATCCTGCTTCTGCTTACCTGCTCCGGATCATCTTACTTCTGCTTACTTGCTCCGGATCATTCTGCTTCAGCTTACCTGCTCCGGAAGATCCTCCATTCTTACTCCACGCTGCAGCTATCTCCAGTCAAGAGGGGACTCCTACATCGGCACCTGTAAGAACAAAGAAGAATTGCATTAGCACGTGCACATCAGTAACCCTGCGCATACTCACCGAATCTTCCCTCGACGTTGGAATCCAGGTCAGCTGTACGAGCACACAAACCCCTGCAAAAGAAAGAAGAGGCATTATTCATTGCACTCGCCCCTATAATGCGGACACTTATTTCACTGCGCTCGCGGTGCATACTTACCAAAAGCCTCCGTGAATACTTACCCAACCACCAAGTTTCCAGTAGCCCTAAACCCAAACTCGAGGCGCTAATACCCATAATTTCTCCTGCAAGGGAAAGGGAGAGGCATTACTAGACGCTTGAATTGAAGGAGCTGCGCAAACCTACCAGTAGCTAGCTTCTACACGCAGCGCTACTCACCCACGAAAATCCCGGCAAACGAAGACAATACAGACAATTTTGGACACTCAACATTCTCCGCGCAACGTTCACTTGTGGGAAGGACTTTCTAGCCAGTGAAGAAACTGGCGCCTTGAACACTCTGCCTCACTGTGAAGGTATAAAACAGCGTTTGGCATCTGAACTCAGCCTACAGACATTGGCACCAATCACATGAGTGAATCGTCCCCTGCGAATGCAGGATGGAGTGCATACCCTACTAAAGATCAAGGTAAGCCCATAGGGGGACATCACAGCACATAGTAAAGAGAAGGGAAGGGCCCAGAGGAATCAGGTGAATTCAGGTCTGAGTGTACACCTTGTATTTGACAGGTATTCCTCCGGGTGAAACGGGGGAAGTGCAGACTCGGGGTCAAGGGAGGCTCGTCCATCGCACCTGCAGAGACACAGGTGAGTGTGACAGATAGGCCCATGGATTTCTGAATCTTCCAAATGCACACTCAACTGATTACAGGCTGGTAGTGAGGTTTTATTCCACTCAGACATCACAACCAAAAGTTATATTTTTGGACCTTAGGCGAGATGGGATTGGGTGAACAGTATAGATAAACCTATATTTTATAGGGGATAAATGATCTGATTGGTCAGGCTACATTGGGTGGCTCCGCCTGGCACCACCCACAAGAGGCCAGTGTGAACTTTCTCCGTTTGGGAAAATTACCAGCAGATGAGCACAATGCAAGGTGGGGAGAATGGTCTCAGAGTACTGCCTTCTTCCCACTAAGGTTACCATCTCTCTGACTCCCCTGGCCCCAAGCAAGAACATTCTAGTCTCCAACTTCATGCTGTGTTAGATTTTGTATCTTCTGTCTTCAGTTTGATGGGAACAACGGTCTCGGCCTGCCTCGAATAACTGGGCCTTGTTTTCCAAGTTCAGATCACGTGTTTAGGGACCGAGAAACTGACTTTCTCTGCTTGCATTTATGAAGAATTTTAGCCTTCTGCCCTGTTATTTATTTTCTGTTGACTCGAAACACTCTCGCTCTGTCCTGTGTCTTGGCAAGGCTGGGCACAGTAGCTGCACTGCCAACCCTGTCTGTGTTTCTCAGGGAAATCAGTGTGTCAGGCCTCTCCCTGTGTTTTGAGCCCTTCGGATGCCTCCCATTCATTTCAATGCAGCCGTGGCCTCCATCTTTATTTTCATGACTGTTCAAGTCAGTTGCTTTTAGGTGTCAGTGAGCAGTTCATGAATGTTCTTGTGCAACAGTCTAATGCATCTATGTGAGTGTGTTCAGCCATGTTGCCTCTTCATGATTACTTTAGTGTTGTCATACAGTTATGGTCTGTGCGTATGCTTCAGTGAGTGGTATCTGCCGTCTTGGTGGAATGCTGGGAGATTAGGGGGGGCTTTTGAGGCCCCTCAAAAGGATGATTATACACCTGTCTTTCTTCCTGTCTTTCTTCCTTTCTTTGTTTCTTTCTATCTTTCTTTCTTTTAATTTTATTGGGCATTTGTGAGGAGTCAAGACAGGAGATGAGCTTGGGGCTGCATCCTTGGGCTGTCAAGCCCCTTTGCCAGAAGAACCCTGGAAAGTGGGGGAAGGGACCCTGTGGGTCCCTGGGGAGGTGGCCGAGGTCTCCTGCTGCTGGTTGCCCAGATGCAGCTCTGGTTATGCCATGCTATGCTTGATCCTCTCCTGGGCCACATACAGATTGACTAACTGGGGTTACAAGTCCACAATGAGGCCCAACTGAGAATAGAGGGGCCTGAGGCACTTTAGCCCACGGAGCAGGCTGATTCAACCATCGCTCCATCACTATTTTGCCTGCTGGGGCCCATTGAAGGGGAGAGATGACCACCACCTTTGCCGTTGCCTGCTGAGGTGAGGAGGTGTGCAGGGAGCAACAAGGAGAAGTCAGAGGTGTTGGGGCTCTGTTTGATCAACCCTTTCCTGAGAGTAATGCCCACACAAGTAATGCCCAAACAAGTAATGCTCAAACAAGGAGAAGAAAGGCCTTTAGGAAGTGGGTGTCGGATGTACAAGAAATAGGAACCGCACTGAGCTATAAGTCACCATACAGAAGTGTCACTGTGAAGCCTTGGGGTCCCATGCAGCACAAATAAAATAGACCAGCTGTTTAACTGCGTTCCATTCTCAACGACATCAAATCACAGAGAACTCGTCGCTCTACCCAGTAAAAACCAGCACAAGCCGTACAGTTCTGAGTGCGTACCCAGACGGCAAGGAGCACAATCTCTGACTTCCAGTACTAGACCGGGGCCTCCCAATAGGTGGGCCTAAGGGACAGACTGTCTTACAACAAGAGGGGCAATAATTCATTGCTGCACCTACAACCCACTAATGCCGCTCTCCATCGCACTGCGGATCCTGCCAACTGATCTACACCTTGCAGGCCCTCCTGTTTGCTTGGAGCTCCTCTGCAACATGGTGCCCGCTGCTGACTGCTTGCAACAATGATCCTTTCAGTCTTTGTCATCTGCTGATCCTGACCCTCATCTCCATTCATTCATTCTCTTCTGCTGGCCTTCTGCCCTGACTCTTGTCGAAGCCACCCTATGGAACTGCTCACCATTGCTTACCCTCCTGATGATCATCCATCCCTCCTGATCTGCCTGATTTAGCATAAGACTTCTTGTTGGGCATCTACCTGCCTCGTTCAGCTGCTAGGCCACCTGGCGAGTCGCGTCTTGCCTGTGCAGTTCTCTCTTCTATCCCTTCACTCCCCTCTCTTCCTTCCTCATGGCACTCTCGATCTGTCTCATCTACTCTTACTGCTATTCTATCACCCATCTTCCCTCTCTCACGAAGTCTGGAAGAAAAATGTTTAAAAAAGATCTCCTGTCTTCTGATCCTGGTTTACCTATCGCTGACACCTATGTCAGTGCTACTTTCAGACAGATTATCACAGGTATCCTCTTTTCTCTCCCCTCTCCAGACCTATGGACTCCTCACCTGATATCCACTCTCTTCCCTTTCTCGTCCTCACCCGTTAATGGTGGCATTAGATGGGAAGTACTCTTGGCTGGCTTTTCATCATCCAGGTGCATCATTAATGTGTAACCCTAATGTGTACCCCTCCACAGAAGTCTTTCAAATGTGCCAAACTGCTCCACTCTCGCTCTGCTGTCAAACACTCCTCTGATATCTGCCACCTCCTCGAAGAAGGATGTCCTTGCCTCCAGTGAGACATGGTTCATGGCCACCTATGGCACAAGTTTTGAAACTCTCCTCTAAACCTGTTTACCTAACACACAAGGCCCTTTAAGACGAGGTAGCAATACTTTGAGATAGATGGGGATGCAGAATATACTCAAACATCAATAATCAGACTGACTCAGGAAGTTGGTAAAGTAAGTCTGTTTTAATAGCAATTGTCTAAAACGGGGAGTACAACGAACATCAACGAATATACACTTGATCTTCTCACTCAACGAGTTTCATAAAAAACATGTCATCACTGATGTCAATCTACGTGGCAAACTACAAAAACCTACTTGAGAAAGTGATAGGTTTAGAGGGAACATCTAGGTATACGTTCCATACTTGTCAGGGAAAGTGATTGGGTCTCTAACATCAGGTGGGCAACTAAGCCTTCCTCTACTGCAAGTCACTACAAACGTCATCAAATAGCCAATGTCCTATTGGTTATACAAACTATAGGGTTCTTTGATACGGGGCCCTCTATTATTGGTTGGCACCCTCGCACCCCTCTGTACTATTCCACACACGCTAGCAGCATGCAGGCTTGCTCCCAGGTGCTGGTGGGCTGGTCTTGACTATAGCTTCCTGCCTAATTAGCCTGCCATCTATCATCACTCTTGCCATCTGCCAGTCCATTAGCTTTTGAACATGTCCTTGGTTCTGTACTCAGTGCCTGAGAATAAAGAGGGAGTATAGGCATACTCAGTCTCTTGGTTTCGGTGTAGCTCGTCACAACTTCTATTTTCATCTGTCCACGTGACTGGAGACCAAGTTTCAGAGCTTTCACTGTATTTAAAATACTATTAAATGATGAACCTCTGATGTCTTTAATGTTCTGGTCCCTCACTTCAAACATGAGTTTGTTGTTTTCACACGTTTTGTAGCTACTGCATGAACATCCAGGCTCAAGGCTTTGACTTCTTGGTGCTGGTCCAGCCAAGCCTTTCTTGAATCCACCTCCATCATTAAGTCCTTTTCTAACTGCGCCACACTGAAAAAGCCTTTCTGTTCACTGGGCCCAAGCTCTGCTAAAGTGCGTTGTGGAACATCCATAGTCCATACATTCCTATGCATATGCGGTATTGGCGCATTGTCGCAATCTATTAACTACGTAGCTAGTCTTATGATTATTTTGTCTGCTTGCGTTTACTGCCTCTGTACACGTGTAAAATGACTTTGCATTTTCTTCAGTATTTCTGTAGCATGAGCATCTTCATCTTGAGCCCGAAATGTTGCTAATCTTTAACACCTCCTACTTTGATCCTTATAGAATGTTTATTTTCTTCTCATCTCTGCATCTCTTCTGGGTGCATCAGTCCTGCTTCACATGACATCACCAATCTCTTTTTCTTCCTCATTTTCACACTTCCTCTGGGATTTCATTAAAATGGCCATCATATTGTCGTGAATGCATATATGGTTTCCTCAATGGGTACCATGATTCTTTGAGGTATAGGTATTTTCACTGGTACTGCACGTGTCTCACACTCTGGCTCCCAGCATATAGGCAAAAAGGGAGCTGTGCTTGAGATGGGGGTACTTGGCTCCTACTCTACACCTCCCTGAGGGCTACAAGATCCTCTCTGAGCCCAGAAACAACCGACCCGGAGAGTGAGAAGCTCTCATCTTTCCAGAGTGGGTCCTGCCTCTGCCATTCCTACGCAGGCCTACTCCTCCACTGAATGCCTGGTCTGCAGGCTCTTTATCTCTCCTGGCCTCTCTATGGCTGCGGCCACCATGTATAGACCACCTGGCTAGGTTGCCCTCTTCCTCTCTGAGTGGGCTGCCCTCTCCACATCTCTCCTTCCCTCTCCCTCTTAACTGCTCCTCTTTGGAGACCTCAACATCCACCTGGATGCTTCTGATCCCTCCATGGGGTTCTTCCGCAATCTCTGCAACTCTCTCTCTCTCTCTCTCTCTCTCTCTCTCTCTCTCTCTCTATCTCTCTCTCTCTCCATTCTACCCACTGGTTCGACACACTGCTGGAAAAACCTTGGATGTTCTCATTTCCTCAGCCATCCCTCTCTCTAACCCTCTCACTACTCCTCTCTCTTGGACTGACGACTTTCTTCTTTCATCTCACCTGACACTCTGTCTCCCTGGCAAAGCCTACCCCAGTACTGTCACCTACCTTCTCAGTCATTCAGCCCATCAAGCGTGTGTCAATTGATGCCTTTGCCTCCACCTTCTCTGCGGTCGATTCACACCCTGAAACAACCCTCTTTAATCTGCATCTTGCCATTTCCAACACTCTGGACATCCTTGCCAATGCCATGAGAATCCGTCTGAAACCTACCTCTGCAACTCTTCATATGACTCTGACCTCGCCACCCTGTAATGCAAGTACATGGTGGCATAGAGGAAGTGGAGGGCTTCAGGTGCATCCTCTGGTGAACTGGCATGCCGTGTGATCCAAAGGCAATACAGACTCACTGTCCTGTTCAAGAGAGTCCATATCCAAGCCCACATCTCCGCAGCCTCTAACAACATGGCCAAACTCTTTAAATCTGAAAAGAGCTGGCTAATCTGAAAAGAGCTGGCTAATCCTTCTGCAGTCTCCACCTCTCCTGCTCCCTCCCAAGCCCTCTGTATAGCCTTGGCTTCTCACTTCACTACTAAAACTCAGGACATCCTGTCCTAGCTCTCCTCTTCCGATCCCTCCTCCACTCTAGGCCTGACTCTGGCAGCCTCTCACTCTCCCCTTCCTTCCTCCTCTTTCTCTCTGATAACACCTGACGATGTTTATAGACAAGTCCGATCTATTAAAGTGTCATCCAAACGGGCACTCACCTGCTCCTCCAAAACAATCAAGGACCACATTGACACCCCCGCTCTGGCCTTGGCTAATTTCTGCAATCACTCTTTCACCACTGGTGCTTTCCCTCTCTCCTCAAGCACTTCCTTGTGCACCCCCTCCTTAAAAAGCCATCTGCCGATCCTACTTGCCCAGGTAACTATCGCCCGATCTCTATCACTCCGTTCCTGGGCAAACCTCTGGAAAAGCTGGCCATCTCCCAGTTTACTCTCCACACTGAAACTATTGACTTTCTCCATGACCACCAGTCTGGCTTCAGAGCAGCCAGAGGCACAGAAACTGCTCTCCTGAACACTTGTGAATATCTGCTCTCCAATCTCGACACCAGCACCCCTTCTGTACTCATCCTCCTTGACCTTTCTGCTGATTTCGACGCAGTCAATCACACCATCCTGATCAACCAACTTCGTGAGAACTTGGGCATCACAGATCAGGCCCTGGAGTGGCTGACCTCTTTCCTCCAGGACCGACCCTCCCAGGTCCAACTTGGGTCTTTTCTCTCTACCACATCTCTCTCTCCTCATGTGGTGTTACCCAGGGATCTAACCTATAACCTGGCTCTTCAATCTCTACGTGGCCCCTCTGGCCCACCTTATCTCCACCTTTTGCTCTAACTTTCAGTGTTATGCAGATGACAAACGCTCTCTTTTTGGCTCCCTAGAGCCTCCTCTCCTCTCCCACACATTCCAGACTGTCAATCCGTGATTCAGGATTGGTGCACCTCCAATGATCTCTGGCTTAATGCCAGTAAGACAGAGAGCCTTCTCATTGGGACCCCTGCTCCCGCTTTCCCTATCTCACTCTGTCCACCATCCATCGGCCCTCTTCCTTCAGCCTTCCTATGCGGCAAAAAACCTTGGCGTCATCTTTGACTCCACTCTCTCCTTCTCTCCTCAACATCACTGACCTTTCCAAGAAGGACAACTACCAGCTGCACCTGTTCAGAGGTACTCTTCCTTTTCTCACTTTCCCCCAGAAGCTCAGTGTCTCCAGACTCCTGATTCTCTCCAGGTTGGACTACTGTAACAGCCTCTTTCTCAATCTGCAGTCTTCTACTCTCAGCCCTCTGCAACTAATCCAGAACAGGACTGCAAGTCTTATCCTTGTCCTCAAGCCCAGGGACTGTATCTCTCCAGCTTTGTAATCTCTCCGCTGACTCCCGGTGGCTGCAAGGATCAAGTCCAAGACCCTCTGCATCGTCCACAAGGCTTTCTGGGGCTGGGGCCTGCCCTACATTCAACACTTTCTTCCTAAATACCTTCCTTCTCGAGCCCTTTGCTTTGCTGCCACCAACTCTCTGAGGGCCAGACACTTCTCCAGGCAGAGTGTAAGGGGCAGATCACTTTCCTCTGCAGGTGCCTCCCTCTGGAATGGCCTTGCTGCCCCTCTCAAACTTGAGCAAGACCAACTGAAGATCCAGAAGCAGCTCAAAACCTTCATTTTCTCTTCTGCTTTCTCTCCCTCCCTCCCCTGCTGATCTACCTGTCTGCTGCATCACTGGTTGTTTGGTTATCCTCAGAGTCTCTCTAGGTACCTGGCTCCTCTTGACCAGTGTCCGCCGCTGACAAGTCTCCCCCACACTGCCTCCAGGCTTGTTGCACACTAGAGTCTGGTAACTTCTACAGCCCCAGCCTCCTTGCACTTACCTAGAGCCACGCTGTCCCGGCTGCACTTACTTAGAGCAATGCTGCCCTGATTGCACTCTCCCCTTCTCCCGCCTTGCACTTCCCACCATTGCACTCTCCCCTTCTCACGCCTTGCACTTCCCCCATCCCCGTTCCCTGCACTTTGCATTGCCTCACTTGCACAATCTGAATGACACAAGGCCTAGTAAGATTGTTTGTCTTGTCCCCCCTACGTACTCTCTCTTGTCTTGTTGCACCTAGAAACACATGTGTACAGGCACGTTATAAATTACTTATCATATCATATATCATATTGCAATGGTACTATCATGGCACTATCATGGCTCAGGGTCCTCCACCCAATTTCCTACCGGCTCTCATCAACTTCCTTCCCACTCCTGCTATTCTTCCATCCTCTCTCTCCCCTACACCACCTTCTCCTCCTCTGATGGGCGTACTACCCCCTGTACCGCACCTGCTGGGAAAAACTTCAAAGGTGGTGACCGGCTTCACTTGGCCATGCTTAATGCTCACTCTGCTATCAAATATTCTTCAGACGTCTGCCTTCTCCTTGAAGACTTTGATCTCAATGTCCTCGCTCTCACTGAGACGCGGTTCAATGGCAGCTCGGTCACTGCTATTGACTCCCTCCTCCCTGATGGCTACAAGATCATCTCTAAGCCCCATCCCAACTGTTCTGGCGGTTTGAGTAGCCTTGATCTTCCCTAAGTGGGTCCCTTCTTCCCTTATACCTACCCAGCACTACTCTTCGTTTGAAAGCCTTGTTTACAAGCTTGGCCTCTCTCCTACTTCTTCTCTGACCATTGCCACTATCTACAGGCCCCCTGGCCCTTTCTCCCCTTTCCTATCAGAATGGGCCGATTTCTCCTCCTCTCTCCTGACTTCTACCTCTAAATTCCTCCTTCTGGGTGACTTCAACATCCACTGCGACTCTTCAGTCACACCGTTTCCGTGACCTCTGCACCATTCTCTCCCTCTCTATTCTCCCCTCTGGACCTACCAACTCGGCTGGACAAACTCTCAATGCCTTCAGCCAGGCTGATCTTCTGCTCTCTAGCCCCCTCTCCACCCCGCTTTCCTGGTCTGACCACTCCCTCCTCTCCTGCCACCTGGGACCACTTGGTCCTCTGACCAAACCTCCCCCAGCTCTGCCAGCCTCATTTGCAGACATTAGCACTCCTACTTCTGCTTGATCTATCGGCAGCTTTTGACTTGGTCAACCACCAAACTCTGCCACCACCTAAAAACAGCTGCCCACTTCTCAGATGAAGCTACATCTTGGATCAAATCCTTCCTTGCAAATAGAACCATGAGGGTTGAGTCACCATCTGCTTCTGCTGAACCCTCACCAGTCCTACGTGGGGTCCCGCAACGGTTGTGTGTATCCCCAACTCTCTATAATGTGTTCACGAAGCCTCTCTTCGACATTCTTTTTTTTTTTTGTTTAAACTTTATTTTTCGAGATTTCCCTAGCAACAAAAAACAAGGACACCATCAAGGTGTGCTGAGGTAACATTGAGAATAAGAAAGAAGGAAGAAGGCGAGCTGAAGAAAGGGGAGGAAAGGAAGGGAACAGAGTAAAAGGAAAAACAAACATAACACTTCCCGCCCACGGGTCCGTCTGCAAAGCCGCCTCCCCCCACCTGTGTCCACAACAACAGATATCAAAACATTCCTGGTTAAGTGCCAGTTAACATGAGGTCATGAATATACAGTGTCACTTAGTCTCACAATTCTATTTCGAGTTCAGGTACTCTCAGTATCAGAAGGGGCTGAACTATTTAGCAGATATGCAATATACGGCCCCCAGATGTTAGGGGGTCGAGCATGTAATGGTAGGGTTCTTATACATTCACTCTCTACGTCCTGACAATAAGTCATGTCTTTTTTCCAGTCTTCGATTTTAGGTAGAGGGCCCTGGCTCCATGCCATAGCGATTCGTCTACGGGCCAACACCAGGAGGAGGGCCGATAGTTTGCGGGATGTGGGATGTAGGTATTTTGTGAGGCCAAGGAGGGCCGCCAACGGTAACGGAGCAACCTGTTTACCGATAATGTCAGCGACAATCTGCAGAACTGAGACCCAAAAACGCTGAATTCCGGGACAGTCCCAGGCCAGGTGGAAAAAGTCGGCATGTGCCGCTGTACATCGTTCGCATTGGGCTGATGCTTCTGAGTGATGTCGATGCTTCTTGACAAGGGTATAATATGTTTGGTGCACAAAGTTAAAGTGTATTAGTTTATATCGTGTATTCACTGTGACTTTTTGGGTTTGATGTAAGATATAAGACCAGTCCTCAGTGTCTATAGACACCTGAAGGGCAGATTCCCATTTTTGCTGTGTTTTAGCGGTAGGCAACCCGGTGTCTGCCACTAGGGATTTGTAGAGCGACGAGACCAACCTCCCCTCTCCCTCCTCCTGGATGGTGTTGTGGAGCAAATCCCATGTAGGGGGTTGTTTAGGAAAAGAGGGGAACATTTTTTGGAGGGTATGGCGCAATCTGAAGTAGAGAAAGGTGTCTAGGGAAGTGTTTCCGCCCCTCTCTTTGGCCATTTGTGGCGTTAGGAAGGTGCCCTCCGGGAAAACATTGCCGAAGGAATGAATATTAATCTTGTCGACCCATACCAAAAATACTTTTTCATTTGTGAGCGGGATGCCCGGAATGAACCTGATCGGCAACAAGGGGGAATATCTTATGCTCACGCCGTACTTAGCAGCCATCTTTTTCCAGATTGTGTACATGGACAGAACCGTGTTTAAGGTATTGTATGGAACTGGGATTTGGCTTATGATAACGGCACTGAGTAAGTCGGTTGAGGCCAGAGATCGTTCCACCTGTACATGTGGGCGCACGAAGTGGGGCATGTACCAGTAGCTTAAAAACTGCGCCTGAGATGCCCAATAGTACTTTTCTATGTCCGGGAGCGCAAGGCCTCCTTTCGATGTTGGCAAAACTAGGGTGTCGTATGCCAAGCGTGCAGGTTTACCTGCCCAAAGCAGTTCCAGGACTGCAGTTTTAACTTTCAGGAGAAAGGATTTGGGGAGGAGTAGCGGAATATTGGTAAACAGGTACCGAAGCTTGGGAAGGATAACCATCTTCGTTAGGGAGGTTCTGCCCCACAGCGTTAGCGGGAGCGTTTTCCACCTCTGTACTTGATCCTGAATAGAGGTAAGCGTGGAGACATAGTTATCCTTGTATATCTCGTGATAGTTTCATGACATATATATACCTAGGTAGCGTACCCTTGAGTTCTCCCATTTAAAACCATGGTCATTGGCAAATTCCACCGTATGAGGGGCCAGGGGAAATATCACAGATTTAGAGTGCTTAATTTTTAGTCCCGACATTTGCCCAAACCTTAATACCTCCCGCATTACCGGGTTAAGGTTCTCCTGGGGATTGCCGATAAATAAAATGACATCGTCAGCATAGAGGGAGACAATTAATTTGTGGGGGCCTAATTTGAGGCCTCTGTGTATTTGGAATTCACACAGTCTTGAGGCCAAGGGTTCCATAATAAGGGCAAAGATCAGGGCAGAGAGTGGGCATGCCTGTCTCGTTCCGCGTTCTAGTGATATGGCCGCGGATCTGGTATTCCCCAGTGTGACTTAGGATCGAGGTCCATTATACAATAGAGACACTAACTTGATAAAGAAGTTGCCGAAACCCATTTGTCTAAGCGTCGCTAGCATGAATGACCATTCCACAGAGTCAAATGCCTTCTCGGCGTCGAGAAGCACTGCTATTGCTTGATGTGTTGGATCTAGGGCCTCAATGATGCCGAACAGACGTCTGATACCATAGGTGGTGCTGCGCCCTGGGATAAATCCGGCTTGATCACCAATTACTAGTGCTGGCATAAGGGGGAGGAGTCTGGATGCAAGAATTTTTGCGAGGATTTTATTGTCCAGGTTGATCAGTGAAATTGGCCTGTAGGATGCACATTCATCAGTGGGTTTGCCGGCTTTATGTATCACTATTATATTGGCTTCCCGTAGTGTATGGGGAAGGCATCCGCTCTCAATAGATTCTTCATATACACGTTGCAAGAGAGGAGCAAGGATGACTCTGTAGGCCTTGTAAAACTCTCCAGTAAGTACAGCTGGACCTGGTGCTTTGGAGCTCGGTAGGGATTTTATTGCTTCCAGTATTTCTTCTGTCGTTATCGGGGCGTTCAGTGGTTCTCGTAGGACTGCCTCCACCCAGTACAGTTCAGTGTCGTCTAGGTATTCCTGCAGAGATTTAGAGTCTTAGTTGCCTCTAGAGCTGTACAGGTCCTGGTAAAAGTCATGGAATGCTTTGGCGATATCCTCTTCTGAATATACTAGCTGCCCATGCGCGTCCCTAACACATTCCACCCGGGTTGGGGTTTTGTCTACTGATAAAAGTCGGGCAAGCAGGGCTCCTGGCTTCTGACCCTCCCCATATTGTCGGATCTGGTGCTTGCGTCCAAGGAATTTTAGCTCCCTTTCGGCTGTTTCCCTGAACTTCTGAAGCTCCTCTTTCAGCTCTGCCTGGATTTTGGGGCTTGGGGTTGAGACGGCTCTCAGTTCTAGTGCCTTCAGTCGGAGTTCGCTGTCAGAGAGTTCCCTTCGGATCAGCTTCAATATGCCATTTTCTTTGGCTAGGCATATTCCTCGCACAAAGCACTTTAGTGCTTCCCAGATGGTGCTGGTTGAATCGACAGAGCCTTGATTTATCTCAATGAAGGATATTATTTCTTGACGCAGTTCTTCTGCGAACGGAGCGTCTGAAAGCGCGCCTGGCTTGAATCTCCAGTTTAAACCGGGAACTGTTGTGCCTATCAGGGAGGCATCGAGTGTGACCATTGAGTGGTCGGAGAGCGTGCGTGGCAGGATTTGACTCATTCCCCAGGTGAACGGACAGTGGGTGGATGCCATGATATAATCTATCCTGGAGCTGGTGTTGTGAACAGGCGAGTAAAATGTAAAGTCTGTCGCATCACGGTTGTAGTGTCGCCATGTGTCGGATAGGTCAAACGCTTGACATATCTCGCAAACTTGAATACTGGCTCTGGACTGGTTCCCAGTAGTTTTATGGGACTTGTCTAGTTTAGGGTCCATTGGTGTGTTAAGATCGGCTCCCCATATGATTGTTTCTGCGTTGATCTTTCCAAGTTGGGACATCATCCAGTTGAAATTATCAGGTATGTCGGTGTTAGGAGCGTAGGAATTCACAATCACCACCTCCCTTCCCGCAATTATTCCTCTCACCAGCAGGGCCCTACCCTCAGTGTCTTTCTGCGATTTGATGAAGCTGAAGTTTGACCTTCTGTCAATCAGAATTGCGACACCTCTGGCAAAGGACGAATACGATGAGAAGTACCTATGTCATCTCCAGGATTTGGCCCACTGTAACTCTGATGCTGGCAGGAGATGGGTTTCTTGGAGTATGGCTATGTTAATCTTATGTCTACGGAGATACTGGAAGATTTTCCTGTTCTTTGCCGGTTGATTGCCGCCACGGATATTCCAAGTGGCTATTCTAAATGTTGCGGCTGTCATTCCGAGAGCCGGGTAGATTCTTGCACGTCAGGATATGAAAGTGAAACTGCTGACCTGAACTGTTGGAGTAGCTGAGGGGCTTGGCTTCCAGGCTATCAAAGATGTGCAGCATGATTGTTGTGGAGTGAGAGCGGGGTGAGCAAAGCAGTCGCGTCGGACCTGATTCCCTCCCCAGGGTGGGCAACCCCCAACTGGCTCACAGTAATCCCCCCTTAGAAAACAGAGATGCAAACATTGCTGCACTAGGGGCGCTAGTAGCCCGCCAAGAAAGGTACCGGGCCTCCTTTGGCAGCAGGATTTTGTTCCTGCGATGGTCAGCGTGAAAGAGAGTGGAGGCGTGCTGATATCGTCAGCCCATTACTGGAGTTGTAGATTACGGAGGGTCTCTTCTCGCTTGATCTTCTCGACGAGGTCTCGGGTTGTTCCCGCAGGGCCTGCAGCCAGTTCAGTCCAGATAGTCGCTGGTTTCCTCGGGGGTATTGAAAAATTGTGCCTTCCCTCCATGTTGAATACAGAGTTTCGCTGGGTACAACATGGAATAAAGGATATGATTATCCTGCAGGTGCCGCTTGACTGTTGTGAATGATCTCCTCTGCGTTTGCACTGCCTGTGAAAAATCTGGGAAGAGCTGAATGGAGTCGCCATCGTATTGAAGTTTCCCTTTGTCTCTGGCTGCCCTGAGCATCGCATCACGATCTTTGTAATTTAATAGCCTTGCTATTATCGGTCGAGGGTATGCGCCAGGTGCTGGTCTGGTGTTGGGGATTCTGTGCGCTCTTTCTACCACAAATAGCTGGGACAGTATTTCTTTTCCAAAAAGTGCTATGCATATCTGTTCCACAAAGTCCTCCATTTTACCTGGGATTTGTTGTTCCCTTACTCCCATAATCCTAATGTTGTTCCTACGGGAGCGGCCTTCCAAATCCTCATTTTTAGCGCATACTGCTTTCATCTGGGTTTCAAGCGTGGAGACACGGGAGGTCAGTGCCGCTGTCCCGTCATCCAGGTCGGATACACGCTGCTCGACATTGTCGGGTCTATCAGCTTGCTTATCGAGCCTGTGCTGAAGCTGATCTACCTTCGTCGATAGGGTGTCTAATTTGCATCCCAGGCCGCTGATGCCAGCTTTCAGGTCCATCAGAATCTCTCTTATGTCTAAATGTGGGGTCTGGTCTTCCGTTGGTATCGTGTCAGGTGCAGGGGAGCCGGGTCTGCTGCTGGTCGTGGGTTTATTCAGTGAGTTGGCCTCAAAATTCAATTTCTTCTGGGTCTTATCCACTTTTCCCATGGTTGCCTGGGGGGAATGTCCGTGGAACCAAGCCAAGTTTTGTTTATTTTAGTCAGTAGCTGCACCTGGTCAGACCCAGACGTCAGTGACGCTGTGTTCTTTTTGGTGGAGGTTAGTGTGATTTATTTAGTGGTTGATGCGGAGGGTGCTCTGTATGTAGGGTGTAGTATCGAGGCCTACGCAGCAAGCACGGGACATGCAAGGCGCGCTGGTGCGCTCACAACAGTGCTTCTGTGACTGTGATAGATTCGGGGAGTCACGTATGTCTTTGGAAGGCACTGTGGCCGAGCCTAATGATCTCTTCTGTGTCAGTCGCGCCGGTGGGCAACAGCGCACGGCCCGGTCACCGGAGCAGTGTGTACGTTGAGATTGTGCGACGTACATCAGGGCGCCAGGCCCCTGCGGTCAAAGCACGTCAACTTCGGGTTTAGCTGATGCTCAGTACTCCCAGGATTGATGCCGTTGGTGTATGTTGGGTCCCCAGTCGCCAGCTGGTCCGGATGGGTCTCGCCGTATCCGCGTCGGGACTGATGGGCTCTGGGCGTGGAGCCGCCAGGCTGAGCGTTGTAGACCAGGTCGCTGGGAGGTGGCCTTGAGCGCCACAACACAGCCAGCTGCTAGCAGGACCCGCACGGGCTCCGCCGCGTCCGTGGCCCGATGGCTCGGGGGGTGCCCTGCTTGTTATTGTGCGACGAAGGGAGCCCCAAGGCAGCGAGCATGACCCCTCCCGAAGACCACGCGAGGGACCGCTCTCACGGCCTGGCGTCTCCCTGTTAGGGTGTCTCGACTCCGCGGCAGAGCGCGCAGGAGTCCCGCTCGGGGCGAGAGGAACAGGGCGGGCCCTCCCAGCGGCCGCGCCACTGAACGCCCGTACAGCAGTCCGCTCCTACCTGGGTTGTCACAGGATTCCGGCACCCCGATCCGCCGCCTCACCACTCTCGCACCGGGCTGCTGCGGGGACGGAGACCGACTCGTCTCTCGGGTGCAAGCTCACACACGTCCTCCCGCCTTCTTGAGCGGCACAGTGCCCGTTCCGGCTGATTTTATTCTTGCCGAGTGTCCGCCTTGTCCAGCAGCGCGATCACGCAGGGGGCTCCTCCCTCGTAGTCTGTCAGCCAGCAGGCCCCGGAGCCAAGGGTGAGTATCTCGGGCTGTGGTCGCGTGTTTGAGACGAGGTTTGTCTCAAAATTATCAGCAGTACTTTGTGGATGCACACAGCTGAAGGTTAGGTTTATCCAGCCATCACAGGAGCCTCAATGTCACAGGATTTATTAGAGCCCCACGGAGCTCTCTCAGGAAGCGGCCATCTTGGGTGGCTCTCTAGCGCCCTCTCCTCTCTTCGACATTCTTGATTATCTGGGTGTTACATACACAAACTACACGGACGACACCCAGATACTCATCCCCATCACTGGTGACCGTGCAATTGACACAAAAGCCCTGAATGAAGTCTACTCAGTCATCCAAGCCTGGATGGCGCATCATGGACTCTGTCTAAATGATGAGAAAACTGAGTTACTAATCCTCTGCTCTCACATTAAACTTAATAAACTGGACTCTACCTTCAAATCCTTCATTATCGATGGCAACACTATCAATGTCTCCAATAATACCAAAACCCTAGGTATCTACCTTGATGCTACACTATCGCTCACCAGACAAACTAACACTGTGGTTGCAGCATCAGCGTACACATGCAAACTAATTACTGCGTGCAGGCCCTTCCTGACGGCAAACTAACAGTTTTACCCTTGCTAGAACCCTTGCTAGAACCCTAGTCATGGACAAAATGGACTACTGCAATGCCCTTTACCTAGGGACTAGTCAAAGAAATATCAACAAGCTCCAAGTAACCCAGAATAATGCCATTAGGGCTGCCCTCAACATCCCAAGGCAACTTCAAATTTCTGACACAAGATGAAACCTTCAGTGGCTGTCTGTTGAGCACAGAATCTCCCTTAAAACCTTGGCACTGACACACAAAGCCCGGGCGAACCTCGCCCCACCATATCCTACCAACCGGCTCTCTGCCCACACATCTACAAGACCCCTTAGATCAGCTCAAGCGCACACCCTATCCATTCCTAGATTTTAGCTACAAAAAGCTGGAGGATCTAGTTTCCCTATCCTAGTGGCCAAGCTATGGAACACTCTACCTTCCTCCCTCAGAGCCGATCCCTCCTTCCCACTATTTAAAAGTAAAACCAAATGTTAGCTTCAGGTGTTGGACCATGATGGGCAGCACTCTTAAGTCTAGCTACCTCTTAACCCGGTGATCTGGAGGGCTCTCCATTCCACCCTGACCCTACTATTACCTTCCCTTAATGCGTAATCTTACCTTGTTCCTCCTCTGTAACCTTTGTTACATTCACTTGTTTTTACCTATGTAATGTACCTGCCTGCACTATTCTGTGTACCTGATGAATATTCCTCTGTATTCTTTGTCAATCTGGGCTTTCAGCTCAATACTATGCATTTGTCTTCTCAATGGCCCTCATTACGACCCTGGCATTGGACCATGGTGTTAATAGCACCATGGCCCATGCCGGTAACTTACCGACTCCGCCATGGCGGAATGGGGAATTACCGCCCCATTCCGAGGTTGGCGGGGCGGTAATTCCCCCTTCCCCATTCCCATTTTTGCCCTATAGAGCTCAATGGAAATGGGGAAGGCGCTAAGTACGGTGCCGCAAATTGAGGCACCGTACTTAGCACCAAGGTCCCTTTGCGGGTTGGTTTTTAACGCCTGCAAAAAGCAGGCGTTAAAGTCTCCAACCCGCAAAGGGACCTCGGAATCGGGCGTTAAGGGTTTAACGGCGCCACCACCTTTTACGGCGCCGTTAACCCCTTAACGCGTGGGTTGTAATGAGGGCCAACATGTTGTAACCTCAAACAAAGGTTGTTTTGCCCTGTATTGCTATGTATATCTGTAAGACATACGCCCAGATGCCCCAGGGCCACGAGCACAATACAAATAAAATAAATACAAATAAATAAATACAAATTTGTCCGATGAAATGAGTGTCATTTGCTCCATTAGCTTCCACCTTCATTCCCCCTCCCCCTCCTGACTCACGGACTCTGCTCCCAACAATGTCCAACTCGCTATCACTAACACTCTCGACAATCTTTCACCTGTCATGAGGATTCGCCTGAAACGTGTCACCAAGCATAACAATTGTTGCGATTCTAATCCAGCAGCCCTGAAACGCAAGTGGAGAGCTGCAGAACGCAATTGAAAGTCCACCCATCTAGGGGCGAAACCCCTACCCCATTTCTTGGCTAATGAGGGCCATTATTAGCAATAGTGTTTAATGCAATTTTAACTACGAATTCCATTCCAGATATATGGAGAAGAGTGATTATTATACCAATCTATAAAAAAGGTAATAGAGGTAGCCCGAAACCATTCAGACCCAGCTCCCTTTTAAATACTATCTCTAAGATTTTTTGAAGGTGCCAGCTAAACATCATGGAAAATTGGGTCAAAGATAAATCACTATCATCACCAATACAACTTGATTTCCGCCTCTCATTTGGGACAATGGAACAAGGTCTAAATCTCTTCTTAGTGGCCGCCCATTCCTTATGATAAAGTTAACAGAAGCAAACTCTGGCATGTGCATATGTCTTAAAATTGCCCTAAATCTTTGGTAGACATACTAAAGGTAATTCACACAAATAACTTGAGTGAGAAGTAGCATAGAAGGCCATTGCACCCGCCTGGATCCCGTTATGCTCAGGGGTTAGACAAGGGTGCGTTATGGCCACATTGCTATTTTCAATATACATTAATAACCTCCAAGAAGTATTACTCGAATGTGAAGCCGATGTCCCAAAATGGGTGAAAGACCTGTACCAGTGTAAACGTATGCTGACGACACTGTCTTAATCGCACGCACACCAAAAGCGTTTCAAATCAATACATCCTATATATGAACAGCCTATATATACATCTGAATTCAGTAAAATCTGCAATAACGGCTTGCTCGTATGGCAAGAAAAAGATAAAAATCCCAACAATGTGACGCATTGGGCCTCATTAGGACCCAGGCGGAGTGGGTTTCCGCCAGCGCTAATCGCGGCGGACCCGTCCGCCGTACTACGAGTTCCCGTAGCGCCATGGCGCAGTTTTCCGCCTGGTTTTACCAGGCGGAGAAAACCATGGCGCTACGGGACCTCGTTGTTAATTACGCCACCGTATTTTACGGTGGCGTAATTAACTCCTTCCCCACTCCCATTATACCCTATGGGGCAAGAATGGGAATGGGGAAGGGCAGAATGGGGATTGGGGATTTACCGCCCCGCCAAGGTCGGAATGGGGCGGTAAATCCGCCAACCCCCATGGCGCTATCGACGGCTTTCCGCCGTGCTTCGCGGTGCATTTAGCACCGCGAAATCCGCCTGGGTCCTAATGAGGCCCATTGACATGTATAAAACAGATTATTTAGGCTTTTGCTTGCCAAATTCCCTTACCCCTTATTCACACAGTGAAAAACAGGTGATCAGAATGAGGCAAACATTGAAAATGGTTGATCTTACCAGTTCTAATGGCTATGTATTGAAATGAATGTCTTTTCCCCAAAAAGTTGAGGGGGGCAGGCCCCCCTCGTTTGCAGCCTAATATTTCAGCACCTGAGTGTTATCTAACAGAAAAAAGGCCTGATCATACGGGATCTAACATATATCTAACCAATGACATTGATTTTTGTAAATTTTTTGGTGTAGAGGGGCTAACTAGCTTACTAAATAATTGCTTATAACTTCTGCTCTGTAACAAATCTAATGTTGAAAATGGTTGATCATACCGGATCTAAGGAAGAGCTAAAAAATGACGTCCGTTTTTGTACTATTTTTGATTGAGGGGGGTGACTACCTTACTACCGTTTAGCCCCCCTCTAAATAAAAGCCTATAACTCTGGTTCTGTAGTGGATCTAACGTTGAAAATGGTTGATCATACCGGATCTAACAAATGACATACATACATTTTAGTCAATTTTTTGATTGAGGGGGCTGGCTATGGGTTAGCCCCCCCTCTAAATAATTGCTTATAACTCCTGTTCTGTAGCGGATCTAACGTTAAAAAGGGTTAATCTTACCGGATCTAACGAATATGCATTGAAATGTATTACTTTTTTTCCAAAATTGTGTTGAGGGGGGCCAGCCCCCCTGCTTAACAGCCAAATATTTCAGCATCTGTGTGTGATCTAACAAAAAATGCCTGATCATACCAGATCTAACATATATCTAATTAATGACATCGAATTTTGTTCATTTTTTGGTTGAGGGAGGGCTAACTAGCTCACTACAGGTTAGCCCCCTCTAAATAAATGCCTATAACTCTTGTTCTGTAGCGGATCTAACGTTGAAAATGGTTGATCATACCGGATCTAACAAATATCTAACAAATGACATCCGTTTTGGTCCATTTTTTAATTGAGGGGGGCTAGCTAGGGGTTACCCCCCCCACTAAAGAATTGCTTATAACTCCTGTTTTGTAGCGGATCTAATGTTAAGAATGGTTGATCTTACCGTACCTAACGAATATGCATTGAATTGAATGACTTTTTTCGCCAAATTTAATTGAGGGGGGCCAGCCCCCCCTCCTTTGTAGCCAAACATTTCAGCACCTGTGTGTGATCTAACAAAAAAAATGCCTGATCATACCGGATCTAACGTATATCTAACCAATGACATCGAATTTTGTAAATTCTTTGGCTTGGGGGGGCTAACTTGCTCATTACTGGTTAGCCCCCTCTAAATAATTGCTTATAACTCCTGTTCTGTAACTAATCTAATGTTGAAAATGGTTGATCATACCTGATCTAACAAAGATCTAACAAATGATATCCGTTTTTGTACTATTTTTGATTGAGGGGGGTGACTAGCTTACTACGGTTAGCCCCCCCTCTAAATAACTACCTATAACTCCTGTTCTGTAGCGGATCTAACGTTGAAAATGGTTGATCTTACTGGATCTAACAAAGGTCTAACAAATGACATACTTTTTGGTCCATTTTTTGATTGAGGGGGGGCTAGCTACGGGTTAGCCCCCCACTAAAGAATTGCTTATAACTCCTGTTCCGTAACTAATCTAACGTCAAATATGGTTGATCAAACCAGATCTAACAGAGATCTAACAAACCAGATCATTTTTTGTAAATGATCATGAAAAGGGGGGGCTAACCCGGGTGAGGTCTTTAGTCCAGCATTTTCCAAATCCCAGAATGAAAGCTAAAACCAGGAGTGGATTCCCATCTTCCGACTGGAATGGCATGTATTATGAACAGTCTTGTCACAAGCATGTTCTGGAATTCTATGGCAAGACAGGAGGCTCCTATTATGCATTACAATCTTTACTCTGATATCACAGCAGCAAAGAAGAAAAAACTTTTGTAATAAAACCTTCTGAACAAAGAACTAATCACAGTTCCAATTGTGCAATGTAAAACATCCCAATCCAAAATGGAGGACAGGTCATGCCCTAAGTGTAACCAATGAGCTTATGACCAGTCCCATAAATGTTCCTTTCTCTAACACCAACTCCTCTTTCTTTGCTGCTGACGCCACAGCTAAGTCACTCCTCCTAGTTCTTGCCTTAGTATTTGATAGAGGGAGTTTAGAGTGTTACTTTGTGTCATATAGAAAGCGTTTTGAGATTGAACTGCACTGTGACAGTGAAATTGGCATGTGTTTCATTTGATTATAGTTGTATTTGTAAGTCGCTGGGTGCCGCGTTCGCTTTAGAACGCTGTGCTCCCGGTCTCAGTGCTACATTGTTGTTGCGTTCCGTTTGGGACGTTCTACTCTTGAGGGAATTTTCTTTTCTTTCTTGCCCTTAGGCGGCGCACCCGCCGTTTTGTTTTTCATTTAGGTCGCATCGCTTGCCTCACATAACACAGGCGGTGACACGCGAACTTCATTTTTCCCTCAGGGGAAGTTTGTTTATAGTTACCCCTTAGCCAGCGCACAGTTTCTTCAGGTTAGTTAGTGACGTGCGGGGCTTGTTAAAGAAGCTTAGCTTCTTACCGACGCGCGTCACTATAGGAGTGCTGGCATTTGTTTGCTTTCACACGCGTCGCATGTTTCTTCTAATTATACGCTGCTTGCATATAAGGTCACGTGCATGCAGGCTAGGCCTGTTCTTGGTTGTAGGTTGTCACCCTGCTAGGGTGTTTATGTTGAATAAGCCTGCACGGCTGCCATCAGTTTTATCACCCTGCATATATATATATATATAGCCTGCTCGGGTGCCTCTAGTACTGTCAGCCTGCTAGGGTGTGTTTAAATAAATAGCCTGCTCTGCTGCCACCAGTTTCTGTCACCCTGATAGGGTTTATATATTGAATAGCCTGCTCGGCTTCATTTTGGTTGGTGTGGAAGTTGACACTTCTGTGGTGGCACGATATTTGCTAAGACTATCATGGATAAAAATATGGTCCCAGCTTCGGTGGATGCCAGCACTCAAGTGCGTCCCTCCAAGAAAACTGATAGTGTAGTAGACCAGTCTAGTCACCAACCGTCTGTAGCACAAGCAATCCAGTCTTCTCTGGATTCGGCTTTGTTTGGTCTCAATGATACACTGGCTTCAGCGTTTGATAGGTTGATCAATCGCATTGTTCACCCCTCTCAGGATGCCGGGCCCTCTATCAAACCTCAGGCCCCTAAGAAATGTACCAGCAAAACTAAGCATATTTCAGGACAACTCAGTCCTTCCCAAGTCACGTCCCCTGAGTCTTCCCCTAGGAGAAGGTGGGAAGAGTCTCGGCAACCCCTCTCCTCGACTCCTTGTCCAGCCCCCTCGCAGCTTCCTGCTGCGGTATCCCCTATTCTTATTTCCACCTCAGATACCTCTGAGGATTCAGATTCGCCCCCTAAGAGCTGCAAAAGAAAGGTGCCTCCTGTCCCTACACAAAAGGGTCCAGTTCTGGGTGTTATGGTGTGCCATTTTTTGACCCTGCCCTCATATTACACCCTAGATCAGCAGAGTGGCATCCTTCACAGGAGGTTACTTCATTCTTAGAATATTGGATCAGGCATCCGTTACCTAAGGGAGACAGGAGTAAGTTGAGGTCTGAATGCCCTAGGCCGGTCCTTCAGGACAAGGTGGCTTGTACACCCGAGATAGATCAGTCTATGGTGGTGTTTCTTTCTCAAAAGGGTAAAGACCCCAAAAAAGGGGTTGACAAGGCCTGGCGTAACTGCCAGGATAAGTTGTTGGATGTTTTGGGTCCAGTCACGCAAATCTTTGAGCTAGCTGAGGAGGCTGCGTCCTCTAATTCCCCAGTTGATGTTGAGTGTTTTAAGGGGTTGGATCCAAAGCACTGTTTGCCTGCTCGGCAATGCAAATGCCTCAATCTCTAAAGAGAGGCGCAAGTCTGAGACTAGATCCCATGTTGGCGGATATGTCGGAAAGAGAAGCAGGACCTTCTGCCCAAGGACATTTGTTTGGGGATAGCTCTTTGAAAGACCTTTCGGCGTATGTGCATACATTCACAGCTTTGGATAAGGCTCAGGCCAACATTAAAAAGGTGTTTGCGCATAAGGTTTTCCCCAAGGCCGAGCGAGGTAGAGCCCGCTCTTCCAGCCGGTTCTCCCAGGGCAATTCCCGTCCCCGTCAATTCGCCTCCCGAGGTGCACATAATTCCTCCTCTGCTCGGGGAGCGAATACCCAATTTTTCCCTCAGCAAAATGTAGGTTGGAGAGGACGTGGAGGAAAGGTGCTGGGAGGTCAAGAGGAGCATCAGGTACTTTCTCAAGAGTTAAGAGTTTTTTCCCACAGAGATCTAGGGGGCAGACTGGCCAGGTTCCTTCCGCAGTGGGAGTCCCTCGCATCAGACCCCTGGGCATTACAGACAGTCCAAGGTTATCGCATAGATTTTTATTCCCCCTCCTTGCCAGATCTCAGCTCCCCACCCATTGGTTTTTAGACTAAGTCAAGCAGTCTCTAATAGATGTGGAGGTCAGGGACCTCATTTCGAAGGGAGCGGTAGTCCCGGCCTCTTACATGGCCTCTCAGTTTCTGAGTACCATTTTCCTACTTCCGAAACCAGATCAGGGGTTTCGCCCAGTGATAAACCTAAATGCCCTCAACTCCTTTGTAGTATACCACCACTTCAAGATGGAGGGAATCCATCTTCTCAGGGACACCCTTCGAGCAGACTGGATGGTCAAGTTGGACCTCAAGGATGCTTACCTAGTTGTTCCTGTGTTCCCTCCACACCAAGAGTTTCTCCAGTTTCAGTGGGGGAGTCGGGTTTGGCAGTTTGCCTCCCTCCCGTTTGGCCTGTCATCAGCCCCATGGTGCTTCACCAAGTTGATGAGACCTGTGATGGCTCTTCTCAGGTCCAAGGGGATTCGAATCATTATATATCTCGACGGCATGCTCCTGTTAGCCCAGAACCCTCAGATTCGGCACTCTCATCTGGAATTTACGGTGACTCTTCTTCAGAGCCTGGGTTTTGTGTTAAATGTCAAAAAGTCCATATTGAAGCCTAAGCAATGTATCCCGTTTCTGGGCTTCAATATAGATTCAAAGCGTTGCATTCTTCTCCTCCCAGACAGCAGGTTGGCCAAGATAAGGAAAGAGATTCGGGTTATCCTCAAGGAGGACAACATTTCTCTCAGGCTGTTGGCCAGAGTAGTGGGGATGTTGTCAGCATCCATCCAAGCTATCTTCCCAGCCCCCCTACACTACAGAGTGTTACAGCATCTGAAGGCTCGACATTTGCACAGATGTCTTTCTTACTCTCAGATGGTGGTGCTGTCCCCAGAAGCCAGGTTGGAGCTCCTTTAGTGGCTCAGGCACATAGATGCCTGGAATGGAAAATCAATTTTTGGTCCCTCTCCGGATGTCGTTCTGGAGTCTGATGCCAGCAGAGCGGGCTGGGGAGCCAGACTGGGTCAGGTTTCCACAGGGGGGAAATGGTCCAAAAGGGAGAAAGAGCTCCATATCAACTGTCTGGAATTGTTAGCGGGGTCCTTTGCAGTCTGAAGTTTTCTCAAGGATCAGGGGAATTGTTGTGTCCTCCTCCGCATGGACAATATCTCGGCAGTGAAATATGTCAATCATTTGGGAGGGACCAGGTCCAAGGTCCTAGCAGATCTGGCAAGGGAATTCTGTCATTTTTGCCTTGACCGCAATATTGTGTTGGAGGCGGAATACCTTCCGGGGATCAGCAACAAGGTACCGGATTGGAACTCCAGACACCTTCACGACAGAAGCGACTGGATGTTAGACAAGGGCTTCTTTGCTAACATAGAATCTCTATGGGGTCTGTTTGCAGTGGATCTGTTTGCCTCGAGGCTAAACTGTCAGGTGCCCAGGTTCTACAGTTGGAGACCAGATCCTGGCGCTCTAGCTACCGATGCATTCCTACAGGATTGGTCGGGTCAGAGGTTGTATGCTTTCCCTCCTTTTGCACTGATAGCCAGGGTATTGGTTCAGGTTTGCAAGCAGGAAGCCACGCTAGTGATACGAACCCCCTTTTGGCCTTCTCAAATTTGGTTCCCAGCTCTTCTAGAGGTGTTGGTAGACATGTCTAGTCTTCTTCCCCTTCATCCCCAGTTGCTGATAGGCCCAGGAGGGCTCCCTCACGAGCTGGTCCTTCAGGAGCACCTCTCCCTTATGGCATGGAAGATTTCAGCTCTTCCTGGTGCTTCCGAGGGCTTTCGCAGGACTCTGTGTCAGTCATCAGGGACTGTTGGGCCCCCTCTACCAAGCTGGAATACTCTTCAGTGTGGAACCGCTGGGTTAGCTGGTGTGTGGTTAGGCACCTCGATCCCGTTTCTGCCCCTCCTGTAGAGGTGGTTAATTTTCTGGTGGATTTATTTAAAGAAGGCAAACCCTATAGAACCATTAATGACTTCCGGTCTGCTATTTCAGCGGGGCACCTTTTGGTAAAAGGGGAATCTGTAGTGCGAGGGACCCTTAAATCTATTCGTATTAAGGTTCCTCCAAAGCTGAAGTATTCGGTTCTTTGGCATGTTAATATGGTTTTAGATCTCTTCCGATCCTGGCCGCCTAATGAGGATCTGTCATTTCAACAGTTATTTTCCAAGCTAGCAATGTTGTTGTTCCTGGTATCTATTAAGAGAGTGTCTGATATCAGAGCTTTAGATGTGGACAATAGAATGTTTACCCCTCAAGGGTTTACCTTTTTTGTTTCACGGAGGACTAAATGTATGACTTCCTCAATATCCTATCCAGCCTTCCCAGAAGACAGTAAATTGTGTGTTATTGCATGTTTGAAATGTTTTGAATTAAAAACTGAAAGTCTGAGACCCCAGAATAGCTCTCAGCTGCTGATTTCCTATAGAAAGCCCCATAAGCCAGTATCCCCTTTCACTTTAGCCAGATGGATTAAGTGGGTCATGCGGGAGGTGGGGGTTGACATTTCCTCATTTGGTCCCCATTCGGTTAGGGGTGCTATGGCCTCTAAAGCCACTTTCTTGGACGGCAGTCTGGAACAGATTCTTAAAGCAGCTGATTGGTGAAGAGAGTCAACTTGTTTTATCATAAACGCATTGCTGATGTGGCTGTTGATGTTCTGCAAGGGCTTTGAACTTGCATAATAGGAGCCTCCTGTCTTGCCATAGAATACCTAAGCCCCCACACTAGCGTGAGATGGGGGTTTAGATTCTATTCAAGACAAGGAGGCGAATATTTCACCCGCCCACCGTTACTTGTTGTTTTGGTTATTTCAGCTTTCCGGTGAGAGGTCCTGGTTGAAAGGAGATCGGTTCAGGTTCGGTTTGCGGGAGAATTCAAGTTTCGCCTGTTTTCAGTTGGATCATCCAGGGGAGTTGCTAGGTCTGGAAAAGACCCGGGGCTAAGCTGATGTCGGTACTGTTGGGACTGGGGGCTAGCTATTCTTTTGGCTGTAGCTCCTGAGATTCTATCTGGGGCTACAACCAAAAGATCAGGGGCTATAGCCCCCTTAGCCCCCCCCCCTAGCAACGCCCCTGGGATCATCACTCCTCGTGCTACGCGGATAGTTTCTACAGTGGACGTCCGAGGAAGAACAGCATCAGAAAGAGGAGTTGGTGTTAGAGAAAGGGACATTTATGGGACTGGCTCTAAGCTCATTGGTTACACTTAGGGCATGACCTGCCCTCCATTTTGGATTGGGATGTTTTACATTGAACTATTGGAACTGTGATGAGTTCTTTGTTCAGAAAGTTTTATTACACAAGTTTTTTCTTCTTTGCTGCTGTGATATCAGAGTAAAGATTGTAATGCCTAATATTCGCCTCCTTGTCTTTAATAGAATCTAGCCCCCTATCTCACGCTAGTGTGGGGGATTAGGTATTGTTCAATGTTGATGGGACATTTCAGCGACAGGGCTAGGGACAGTGCAGCGTTGGGGCGGTGTTTGCACTGTGTCGTGGCAAAGCCCGGGGCAGTTGTGCCTCGGGTATGGAATGGTGCATGCACGTTATTGAAGGACACATTTTAAACAGCGCCAGTGAATAGGCACGAGCGGAAGGTACGGGTCAATTGGAGGAAGTTCGTGCATGGTAGCCTGAGTGTGAGTCCGGATAGGTGAACCGCGGTAAGGGAGGGGAATGAGCCAATCCTGAGATTCAAACGCAGCAGGCTTTGTTCTAAGGGATAAAACTTCGATGTGGTGCAGTGTATGCTGAGGGGAGGCAGCTGTCCTTTCTGTCTGCGCTGTACATTGGGCACCAACAGCAATTAAATGGGTAGAGCTTCTCTGCCTGTTATCTCGAATGTTGAGGAAGTGCGCTCATTTAACGATAATACAATACATTTCTAACTGTGCTGCGAGCCACAATTTGGCAACGAGTTGATGTAACCTTTGCTGCAGCGGAAAGTCAGTTTCTCTTGCGCCGTTTGTCCCATATTTACGGTGCAGAAGTGCATGAGTTTCTCAGGTTTGGATGGGGGGAGTTTACTCTTAAGTCAAAATAGGTCGTTTTGACGTGAATATATGGGAAGGGTTACAAGTGCCACGTACAGGCGTTTCAAAAGTCGGCAGGCGACGAATGGGGAAAACACGTGTCTTGGGGTGATTATACGATTGAGATCTAGGACACCGGTCCACGTTTTTTCCATGCAGTATCAGGTGTCGATTAGGAAGGGTGGGGGATGACCTGTGAGTTGCGTTGAGGCAAACGGTTACTGCAGATGGTAATTATTATCAAGAGGGTCATTGTACACAGGTTGCAGCATGGTTGGATGTGTAATTGACGGCATGGTGCAGGACGGTGTGCCCCCGTTACTTGCGGTGTGATTTGGTGCCATAAGAGGTGGTCGATGGGGTCTGAAGGGTTTTTGGGATGTGAGCCATGATTGAAACTTTTTTCAAGCCGACCTCCGGGATGGAAACGCAGTTTTCAGGTTTGCAGGCCGGACACTTCACCACTGCACTAGATAACCTGATGGATCATTTTCAAACAACTAAAGGTGAAATGTCCCATTTTGGTACCGCAAGTCTTGGAGTTTAAAACATGCACACCTTTTAATGTTTTTCAAAAACATTAGAAAAAAAAATTCTCTCTTGGTTTTGTGTCGGTTGTTTTTATGAAAGGCAAATGCCATTCTTCCTGTGCAAATTGGGTGGTTATGTAAAGCCAATTTAATGAAATGTGCATATTTCACCTTGATATGATAAATCCTGGTCACATTCCATTGCGTTTGTTGATGAGTCCCACCACGTTAATTTTTAGGAATTGACCCCCTGCCTTTACTTTTTCGATACCCAGAATGTCGGTTGCGGGTATCCTAAACCCTTCAAATCCTCCGCCACATGTGCCTTTGCTAGAATTGCTGGTGGTTGAAACGTAGGCTATCCCTGTCACCCCAAACCCTCCTTACCCACTCCAGCTACCCCTCACCCCACCGCCGTCTCCTAGGGCCCCTCCCTCAGAACACCTCTGCTGGGCGCCCCAGCTTCATGCATCCCACGCATAGATGTTGGGAGCCAGCAGACGTACTGCCTGGAAAACTTTACTAAACTCCCAATCAACTTTTCTCCATTAACTCTTTTTATGTGACACAACATTACATGTTGTACCAGATGCACAAATGTAGTTGTTAAGGAGGAACAAATGCCCCTTTGTTCACAACATAACGTACAATAGACAAGAGATCAGATTTGATGGGAAGCAGTGAGCTCCTTACAGTGGGGTGAGTTTGAGGTACAGACGAAGCACTCTAATTCGGAATATGCTGGGGCTTGACCCCTCGGTGGAGCACAGCGCATGAAGAGGGTCGTATCTTGAAAAGGGCTTGGTGGTGTTCATTGCGGCAGGAGGCTAATAAAGCTGGTTTCTGCTGCCACACTCGTTTGGAACAAGCACGTTGCGTGGAAGAGGGCCAACCCGCCAACAGTCAGCCATTGGCCCAGAGATTTTAAAGATGTTTTGACCGCTTGTTCCATTGCTAAATGCCACCATTCACATATTAAAAAACATGGAACTGGGTTGCTGGCTCGCTCGTTTGACAAGATCTATTGAGGGCTCTGGGCAACAGGCCCCTGTTGGAAGCAAGACCACACGGAGCACCACGCAATCGCTGGATCCCCCTCTCCCTGAGCAAAGAGGTGCAGGGGAGTGGGGTGCTCTGGCTGGTGCGACAAGGGCACGCCCAGTGATAAAGGGTTGGGGCATGGGCGCACAGAGCTCTGGTTTGGCGGTCAAAGGTTAGTTGACGAGGGGGGCAGATTAGTAGGGTCTGGGGCACATGAACACCCAACAGCAGTATACGGGCGTCACTATCTTTTCTTACCCTTCAGCACTGAGCAGACACATTGTCGGGCCACAGAACCAGCGTTACTTTCACAATTACAAATAAATACAGTAATGCAGGGAGAGGGGTTGGACGTCAACAAGTTCGAAGGGATTTAATCATTACTTCATGTAGACGATGTACACCAATATATTGAATTTCTAAAGATGATTTAGCAATTGGCTTTGGTCCAACAACTGATAGTGTGCAGGGGACGGGAGGATTCTTATGTCATTACTCTCCTTGTTCTTTACAGGGTTTTTATTTCTGCCATGACCCCTGCCCCTCTTCCGCACCTGAAATACATAAATAACATCCAAACCAACACTTGTATTACTGATTACCAAAAGGAGTGCACCAGTGTCTCAACCCAAAAACAAGCAAGTCATCGTTGGTGAAGGGCGGGGTTAAATTAAGGGTCAGTGGAAACTCGGGGTTGCAAGAGAGACACTTTTCATGAGGGCGAAAGATGGGGTCAGTGATCTTTGTCACACACACTGCCGGACACGTTCGGAGCCCCCTTTTAAATGTGTCAATGTCAGGTTGCATGTGAACGCACTTGAATGTGATGTGAGTGTTTGAGCAGGATGAATGGGGCCATGGGGGTTAGTTTCGAAGCTACGACCTGTTCTCTGCGGGGAACTCTCTGCCGCCGGCAACCAGCAGAGAGTCGTGGCGGAGTCACAGGTCGATCCCTTTAGCAAAGCACTGGCTGACCCGCAGGGGGCTGCTCAGCTAACAGCTTAGAATCTACGGCGCCCAGGAGTAATAGACTCAGGGGAGGCCCTGGGAAGAAGGGGAGGGGTTAGGGGGCATGGAAGGCATTCCGTCCCCAAATGCGGGGGGGGGGCAGGAAGAGGAGAACGAAGAAAAAGTAAAGGCCAAGAAGGGAAGTCGGGGGGCAGGGGGGATCAAGAAGAAGGTGGCACAGCAAGGTTGGTAAGGAAACAAGTAGGGGAAGGGATAACTGAAGGAAAATACCTAAGGAAAGGGCACGTGGGGACGGGGAAGGGCTCGGGGGGTTACAAGGGGGAGCAGGGGGGAAAGGTCCAAGTGGTATAGGGGGAGTAAGTGCAAGGCTGGGGGGGGGGGGAGACTAGGATACTTGGGGAATAGAGAGAACATAACTTGAAGGCCGGGGGGGCCGGTGTAATGGATTACAGGGAACAGACCATGGGGGCAAAGGTCGGGGTGGGCGAAAGAGAAGAGAACCGGAAGGGGGAGGAGTGGTGAGCCTCTGGAATGGAAGTGCAAGGGATAAACGGAACGGGGGTAGACTGGGGTAAGATCCCTGAAGATGGATAAAGGGGAGAGGGAACAAGGAGAATGGAATGAAGGTTAACAGAGCACACAGAGATGGAAAAAGGGAGATAGAAATGAAGCCGGGATCACTTAGCACTAGACTCAGAGGGCTGGCTGGTTGGGCAGGTAGAACAAGGTAACAGGAACTCAACAAAGGAAGAGTTGGCACAGTAAGGGGACGGTAGCACAGAGCAGAGCAGAAAAGTGTACTGTGATATTTGGACACCGAAAAGTTGTGTCTGTGAGTTAGAAACATGTAATGTCAATTAAGGACACTGAAAAAAGTGTCTGGGGAATGTGTACTGGGAATAAGAACACTGGGAAAAGTGTCTCTAATAAAGTTCAAAATGTTAACAACGAATGGCCATAGGTAGAGAGAAATCGGTAGCGAGGGCCGGGCTCAATCGGAATGGTCCACCTGACACGGACGATGGGGGGGTGTGGTGGGCGGACTTAAGAAGCCACTCCCGGTGTAGAAGCACCTGTGGTGTGGTGGATACACGGATCGCCTGTAAGATAACTCTTTGACTTTATGCAAATAAAGCTTGCTGTGGCATTGTGATTTCCAACTTGAGAACGTGTTTGGTCTTTTATTCAGGGATATCCATCCCGGGGTGGGGGGTTGGTTGTTGTGCAGGGGGTGTATGAATGAGCCATACACTATGCAGAGTAGGGATTTGGGGGTGGTGCGGCAATGGGGGTGGTGGCCGTAGAGAAGCTCAGGTAATTAAATAAAGAATACCTCGCTCTGTGAAGCTTTTGATAGGTATGCTGGGGGCTAGGCGGTCTCTGTAGACTCTTTTGGTGGGCTGTGCTCTTAAGCAGCGGCATTGTGTTCCTTTTAGTGCCTGTTTGTGTATGAACAGTCTGAAGCAACGTGCCTCTAAATGGCCTTAGCTCAGCGCTGAGTCACCAGCTGGGGACTTGGGAGTGTTGAATGTTTTGAAAGGGGGCTGACTGGGTAGGGGAGCCGGGAGAAAAACCATTCTGCTCTCCCAGAGGACGGCACCGTGGAGCAATGTGTCCTTGGGTTTCACAGCTCCCGAGCTCAACCTCCTCCTTGCCCCAAATAGACCCAATTCCATTTGGGCGATGATAGTCCACTCCTGGCTTTAACTCATTATTCTGGGACTTTAGTCCCGCATTTTCCCATTATAAATTTAGAACTAGTTTAGTTTAGTTTATTATTTGTAGAGCGCGCCAGACCCTGGGGCATCAGGGCGCAAATGACAGGAATATGCTCAACTTAGTTACAAGTTCTATAAATCCCAGAATCCAAAGCTAAAACCAGGAGTGGATTCCCATCTTCCGACTGGAATGGGGCATGTTGGCAGGTATGCAAATCTCAGGAAGCAAGCAGGTGTTACCAGGTAAAGCAAATCATTTTGCAAAACATGAAGATAAACGAAAGATCAGTATTCAGGTGGGAGAAATCCCCAGAGAGGAACTAGCAGATCACGTGTCAGCCATCACAGCACACATCCACGGACAGATCTTACTTATATGCGCATATAGCAATATCGCAACCCCAAATAGTAGATTAATGGGGCGGGGACTCGGTGGGCTAATTTACGCACATCTCCTGTACAGGCAGAAACAGCAGCGTGATGGCCAATGTCATCAAGCTCTTGCAAAGCGGATTGGCCTAGATAAGAGGCGTTGCTAGGGGAGGGCTAAGGGGGCTATAGCCCTGGATCTTTTGGTTGTAGCCCCGGATAGAATCTCAGGGGCTACAAACAAAAGGCTAAGTAGCCCCGAGTCCCGACAGTCCCAAAATTAGCGTAGCCACAGATCTTTTCCAGACCTAGCAACACCCCTGGCCGAGAGCCGCCAAATGTACAAGATGCCATCCGGAAGACACAGGTCCGAGCAGCCTTCCAAGGAAAGCTGCTAACGGCAGAACCCAAGTACAGAAAGTCCAGGGAAAAGACTGGCAGCCATAGACGTGGAACTCAGAAACCCCCCCAAACCTACACATCCTATTCTTCCACCTAGTGTTTGGAAGACGGGCATCAGAGGCTTGTGGAGTACGGTGCAAGTCATGCATAAGGTTTGTATGATTGTTGCTCCACATTTTCGGTCACTTGTGTGGTGGCACAGGGGCATAGAGATACATTACTGTTTCCACCAGCATAATGCACTAGGCCATGCAAATATGCAATCGTTTGCTTCAGCGTGCATTTTTATGCTGGCACAAATGCTTTGGATTCCTATGGATTCAGTCTGCTTTTCACACACGCTAAAAGTAGGCAGAATTCACAGGAACAACCAGTCAGTCTTGTATTAACAAACGGGGGTGTCCCCACGCTCACAATTTAATGAAACAAGTGACAATGTTGTCTATGAAGCCTTTCTTGAAACCCGATTTTCCTAAAAATGGCAGCACTAAAAGACCACAAAAAAATCCCAAACTGAAAGGGATTAAAGGATCTCTCCCTCTCTGTCACAATCTATATATAATCAAAAGCACTTGTTTTTATTGTGCACACACATCGGGCCTGATTCAAGGAAGTGTTTTATAATGGCGCAATGCCACAGGGAAACCTTCTGTGAATCAGGCCCATAGTGTTTAGGTTTCAAATCCACTGGAAATGTTGCTTGCTATGCTAAAGTGGCAGGCTGCACGTTGTCAATCTGCACGGCAAAGAACTAAAAGCAAAGGTGGGTGGGCAATTACACCTTTTTGTTTTGAACTTCACATTGCAAATGACTAAAATGGCCTGGACGTTAGCTGTTTGCACTTAAGTTCATATGTAACAACCAGTGCAATATATTGGGGACTTGCAAAATGCCTACGATATCCTTCACAAGACCGCCAGCATACCTTGGTCAAATTCTTCACTTCCTCACTTCCAGTCTGGTTTTCATCCTTATCAGTCTGAGACCGCTTGACTTTCAGTTTCCACCTCTCTTCTTTCTGTGCGCTATGCTTAACACTCTTCTCTTCTTATTCTCCTGGACCTATCTGCTGCTTTCGACACTGTGGATCACTCTCTACTTCCGTCCTCTCTGCCTTTTCTGGGCTTTTCTGGTTAGCTTCTCTCAAAGGGCTGGGCCAGGATGGAGCCCACCAAAAAAGATGGGCACAAGCCCATTGACTTTGATTTAATGGTGCAGTTGCTGTCCGCCTTGGTGGGAGTGTGTTTTGATGCGTATGAATTGTCCCTATTTAGGCTTGCATTTGCATGGGTTTTATTTTGGGGCATTTAGGATTAGTGAGTTGGTCTCGGCCTCTTGGAAGGACACCTCGGGTAGGGCCATTGCCTTAGGTGATGGTTTCTTGTTCTGCAAGGGCACAGGCTGGGAGGTCCTGATTAGGTTGAGGAAATGCAAAACTGACCAGTTGGGTAAGGGCTCCAGTATAGAGGTTCATGGGTCCCCACTCAAGGACAGCTGCCCGGTACATCTCCTCAAGCTCTTTCTAGAAAACCCGACTAAGGAAGGCACCCCCCTTTTAGTGCATGCTGATGCCTCCCCCCTCGCAGAGTTCCACTTCAGGAAGGTTTTGTCAGTGGCCTTGGGGGCACTGAGCATCTATGGCGAGGGTTGGTCCTCCCACAGTTTCAGGATGGGGGCGGCCATCACAGCATTTCAACAGGGCATGTCGCCACTGGCTATCATGAAGGTGGGCTGATGGGAATCTGGCCGCTACAGGCTTTATGTATGCCCACAGACGGGCCCTACGACTGGGGGTAACTGACAAGTTCCCCCCTCCTGCTAAAAAGTTGACCCCCTTCTCAGGCTCCTGGGTGTCGCATTATCAAAGGTGGGGGTGAGTGGCGCGTAGTAGGTATGTTTTATGACACTCCGATTTATTCCAACAGATGATGCAGTATGGAAGATCGGTCATTCATTTATATCACGGGCAGAGAAGAAGGATCTGTAATGGAAGGTTGGCCCCAACCTAGGATTTGGGGGGACAAAGCTGCTATGCAGTGGTGTAACAGGAAATGAAGGGGCCCCCCTGCGAGCCATGCTGAGGGGGCCCCCTTCAACTCAGCAACAAATCACGGTTCTTGCTACACTCTAGATTATCACGCTTGCACAATACTCATGAACGGGCTGCTGAAGTGTTATGCTGCACAGTGCACTAAGAGAAAGATATAAATGTGTTTTAATGCAATGTACAGCATACTTTCTGAGAAAAATTGGCTAAAAAGCCAGAGTGTTTGCTATTGTTATGTAGGGTAAGACCAATCCAATACATGCAAATAACCAACACTGCACAGGAACATTATTGCTTTGCTATTAAAAAATCCCATGCCACATTGAAAACATGTCCCACTGACTGCACAATGTACACCAGTGTAGACACGTAATAACATTACAGTAAAGCATGCCAGGCCACATTTAGACATACCTGGACTGGTTGCACAAAAATGCCAGTCGAAGCAATAACACTCATCAAGATGAAGCCCGGGTCTCTGCGGCCTCTAACAACACGGCCACACTCTTTAAAATCTGCACAGAACTGATCAATCCTGTTGCAGTCTCCACCTCTCCTGTTCCCTCCTAGGCGCTCTGTATGGCTCTGGCCTCTCACTTCTCTGCTAAAACTCAGGACATCCTGTCCACTATCTCCTCTTCCTCTCTCGGCCCCCCTTTGGGCATCTCTACCTCCCCTCCTCCTTTCTCCTCTTTCTCTCTGACAACACCTGACAAGGTTTCTAGACAAGTCCAATCCATGAAAGTGTCGTCCAAACAGGTTCTCCCCTGCGCCTCTAGAACCATAAAGGACCATATTGACACCCTTGCTGCAGCCTTGGCCGATTTCTGTAATCACTCTTTCACCACTGGAACATTCCCCGCTCCCCTTAAGCACTCCCTTGTGCATCCACTTGTCAAGATGCCGTCTGCCAATCCTTTCTGTCTGGCAAACTATCACCCAATCTCCATCACCCCTTTCCTGGGCAAACTCTTGGAAAAAAGCTGGCCATATCCCAGCTTACCCTCCACATTGAATCTGTTGGTTGTCTCCATGACCATCAGTCTGGCTTCAAAGCTGTCAGAGGCACGGAAACGGCTCTCCTGAAAACCATGAAGATGTGCTCTTTAACCTTGATTCCAGCCTTTCTTCATCCTCATCCTCCTTGACCCTTCCTCTGCCTTCAGCACGGTCAACCACACCATCCTGATCAATCGATTACGTGAGAGCTTGGGCTTCACGGATCAGGCCCTGGAGTGGCTGACCTCCTTCCTCTTGGACAGCCTGTCCCAGGTCCAACTTGGTCCCTTTCTCTCTGCCACCCCTCTCTCTCTCTATACCTGTGGCATTCCCCAGGGCTCTATCCTCTCACCCTGGTTATTCAACCTCTACTTGGCCCCTTTGGCCCACCTGATCTCTACCTTCTCCTCTAACTTTCAGTGTTATTCGGATGGCACGCAGCTTTCCTTCAGGCTCCTCTCAACTCTCGCTGATTCCTGACTTTCTATCCGTGATTCAGGATTGGTGCGCCTCCAATGATCTCTGCCTAATGCCATTAAGATGGAGATCCTTCTCATTGGGACCCCTGCCCCTGCTTTCCCTCTCTCACCCTGGCTGCCCACCTTGGGCCCTCTTCCTTTGCCTTCCTGCGAGGCCAAAAACCTTTGGTGTCATCTCCGACTCCACTCTCTCTTTCTCTCCTCACATCTCAGACATCGCCAAGAAGTCCCACTACCTACCAGCTGCTCCTCCTAAAAGGGACTTTTCCCTTTCTCACTTTCCCCCAGAAGCTCACTGTCTCCAGAGCCTGTTTCTCTCTAGGCTGGACTACTGCAACAGCCGCTTTCTCAAACTGCCTTCCTCTACTCTCCACCCTCTGCAACTAATCCAGAACAGGACTGTGAGTCTTATCCTTGAACACAAGCCCAGGGATCATATCTCTCCAGCCCTGAAATCTCTCCACTGGCTTCCGGTGGTTGCAAGAATCAAGTTCAAGACCCTTTGCATTGTCCACAAGGCTTTCTGGGGTCGGGCCCACACTACATCCAACGCTCCTCCAAAATACCTTCTTTCTCGAGCCCTTCCCCCAGTTACCTCCAACTCTCCAAGGGCTAGAGACTGGGGGGTAGTTTTCTGTTCTCTGCAGATGCCTCCCTCTGGAATGGCCTCCCTGCCCCTCTCAAACTTTAGCGGACCAGCTGATGTTCCGGAAGCAGCTCAAAACTTTCCTCTTCTCCTCTGCTTTCGCTCTCTCCCTCCTCTGCTGACCTACCTGTCTACTGTACCGACTGGTTGCTTGGCTACCCTCAGAGTCTCACTGAGTCCAGGCTCTTCCCTGATCAGTCCCCCTTGCACTGCCTCCGGCCTACCATGCACTTAGCGGCTGTAACTGTAACCCTACAGTCCCTTGTTCTCCTTGCACTACCCAGAGCTGCACTGCTCTGGCTGCACTTACTCAGAGCATTACTGTCCTGTTTTCCCCTCCCTTCTTCCTTGCACTTCCCCCTCCCTTTCACCTTGCATTTCTCATTCTCGCACTTGCACGATCTGAATGACACAAGGCCTAGTAAGATCCTTTGTCTTGTCCTCCCTCTATCTTCCCTCCCTTGCTTGTTGCACCTAGAAACACAGGCGTGTTATAATAGACTTATATTTGATCTCAGATGCCCAAAGAAATATACAATGCTGCACTAGGAAGTGGCTAGATGGCAACACCCAAATGCCACTCTAGCCAGGTAATTACACTTAGAAGGACTGCTTTATCAGAAACATGCAGTTAAAAAAAAGTCATACCAAACTGAGGCATAACTAGACTGTCTGCACCAAAATGCCTCTCTAGCCCCTAATACCCCATATCATGCCTGCTTCCTTTGGACATAGTCAACCATTTATTATTTATCACACAGTCCCGCCTCCCACTCATCCCCTCTCGCTCCCATGCCCTACCCCAACCTCCAAAATCAGCTTTGGCCCAGAATTACCTTCACATCCCTCTTCCTTGTCCCAGAGCTTACGTTTGAGGCTCTTTGCCTCATAGGTAAGTGCTGGGATGAGGAAGAGTGGAATTAGGAGTAATGAAGATACAGGTAGCTAAGTCCCCAGAAATGTTGGGCTATGTTGACTCAACCTGGATGACCTTCAAAGCAATTGCCGGACAGAACAGGACACAGATGTTAAACGGCTCCTGGGTTTCGCTGTTACCAAGGGCCCAGCAATTGCTAACATAAAGCATTTTACAGTTAGTAACTGCATTCAAATGGCAATTTTAAATTGTGATGTGGGTTTAGTACTTTCATGCCAGGGAAGTGACTGGAAGGGTAGAAAGGGACCAGGAGGCTGTTCATTCTCACATCAGTTTATAAGTGGGTGCTTTGACACTTAGAGGAGAGGGTTAACTGCTTGTAACATTGAAGCTGCACTAGAATAGTCTCATTAAATTGCGTAAAGAAGTTAGATGCCCCCACACAAATAAGTGTGCCTCTCCCCCACGGCCCATGAAGTTAGCGCCTCTCCCAACATTTGAAGGATCAGCCCTCTGAAATGTAGGTTTTGTTGTGCCCCTGAACATAAGCACACACACACACCATTCACCATATACACGCACACACACCCAGCCATCCATACATTTAATTGTGCACTCTTTTACTATACAGGCACACCCAGTCGCGCCTTGAACACTTGTGTATAGGCACGTTATAAATGCCATATCACATCACATCATATCCATACATGTGTGCACCCTTTCACCATACACGCACACACACACCCAGTCACCCATACATCTGTGTACACCCGTTCACAATACACTCACACACGCACACGTCATGGGGTTAGGGGAGCCCTATTACTTAAAAAAGAAATTATTTATTTTTGAATCACTCTGACTTCATAAAGAAATTATTTCCGTTAAGGACCGAACCATAACGGAAATGACTTCAGTGACTTCAAAAATAAACGACTACGTTTTGAAGTCATGGGGCTCCCTCACCCCATGACATGGAGGCCTCCAGCCTGGGGTCTTCCATGTCATGGGGTGGGGGGGAGTCCTCGCTCTGCCTTCATTTAAGTCTTAATCACAGATTTCAAAAAGAAACTGAAAAGTTGAACAAATACTTTTTCATGTTTTCTTTTTTCTACAGGTGGGGCCCCCTCCCAGGACATGTGCAAGCGGAGCCCACCCCTGTGGGGGCCCCTGTTACGCCAGTGCTGGTATGGCATGGTACCCCAGGCATGGGAGGCTCTCCTTGCTACCCGCCATACATTGGCAACCACAGTGGAGGCCGGCACTAAGCACGATGGTGATCCATTTGGGTGGTAACGACTTGGCCAAGTTGGGTCAGGGTCGCTTGTTGGCCCAGGTGCAGGTGCCCCTCAAGAGCTACCTGGCACAGACATATTTGGTCTGAGATTGCACCAAGGCAGCTCTGGCAGGGCGCCCTTTCCCATGAGGGGAAGGAGAGGTCCAGGAGGCGTCTGAATAGGAGCTTTGAGAAATTTGCATAGGCTGAAGGACTGGGCTTTGTCGGACATTGCTGTTTGAATTCTCTACCTTCGCATTTTGCTGCAGACAGTGTTCACCTGTCTGACAAGGGAATGGATGTCTTCCTGACGGCTATACAAGTGGCATTAAGAAGGGCTGGCTGCAGATACGAATGTTGGTGAGTATGTCCTAGTTGTGTGGGGGCAGTGGGGAAGCCACCCCCAAAGTGTGGCAGAGTGCCGGGGCGATCCTAGCCAGTGAGGGTTTTTTGACGCTGTGGCTTTGGCTGTGAGTGGTTCAGGAATGGCTGGGCTCGAGCCAAATTCAAGTGACGGCCACTGACTCCCCTGCAGGGCACTTAGGCTACAGCATCTCTTGTCAGTGGTCCCGGAAATGTTTACTGACTGGCAGTACAACCAGAAGCATATGTCCGCTTATGCCTCTGGCAGACAGGGAATGACACAGGTCACCCTATAGATGAAATTCTTTAGTATGTGGCTGGGACCGTCACATTTTTTATGTTGCTCCAAAGTAAAACTGTGACCTTGTTTTCCAAATATTTTACAAAGTTGTCAGTGGTTATTGTGTGGTGTAATTATGACTTACTGTGGCCACAAGAGGGGCGGTCAATGGGGGATCGCCTTGCTAAGTCTGAAGCAACATGCCTCTAAATGGCATCAACTCAGCACTGAGTCACCAGATGGGGACTTGGGAGTGTTGAAAGTGGGGCGGGGGATCGAAGTGCGGAAGGGGTGACTGGGTAGGGGAGCCGGGAGAAAAACCATTCAGCTCCCATAGAGGCACCTTGGTGCAATGTGTCCTTAGGTTTCACAGCCCATGAGCTCAACCTCCTCCTTGCCCTAAATAGACCCCATTCCATTCAGGCGATGATAGTCCACTCCTGGCTTTAACTTTGCATTCTGGGACTTTAGTCCCGCGTTTTCCCATTTAGAACTAAAAGTTCCATAAATCCCAGAATCCAAAACTTAAACCAGGAGTGGATTACCATCGTCCGACTGGAAGTAGTAAAGCCAATAATTGATCAAAACATAAAGATAAACAAAATATCATTAATCAGGTGGGAGAAATCCCCAGAGTGAAGCTAGCAGATTAGCAGATCACTTGTCAGCCATCAAAACACACATCCACGGACAGATCTTACTTCTATGCACATACATCGGGATCGCAATCCCAAATGTTAGATGAATGGGGGGACTCGCTGGGCAAATTTACGCAAGAGTGCCAGGTGACCACCCCTGTGGTGATATTGCGCGGTACAAATATCCTTTAACACTAACATTTCCTGCACAGGCAGCAGCGTGATGGCTGATGTCATCAAGCTCTTGCAAAGCTGATTGGCCGAGAGCCCCCAAATGCACAAGATACTGCCCAGGAAGACACAGGTCCGAGCAACCTTCCAAGGAAAGCAGCCCACGGCAGAACCCAAATACAAAAAGTCCAGGGAAAAGACTGGCAGTCATAGACATGGAACTTTGAAACCCCCCCAAACCTGAAACACAAACCTACAGATCCTATTCTTCCAAGTGTTTGGAAGACAGGCAGCAGAGGGTCGTGGAGTAGAGTGTATTTCATGCATAAAATGCATCCATGCATAATGTTTGTATGGTTGTTGCACCACATTTTCGGTCATTTGTGTGGTGGCGCAGGGGCATAGAGAGAAATGACTGTTTCCACCAGCATCATAGACATGCAAATGTGCAATCTTTTGCTTCGCCATGCATTTTTATGCTGGTACAAATGCTTTCGATTCCTATGGAATCCGTCTCCTTTGAACAACCAGTCAGTCTTGTATTAACAAACAGGGGTGTCCCCACGCTCACAATTTAATGGTACAAGTAATAATATTCTCCATGAAGCCTTTGTTGAAACCCAATTTTCCTAAAAATGGCCGCACTAAAAGGCCACAGAAAATCCAACAATGAAAGGATATCGTTATGGTTAAGTTGCACACTATAAAACCTATGAAATTCAATGGAAAAACTCTGCTACAGGGACATTATGGTTACAGGTAAAACCTAAAAACCCCAGAAATTTGAGAGTTATGGTACGCTATGCAACCATAACTCTCACTACCACTGTGCACTGCAAGGACTAACACCCATGATATCAAAGATGACATCACAAATGACACAAATTAACCATAACGTCCCTTTAACAATGTTTTTTTAAACATTACAATTGGTGAAGGACCACTGGGAAAATGTATCCTACACTTGCAGGAAGCGCTGTACATCATTTTGGATATTTTGTTGAAAGATCTCATTGCCAGCATCAGTCAGATGAACTCCATCTGAACGAAAAATGTTCCTACTACGAAAGGTAATGTTTTCATTGTGGAAGGAGAACATGCCAACGTTGCGCAGAAAAGCGCACACAGCTTTCTTCACATTGTGCCGCGCTTTCTCCATTTGTGGAACCACAGAAGGAAGAACGCAGCCACATCTGCTTCTGGGCAATGCGAGAAAAGATTATGTGTGAATTTGGAAACATTTCCATTAGTTGGAAAAATGTCTCCTTCATTGCAAACTGAGGTGAAATGCCGGTAACCTGCTCTAAACTGTTCCCTCCACAATGAACAATAATAATATCTGGATGAGGAAGCGTCACCAAACTAGCACAAAAAGGACCCACATGGACCCACTACATTCCACGTATTCTGTACCAGTGCACAGCAACATAATTGAAACCAAGGTGTTCTGCTACTGCACAACGCTCTGCGTAAAGTTGTACCCAGTGTATTCACGAGTCGCCCCAACAGCCATATAGTCTGCCTACTTAATGGCACACCCGTCCCGATAGCCATGTCCACTCCTATTGGCAAAGAAACATTATGCCACAATCTGTTCCTAAACACCACACCCCCAAATTCATATTGACCAATCCCAACTCCTGCATAGTTCCATTAGACCCACCTTCACAATACCCGGATGTAGCACGTGCGCTCCCCCAAAAGATGCGGCTTTCGCCAACATATTGCCCTGTGTACGGGGCGACACAAACCCACTTGAAGCGTAATAAAAAATCGGCGTCTTCGTAGAGGTTATGCAAAGTGTTTCTTTCTAATTTTGCTAAAGGGACCTGTCAAGAAACAGCTTCTTCTGTGCTCCTTGTTATGGGTTGCTCTTGGTTTGTCCTCTGTATATTACTATTTGTGTGTCTGCAGCGTACATAGTATGTACTGCAACAGGAAACTAATTGCAATACAGGAAAAAAAAATCACTGGCACTAACAAACGTCACACTACAAGCACTAACGTTATCATTGCCACAAAACAACATCCTACCATGGAACACAAAAGCATACATACACGTGAATCGCTCAACAGTAGTCCCATTTCCATAACAAGCACATTACAAAGAACACCATTTAGCACGTGCGATTTCCCCTACTACTGTGAGGGCCGCGCCCCAGTAGACCAGGGCCAGTCCTTCTTCCCTTTCAAGTAGTCTTTCAGCAGCACGCCCTGATTGGCTATTGTTAAACTATTACTTACGCATAAACCAATTACAACCAAGAAGTGTTAATTTAATTCTATCACATCTAATGAACAGTGGGTAACAGCCGTTACTCACGCAGTAGTGACATATCTTCTAAATGAAAAGCACCTCCATGAGAAATTTCGGGTGAACGATCTACGCGTTCTGCACCCACAAACATCAGCATCACTACCCATCAGCACACCCAGTAAGTATTACTATTATTTTCTACAGTACAGTGCCAGCTGTATTATGCGTCTTCATACCTCGCAAATCACATGCTTTTAGCAGCTGTCTCACCCGCCAAGCTCCCTAAACACCCATAACAATCAATGAGCTTTCGCACGCCAATTACATCAGTTGTTTTCACCCGCCCAAGAGCCATGAAAGGTTGAAAACTATACACCATGCGCAGAAACAGAGTACCTAGGTCTAAATCTCCATAACATACTCAAAATGTGTACTATTGTGCCCCCCATCACATACCATGAAATTGCTCCTACATTGGTAGGTGGTGGCAAAGGTTCCATTTGGCTGCAACACACATCGGTAGACAGAAAAGGTTACTGTGTTCTTTTGTTCCGTCTTCTTTTACAATTGTTTTCCCCATTACACCACCTCCTAGCACTTTTGTACAAATCGCAAACACAACTATCAGGCAGCCTTTCCGACCAAACTATGCAAACTACATACATTTCAAGCATAACAACAGTTTCCACCCGTACGTCATACATAAAAGCAGTTAAGCAATAAAAGTTATCGCCATGTTCAAAACAGTAACGTAAGTAAATGTGCATATTCAAATTAACACCCATAAGCAATCCCTGCACTCAGGTCCTGAGCAAACATATGCACAGAACTGCATGCAAATGGATGCCTAAAAACATTGTACTTTCCACTCTTTCCGCACCTTTGTACCATCCTCCCACAATGCACAGTACGGCCTTTGTCAAGTAAATTAGCCTACACTAATACACACATGTTTTTCATAACCTGTGACACACTAAACTCCCAAGTAGGCCACCTACTCCCTTAACAAACATGCTTTTACTCCCAACCGCCATTCACATTGTAAACCTTCTATTTATACAAACACACTTCATCTTCCTGCCAAGACATCCCTCTACAGTTCTCAAGAATGTAATGTACAAATGTAAGCAGAATGTCATTAGCCAACATATTTTCTTACTGTCTTCTTATACAGGAGCAGTACCCACCTGTCTCTGGGAAGCTACTGGTGTGTACACTTCAAAATACATCCTAGAAGACACCTACTTTCTGCAATCAACAAAGAAAGTACAATAGCAGCATAGTATGTCTTACTAACCCAGTGCACTAATATTCTACTGTAGCATATACATGTGTGCCCATCCAGCAGTATGTACTTCATTGTTACCAATCACACCTCTACAGGTAGTAAGTGTTTCTTATGTTGCCACCATTACAATAATACCCACGTACTAACATAGTGTCCCCAACTTTACCTTGCACACCACTAGACAGCCACACACTTGCACTTAAATAGCTGCCTACCCCCCCATTCACCCACTGACGCACATTGTACACATATGCATGTGAAAATGTGCACACCCACACTTCCCTTTCTTCGCCAACAGCTACTACACAATGCCTACCAAACGGCAATCCCGTAGAAAGCAACGCAGAAAGAGAGCCACACAACCTACAAACAAAAAGTACCCACCCACTGCAACCTGAACGTAAACAGAAAGGTTCAGGAGAAGAGTTAATTCAGTGATTAAGGAAAACTAATCCATCTACCAGTGAAGACAGTGGAGCTGATCTGGCAAAATCTGAGAATGTACAAGAAACCACAAAATACAGTCCAACGCAGACTACTCCTAAAAGAGCATGTACAAATAGTAGTGTAATCACAAGCAAGCATTCAAAAAAACTAATTTTACAAAAAGAATTTCCACCACAGAGTCCTTCACAACCTTGCAAGAAGAGGGCAGAAATCACACTCCACCCTCAAAACCTACAGCAGAAAACATCCTAGAAGCTCTTGTAGACACTGCTATAAGTGTGAAGCGGAAATTGTTTATAGTAACTTTAAAGAGAATGAAACCACTAACAAGATTAATTGGTAAATTACAAGCAGTACTACGAAACAAACCAATGTCACCACAGATACCTTTGGCCACATATGTACAGGTGAGTGGAGTCACACCACCAACACAGAGCCATACTTCAATGAAGAATCCTACAAACAACAACTAACTAACCAAATTGCCTTACATCAGAGTGGACGAGGATATGAAAAGATAGCCAATACCATAATGGAAGAAAAAACACTTCTTTCACAAATATCCCCATCAAACTTAGATGGCATTCTCCAATCCACAAAACCAACACGCTTCACCTACAAATGGCCTTGCACATCCATGTGGAACGTTCGCCCATGCCTAATCAAATATTTGCAGCAATTCCTCAATCAGTATGTCAAAGGCACCAACAAAAGAAATGAAAATACTACAAAGTATGGACTCCTGTCCAGTGCGCAAGTACACTGGAATACACAGACATTCGTTAGCCTGCATTTGTGGAGTAGCTTGCAAAAGCACCTTCCACTGTATTAAAATGTTAGCAACCCACCATTCAAACTTTCCAAAATGTAGCCTACAAACTGTACTATGCAAACACGCCAGCTTTAGCACTCCAACATTTAAATGATATTCTCCTACACGGTACAGCCAAACAAGTGCGCGATGAAACCTGAGAGAAAAAAAACGAAATAATTCAGTACTCCTCAACAAGTGGGCAATTTTTAATGCCTAGAGCCTAGTGCAGCCTCCAGTATTTTAGACCACTATACAATTCACCCACTGCACTCCAGAGACACCTTAGATGATGCACTAGAAACATATCAAATGTGGCAAGCCAAAGGAGTCCCAATCAGTATATGGGAAAAAAGCGTGGACGCACAAGCCTTTCCTCTACTCTTCCCTACTGGAAAAGGTGGAATAGATGATGAAAGAAGCACACAAATAACAGCATCTGAATACCGCTGTTTACGAATGTATGCTGAAGACTCAAGATTTAGACAGAACGTCCAGTACATATTCCACCTGCTCTTTGAAAGTGAACTAGCAACCCTATGTTATGGAGTTGCCCACACATTAAAAACAGGTTCCCATTTCCAAAACATGTCTGCTACACAACTACTGCAAAAGGTGCAACAAAAGGACGAAGTTTTATAAAGTAGTGTTACAAATGTCTTGGCAAACATGCGTGGCACCAGAGAGTACTGGCTCCGACGGCACGCAGAAATACAATGTATGCTACACAACCTTGGCCCACCCACACGGTTTGTCACTTTAAGCTGTGCTGAGTACACATGGAGGACTTGCACACTTTCCTATGCATAGCAAACAAAAACGAAACGGGTATAGACATGAAAACACCAGGCGAGCTGGGCCCACTCGATCCAGTCAATGTTTCACGCTACTTTCGTCATTGCTTCTTTGCGATGCTGCACTTCATTTGCAATAAAAGACTTCCTCCCCTCGGAGAAGTACAACACTTCTTTTGGAGTAAAGAATATCAAGCCAGAGGAGCACCACACAGCCACATGCTTTTGTGGATTAAAAATGCTCCTAAATTTGGTGAGGAGTGATGAAACTATTTTGCAGTTCATTCACAAATATGTCACTTGCGAAATCCTTCTGGAAAATACCCATATGACCTACGAGCACAAGATTTGCAATTCCAAGTCTGGCAAGTATTGTCGACGCAAATGCAAGAACAGAGGCAAATACTACACCAAATGCCGCTTTGGTTTCCCTAGACCAGTTTCATCAACAGGCCAAGTAAACCACTTCATGTCTTCAGTTCGACACAGTGTCAAAGGAAAATCTCCTAAAAACGCATATTACATAAAAAGGAGCAAAGCATCTAAGTACATCAATGATTACAATGCAATTATTGCCCTCTTATGGAATGCCAATGTTGATGTACAGTACATTGCAGATAATTCCACTTCTGTTGCACGATATGTCACTGCCTACCTAACCAAATCAGAGAAAGCAGAGCTCAAAGACCTCTGGGATGACATATCCTCTGAGAAAACACTGGCACAAAAATTGTACAGCTTTGGTATTAAAATGCTCTCCCATAGAGAATGTGGGAGCTACGAAGCCGCTGCCGCTTAACTGGCACAGCCTTGTATGGGAAATCTGACAACATAGTGTGGCTAAGCCTTGGGCCTGCTGCATCCAGAAATAGAGTACTTAAATCAAATGAAGACATACAAAGAATAGCCAAAAGCGATCCCAACAGCCAGGACATTTTAAAGAACAACTTATTGGACACATGCTACCCAAACAGGACTACTACTTTAGAAGCCTTGTCCTTGTACCAGGTAGCCCAAAACTTCTCATACAAAAACAACATTACACCAAATGAGGAAAAAGGTAGATACAGAGTGGAAGGTTGTGAAGGCAGCCTCATGACACTAACCAAATTAAGCCTAATTAATCATATCAAGTTGTCCATAAAAACTCCTAGCACAAAGAGTTGTACTACATGGCTCTACTGCAACTTTTTAAACCATGGAAAAAAGAAGATTTATTAGCCACCTACATGTGCTATGAAGATGCTTTCAATGCCACTGAAAGTACAATTACTGATGCAAATTTCACACGTTACTAAACCATATTGGACAGTGAATGCCAACAAGAAGAAGAACTTTAAGTGCAACTAAATGTAGACACTTCTGAAAGCAGTGAACCTTTGCAAACAGGCAGCCAAGAACCACTTGGAAAGCCACTCATAGCAAATGAGGCATAATTAGCCATGACAGTGGTAACCACTACTATGATTCAGTACGAGCACTCTGCAAAAGAGTTTGCAGAACTGAAATCCCAACTAAACAATGAACAGCGTACCTTTTTGAAGAACTAAGTAAAACCATTGAGCATGGTATAAAGCACGAAGTACAATTTGCACCTGTAAGAACTACAACTACTGTATGTAAGTGGTGAATCTGGACCAGGTAAAACATTCTTAATAAAAATGATCAGTAAATATGTCCAACAAACAACAACCTTTCTGCGGTTATAACTGCCCCTACATGTTTGGCTGCGTACAACATAGGTGGAACACCAAAACAAAGTAGAGTACCAAAAACCTTCAGCACAATCTGCTATGGAGCTACACAGAGTTTTGAAACAAATGAAAATACTCCTAATAGATGAGGTCAGCATGGTCTCCAACCTAATGTTGTCTTTGATTCACCTCAGATTGCAAGAGGTACTCAAAACAGACTATGAAGAACTCTTTGGAGGAAAACAAGTAATTGTTTTCAGAGATCTCCTTCAATGGAAACCAGTCAAAGGTGAACCTATCTTCAAAACCTTATGACACAAACAGTGCCGTAAATGTCTTGGAAGCATCGACAATGTAAATATTTGGCAACATTTCCTACACCGAGAACTAACTCAAAACATGCATCAGTCCGCAGACCTCACATATGCCAACATTTAAACATACGGATTGGTGTACTATCAAAGGAGGCGCAGTCTACCCTCAATAGTAGACACATGTGCTACTGATGTCATGGAACAATTAGCTCACAAAAATGTCAGCTGTATAGCCTTAATGCCAACTCTAGCAAGCTGCGCACAATTTAATGCAACAATGCTGCAAAAAGAGAAACAAACACTAGTAGAAATTCATAACACAGACAAACCGGACGTACACAGTATGACAATACCTATGTTTCAGCAAGGCATAGCACGACTACAAGCCTTAGATAACTCCATCTCCAACACAGATGGTTTGGAGAAAATGTTACCATTATGTGTCAACTGTAGAGTTATGCTGAAGCGTAACATTGACGTAGAGCAAGGTTTAGTTATTGGAGCACTTGGTACAGTTGTTGCCTTCCACACAACCACGGGAAAGCAGCATTCAGTTTGTAAACATCAAGTTTGACAAACTTTCAGAAGTCAAAAATATAAGATGCACAACGGCGTGATTCCTTCTTTTCAAAGACATGCATGAACTCAGAGTACAGTTTTCTCTGTCGCTAGCTTATGCAGTAACTATACATAAATCGCAAGGTCTCACCTTAGATCAACATTGATTGATATTGGCAACACAGTCTTCAAAGAAGGCATGAGTTACGTAGCACTGTCATGTACACTGGAAGGACTGTATCTAGTTAATTTTGATGCAACTGCAGTCAGTGCAGACATTCCTTGCATCATAGGGTACAAAAGACTACGTGCAATGTACACACCCCATCTAAAAATTTACCCTATTCCTCAAAAACCAAAAGCTTTGACAAGAAGGCTCATTCCATCAGAAGTACTAAATGATTGGGCCACAGTACCGTCAAAGCAATTCAAAGAAAGTCATAGTACAGCAACTACCAAAAGCATATACAAAAGGAGTGAAATAGACAAACCAAACCCAACTCTACCCACGAATAAAAGCCTCTGCTAAGAAACCACGTACCCTTCCATCAAAAGGCTCAGACATAGAAGGACCTGTCCAATTCACATTTTTCAATACAACGGGTGTTAATTGCTATGCAATAAATGTTCTCTTCCAAATACCAGCAGTTGTTGAAAACATTTATTTAAATGGCGCAGACCAATTGTGTTTGCAAATTCTCATCCTTCACAGAAATGCAGTAATCCATCTTGACACCATTTACAGTGTCTCAGGAATAAGGCAGGAATTGGACTACAGTGCTGGAAAGGTGAAATTCACTTTCAACCGACAAGAAGATCCCCAAGAATTTCTAATGTACTTACTACAAATACTGAAAAGAAAAGAACATAACAATAATAGAAATGTTTCACATTTCCTACATGTGGAGACATACATGCACTCTTTGCAACCATGTCATTGAGGAGAAAATCCCTAACGAATCCTTTGTGTATATACCAATACCCAACTGTGACTCTCTTCCATTTCAGCAACTGGTGCAAAATACAAACCATAGCAGGTTCTGTACATCGTGCAATTCTGATAATCATTCAATGCTACACATACACTCACATAGTCAATATGTGATATTAATGCTCTTAAGATACAATGCCGACAGTACCAAAAACAACTACAAACTTACTGCCTTCACACACGGACAGATATTACTTGGCAGGAAAACCTTCACAACTGTAGCCATAATCTACCACAAAGGGCACTCCACCAATGGAGGCCACTATACTGCATACATTAGAAAGCAATCGTCATGGTGGGAATGCAATGATGCTTCCATCAGTCCAAAGCACAGACTACCTGCAAATCTTACAAATACCTACTTAATATTCTTGACCAAAATATACAAACCTACTATACCTTACTCCCCAGCACCAACCAGTACCTTTGTAAGTGGACAAAACATTTTTTTCGTTCCACACTATCGACCTAAAGCAACGTACCATACATGAAGCATTGTGAAATGCACAACAGTGTATATTTGCCAATTTCATCCCCAATGATTGCAAGGAGTAAAGTCACACAAACAGTATGTGTCCAAAAAACACAGTACCAGTATTTTCCAGTGTATAAATGCAAGGGAAATTGCTAAGTGTGTGGGTTCAAAACTATACTCTGTAACCTCTAAAATCACCACTAATGCAACATCAGTCACCAGCTCTCCAAGAATACTCCTACAACTACCAATACATATTTACTTATCACCATGTAAATCTGCAAAGGGACATACCACTTCAAAATGTACACAGATGTCCAAATACGCACAGGAATGCACAAACCTCTCTAGGTACCCTTTACAAATGGGACACTGCAAACAGTTAGAATATGCCACCTGGTATCTAACTGCAATCTGAATATGACAATGTTATTTGCAGCATCACAACTACCCAACTCAACCTTCAACAACTACTGTGCTACAAACCTAGCATGAAACACTTCCAAAGTATCAGCAGTTACAGTACGCCAACAGGTACGTAACTACCATGCAAATTCTGCACTAGCCGGGACTCCACTAATGGAGTCCGCTACACTGCATGCATTAGAAAATAGTGGTCATGGCAGGAATACAATCAAACTTCCATCAGTCCAAAGCACATACTACCTACCTACAAATCTTGGAAATACCTACTTAATATTTTGGAAGTCAAACTTTACTCATTGATGTACAAACTTACTATACCTTACTCCCCAGCACCAAGCACTACTAAAAAAAAAATATTTTTCCTTCTACACTATCTACCTAAAGCAACGTACCATACAGGAAACATTGACAAAATGCACTACAGTGTGTGTTGGACAATTTTATCCCCAATAAGCCCAAGGAGTACAGTCATGCAAAGAGTATGTCTACACAAAGCACAGTACCAGTATTTTCCACTGCATACGTGGAAGGAAAAGTGCTAAGTATGAGGATTCAAAACTATCCAGACTAACCTCCGAAATCATGACTTACGCAAATAAGTCACCATCTGTCACGCCTCTCCAGAGACGTTGGTCTTTGTGGCATTGTTGGTCCCATAGACGGCGGATTTCGGCCATTTTTACTTCCAAGATGGCCACTGTAACGGAAGGCGTGGGTCTAGATGATGCACAGCCCAGCACCAAGGAAGCTCCACCCTGCTACTCGGGATTCGGTTTATCTGTCCCTGTTGGCAATGCACGGATGCGTTGCTACTCTTCACAGACAACGCTACGTAAGTTCACATCTAGAAACACCTTTCTAATAAGCCTTTCCTGCATTCAAAACTTGTATTCATTGCGCCTAATTCTGTCCTTCGTTATTTCCTGCTTTCAGACTCTGCCTTTCCACTCAACTCCTTTCCTACCATGGAGACTCAAGCCCTCTCTCTCACACACCTGTTCATCGGCTCCGTCGTGGAAACCGGCGAGCAGACTGCTAGGGAGTCTCAGGTCCCAAATTCCAGTACGAAGGATAGTTGTCACAGGAACTCCAAGATCCAAACAGCGAATCTAAGTTGACACATTTCCTTCCGTTATTCAATATTTAGGGATTCCGAGTTTAGTCTACAGACCCGCTCAATCAACACATACTACTGCTGTATGTACTTCCATGCGCTTCTTTCAGAACTTGCCAGGTAAAGACCCCCTAATTTTACACTTCCTGTTTACTCTATACTCTGTTCTGTGCTAACAAACTTCCGCACTCAAATAGGTGATTACCAGAAGTCATCCCTTCCAGCGTGATACCTCTCCAAATCCTTTTTAAGGGTAACTTGATATATACTTACCTTAATTTTCCTATCACTTACTTACCCTCACAGACGACATCGATCCTGCAGCCGCTGACACAGGGTTTTCTTCCCCAGAGGGTTTCCCTGAGACCTTTCTTCTCCTTTAGTCTTCTAGAGGTAGCGGAAAGGGTTTAGGGAGGCGTCTGTGCTCATCCCCCTGTTGGATGACATTCGAGACAGAGACAGAGAGAAATAGAGGAGAGGAAGTAGACTATCGGTGAGTCCTTGGGGTTGCCCTTCAGTTACCAAACTTTGTTCTGAACACGCATTTATTATACCAGCTCTCCAACAATACTCATACAACTCCAACACATATGGACGTGGCACCACGTACATCCGTAATTCAGCAGTACCAGTTCCACATGTAGACAGATGTCCAAATAACCAGAAGAATGCACAAGCTTCTCTACGTACCCTTCACAAACAGTACACTGTAAACAGTTAGAATATGCCACCTGGTATCTAACTGCGACCTGAATACAAACATAGCTTCAAACACTTCCAAAGTATTAGCAGTTACAATACGCCAACAGCTACGTAACTACGGTCATAATACTGCATTAGCACTAAACAATATCATAATACTTGCAAACCACCAGCAGAAAGCAAACACAAAGAAACAATGGTACAAAAAGAACACAGTAAAACATTTACAAATCAGCACCTGCTATAGAACGCCACCCATCCCTCCAACATGTATAGTGCACATATTGTACACCATTACATTTCCTCCTATTTCAACAGTACACCTTAAAAATGCTGTAACCACTCCAAACGTCACAATCACTCATTTTGCACTATATTAGCAACATATTTTTTCCAGCATGGATTTGTTTTCCCCCACAGATCCAAGGATTATTCAAAGAACCACAGGAACTGCTCTGATTGCACAATAAACTGGTTCAAAGCATCGTACTTAAGAAGTGCTAGTTATGAGGGTCCACAAAATAAAGAAATGTATGCTATGTAGTTTACTTCAAAGTAACATAATACCTGCGCTAACATATTGTGTTCTCTTTTCCCACAGATAATACAGCAAACAGCACGACAACATTTTACACTCCATATACAAAACACAGTGGATGGGGAGGAGGCGAGGGTCACTGGCGGGTCATATACCTGCTGGCACCCCTCTTCATTGGCACCCAGGCCTAATGATAAAATATGGGGGTTGTTGTAACCTGGCAAGAATGATTCAGACTCAATCTTGTGGGGCTATGTTTATTTGATATCAAGTTAACTATTCACTATGCTGTCTGTTTAGGGCTTTACCCTTAAAGGAGGAGGAGCGCCGCAGTGGGATTGCTCCCTTCTAGTCTCCATACTTTTGTCCTACTTATCGCCTGTGCTCAGGCCGAAGTCTTGCAAGATCATGTCTGGACCGTTTTCGTGAGACTAGCTCTTCAGAGGGGTCTTGAGCTCATAGTAGTCGGGGCATGCAAATCGACCTATTTGGACATGCGGTGGACAAAGAAATACACTTTATGAGGGTCACATTTTAGACACCTTTACAAGTGTTTGGAAATGTATCCTTGAGGCTGGCAAAGCAGAACATGGCACTTTATGCATTCCACTGCCTTTTCCCTATAGCAATGCACTATGGGAGTCACTTGACTACTGTGGCACAGTTGCTCGGCAGCCACAAGCAGTCTTTGTGTGTGAATGGAATGGGATAAGCCCTTCAGCGTTCGTGTGTCTGTGAAGGGATGCCGGGGGAGGGTGAGGAGGGCTACAGCCAGACAAGGTGGGCATGTATGCAGAGGTGATGGGGCATGCTGTATGGGAATGGTACGTGTGGGGGAAATTAGTACATTCCAGAAGGGGTTGGTGTGCATTTGAGGGGGCTTGAGAGATGCACATTTGAACATAACTCAGATGTTTGGTTTTGTGAGGAGTGAGGTAGGCATGTTGCTGGTGTTTGTGGTGGGGAGAGAACATGCAGTAGGCAATATTGAAGTGTAGAGGCTCATTCGCTGTTGTTGTGCCATAGGTTGGAGAAGTGCGCCGCTACAACCTGCCAATAATACCACAGCAACCAATACACATAGAATGTGTAGGATAACTTGGGTGGCATTCATTTACATTTTAAGACACATCAAAATTATAAAAATTGAAAAACAAATGTCATCAAGTATAGCACTGAACAGTAAATCCTCCCTCTGCAAAAACCTGCCCCTTAGTCCATGATGGGTGATTGAGCAACACTGCTTTGTGGGGTGCATTGAAAGGCCCCAAACAGAAGTCCCTTTCACATGAAGGGCAGGCATTTTAAACACTGGAACAAAAATGGCCTGGCTTTTGTTTTTCCAAGTAAAGTTAAAGAGCCATGTGGGAAGGGGCCTACCTGTCATTACGAATGGACAAGCAGCATTTAATTTACAAAAGGAGGAATCAAATATCCCTGTCACATGGATAACAGGATTTTTAAACATTGAAAACAAAAACGGCATGCACATGTATGTGCAAATAAAAACGGCTTTCAAAAAAGAGCAATGTATATTATGTTTCACCCACAAAACTCCTGTGACATTTGAAGAGCCACTTTGTCTTCATGAAAAAAATGTCAGCCCAAGGCAGACCCTTTTGCTGGCTGAGGGCAAAACATCACAATGAAAACTCCCACTTTCAGCCTGGATGTCTCATCTCCCTTCGAATGACCCCCACAATATAATTTCCTGCTGAAGGTGCCGAAATCCCAGTGTCCTCCAGACCGGCTGGCTCTGAAAGCAGGGACTTCAAGGGAAGTCATCCTTGGCTGGAGCATGACTAAAAGGTGTAAAGACTGGGGGCTGCAACTTCAAAGATCAAGCTTCCAGCACAAAGGGACTGATAAAAAAATAAAAAACCCATGGGCTCAGGCTGACCAGTGAAAACAAATGGTCTGGAAGCAGAAACTGCTATTTGTCCCACATGAACATTCACAATTAATTTAAAAGGACTATTATCATTTAGGCCTTTTTTCTCAGCATCCCTAATGTGGATTGATTTCATTTTTGTACAATTTTTTAATGTAATTTCTAGGCAGTTTGGGGATATAAAATGCATCTACCTGTGACTTTGGGAACTGTAATGGCCAGTTAGACTAGATTTTTGGCTGATCTGAACATGTTCCAATGTGAGAGTTGGTGAGCTAGTGGAAAGTGAAATTAGGGATATGCTTAATAACTTACATATTCATAACTGTTGTACTTTGTATGGAAATGGCTGAAATGTGCCACATGGCCATGCTACATCGTACGAATTTGGCGGTCAGCTTATCTAATTCTCTATGATCAGCTATAACAGAAAATAGGTTTAGTCAGGCAGTCGCTAGTAAAATTATGAAGTTGTGATGCATAACTAGTTTTTGCCAAAAAGTTGAAAGGAGAACATAATATGTTGCTCCAAACCCCTAAAGCAATCCTGACTTGGAGGCTGGATTGGGGTGGAGAGAGTGGGTAACTGTCCGATCCCAGTGGCAGGGATTATTGCAGGGTACTTCCCTAAGATTGTAAAATTGGTGATGTCATTTCTGCTATATAAGGGGGACTGCAGTAGGACAAGAGACAGACAAAAAAAAACAGGAGACAGAAAAAGGAGAAAGACAGGAGGACAGAGAGAAGGGACAGACCATTGGGAAGGCTGCTGAAATGTACCATCTGACAGCTGCAAGGAGACACCAGAGGAGATAGCTGAGATTGCATCTGGGTGGAGCTGTCTATTTTTAGGAACGCCTCAAAGCTGACTGGGTCCTGTGGTGGAGAGCAGGAGGCCATCTTTGAGAGTGGAGTGACCAGACCCCTGCCCTATCTTTACATAGTTGCCTGAGATGCAGCTGGCTTTTCTGAACCTTAAACAGAGGCTTTCTATGTAAGTAGAACTAACCCCTGGAAAACCAAAAGGTCGGGGAGTCTTCTTGCCTTGAATCCTTTCCCCTTATAGTTGGTGGGGGGGAGAGGACGAAACTGTGTAGATCCTTAGCCTATGTAACCTTAATTAATTCCCCATTTGACAAAACACTACGGGGGGAATTTTGTTAAAATTCAAAATTAACAAAGCTCACTTCCCAGTGTGTGCTGAAAACTATAGCCTATACATTAATTGGGTAATCCTTTTTGTCCAGCTGTACTTCTATAACGAAGACGGGTATCTTTATTCTTAAATCAATTCAACCTTTTTATCCAGGTTCCCCAACACAAGCCTTTCACTAAGGGGGGTCTGAAATCCAAAGTTCCCCAAAGCATTACGAGTTTTCTGTCCAACATAGACCAAAGCAAGCGGGGTTCTGAAAAAGAAAGTGATAAATCACCCTGTGTTTATTTTAAACCAAATGTTTGGGCGAAATTGTATTATTGATCAATTATTCATAATTATTTCGTGAAGTGAAATTTGCAGAAAGTAAGAATTGTGTTCATTTAAGCTCACTTTTGTGATTTATTTATGCTGAGAGAGGTTGATTGTATTTTACCATGGATAAAGTGGTGTTTAACATTTCAGTGCTAATTTGTATTACTTTTAATTTAAATAAATACCAATATATTTGCGGTACACCAGCCTGGTTCTTAGCTCATTGTTACCTCAGGGGGAAGGGATCCAAGGGACATGATATGTGTCTGAGATAGGGTTAAAAAAGAAAAAGTTTGTTAAATAACCACATGAATGGGGAAGGAGCTCCCCCTGTTGAGGGTGGCTTTTCAATAAACCGTTACAAAGTGGGGGCTTGTCCAGGATTTAGCTTCCTGTTTCTGACCCATGACAAGTATTAATATTAATTTAATATTAATTAATATTAATTTGGCATTTATATAGCGCTACGAACCCTCAGGTATCTGAGCGCTGCTTATTATTACCCACGGTGTGTGGTGCTCATTTATCGACCTCGGAAGGATGAAACGCTGAGTTTGGCGCTGCCGGGATTCGAACCTGCATTCGCAGGCTCTGCACTGATGTCAAAGCGAGCGCTCTACTCGCTGTGCCACTTGACCGGCTGTACATTGCGACGGTCTATTCATTTTGATGCAATTGCATTAAGGTAGAGGGAAAGTCATCTTTGTTTTGTCAAAGTGCCACTAGGACCTCACTCCTGAGTTTGAAGGAGGTGTATAGGTACCCAAATAAAAGTGTGTAAGAATTTATTTGAGTGAGGAAATCCAGCAGGAACAGGGCGATTTTGCCCCTGAATAAAGAAAGTTTTATTAAAGTGCAAAAAGCCAGTTGCAAAAATGCCTACTGTACAAATCGGGGAAACCAGGGAGCATCTCCTGACTAAAATATTTCTCAAAGGAGAATGTGTTGAGGACGATGCAGGAAACTGGCAAACGAGAATTGCCTCAGCAAGCAGTGATATTTGGCTTGAAGCTGGGATATTGCAAAAAGCACTTGAGGCATTTAGATGACCGCAACTGCTCATTATGAACAAATACAAATAGGCCATCTAACTGCTCAGTTATATTTTCATTTGCTCTTAGTTGAAGAGCGTTGGCAAAATAGTGAGGCTAGTAGGATGAATCGCGCTGGAGACCTGTCACAGGCCCGGATCTTGTTCAACAACTCAAAGCTGAGTTAAAAACACTGCAGCAAGAGAGTGCAGAGCATGAAACACAGTTTTGTGGGCTGGAAAATGCACATAAGGAGTGTTTAGAAAATATGAGCACACTGCAACACAAGCTAAATGACCAGGCTGCTCATTAGTCATTTTGGATGACATTTTGGCCTTTCATTTGCAAATAAAGCAGTTGAAAAATTAAAACAGTCAGTTAATTCTCAAAGAGGTTGATTCCCAAAATGACTTTGGTCAGATATATTAGCAGGTAAGTACTCTGAAACAACAGAGGACACAGCTGATTCAGGAAAAGGACCTCTTGAATCAGGATGACAGTGTCCTGTTACAGATGATAAATCAGTTGTAAATGGAGGTAGAAAAGGGACAGTCAGGTTCTCAGGAACTGACCAGAATTGGAGAAGAAAGGAACGAGATTCTAGAGCGAGGGAGGCAAATAGAAGCTGAACTATTAGAGGCAGCAAAATGTAGAGATGAACAAGAGGAAGAGATTAGTCTTCTAAAGGAAAAGCGCCTTGAATATGCACGTGGCATATAAGGCTCACAGAGGGAAAATGAATCACTTCAACAGGAGGTGCAACAAACAAAGGAGAGTTGGTAGCTCAGAGCAGGGTGTATGAGATTATCAGGCATTGGTGTCTTAATTAAAAGGCCAGCTCTCGGATTACCAACAGCAAATAAATGGAGACACTGGTGTGGGACACACACTAAGGAAATCTAACATTATAAACAGCACCTGAGGCACCCTGACCAATCAGGATATGGGACAAGGCCCACTGATCAATGTGTGGTGCCCCTCTCGGCAGGGGCCCCATGCCAGTCATTTATAGCCCCTCATGCACAAATGGGAACTGACATGCATGCCGCCTATCTAGAACAGGGCGACATGAGGCAGTTAGATTTACCCAGGCCTAGCCCGACTGATCAAGAAGGCCAGTCCCTGTCTGACATTGATGAGTATTCATCTCTACCACACAGAAGGGATAGTGGCCATAACAGTGTGTCGTGGGAAGTAAGGAATAATACAGTAATTACTTCAGACCATGGAAACTGTTGTGAGGAGAAAGTCAGGGAGTTAGATTGGCTGAAGATGCAACTACAAAGAGCCCGCCTTGCCCACATCGCTGAAGGAGAAGAGCCAGACCCTCATCCTAGGAAGGGCATTCTAAAAACCTCTGTATATTCAGGGGAGTGGGGGGGGAATTCCCCAGTCTCCCTGGTAGGAGGGATGAGGAAACTTGGTTCATTTCTGGGCCAGAAAGGAGATCTAGGCGTGATGAGTCCACACCTTGTGGTTCTGGGAGGTATTCCCAGTCTCATAGAGACAGGGAGCACCTAGAAGACGTGGAATGGAGTACCACTAGCAGCTCTGAGTCAGAAGGTGAATGGGTTCAGGTGCAGAGGAAGAAAAAGACAGTGAAGCAGAGCAAGGAATTTGCGAAAGACCCAATAAGACAAATCAAAGCCATAAAGAGCTTCCTGACCCCATACCACAAGAATGTCAAATATTCAGTATGGGAGAACCTGGAACTTTATGAGCAGATGATGGCATCATTCCAGATCAGGAATGATGTGAATTGTATAGCATTTGCTAAATGGACATCCTCACCTGAGTACATCCAGTTTCTTTGTAGAACTGGAGGACCAGGATCATCATAAATGGTGCACTTATGAAGAGGCTATATTGAAACATTTTTCCACCCATAGGAACCCACAAGAGACCTGTAAGGCTGCATACAACTTGCAGTGTGGGGAAGATCATGCACCTAGGGAGTTTGTGCAGGAGCTAAAGCGCGCATTTGCTCAGACTTCCCGGCGGGTGAACATCCACAGTAGGGAGTTCTTAACTACATATTTTCATGCTCTACCCAAATACATAATAACTCAGTTGGTGGGTGACTTTCACGAGCATAGGACCATGGATTGGGTGATTGAACAGGGGACCAGGATGTATGAGGTCCAAAAGCCGGCTGAGAGTACAAATGCTGTCAAAACCCTCAAACCATTTAACACCCCTGATGCTGCAAAGGCGGCAGAGGTAAAAACGACCCCTCCATTGGATCTGGAGAGAGGGGGGCCTAAAAGTAACCCTCCTGCCACCAAGCAAAATGGAAATCGGAAGGGAACCCCAACCCGGCCCAATCGAATGGTAGTCCGGCATGGGCCCAGACCAATGATCCCTCTGACCCTGCCACCTATATAAGTGCTATGTACAAGGGTACTAAACCAATCCTGGAGTATGTACACATTCCCCCGTCCCAAGGGGTGTATTAATCTGGTAAGTACTGCCCCGGGAAACTTCCCACCAAACTTCCCTCAGGAGAGAAGTATCACTCCACCTCACAATCTGAACTTTTTTCCCAGATATCCCCCAAACCAGAGCTTCCAAAACAATTCTGCTCTCTCTCCCCGGTTCAGGACACTAGATCCCTGAACCTGAGAGAAGGGAGATTCAGGATGGAAAATTATCGGGTGAATTTCCAGTATCTGGGCTACTCCGGGAGAAGGAACAATTACCCGCTTCAGGAACAGCAGAGGTATGACTTGAGACCTCCCTACCACCCATACAAGGTCTCACAACTGGAGCGACAGGTCCAGCAACTGACCAATGTTCTGGAGTGCATGCTGAGGGCTCAATCCATCTCTCAACCTAACCCTGCTTCCTAGAATTCCCCAACACCCAGGTCTGATGCCCCAGGGGGGAAATGATGGGAGGAAACCTCCGACAAACCACAGGTTCTGGAGGAGGGGGCCCAGGTGGAGGGAAGATCCCAAGCTTCCTTTCTCACCCAAACAGAAGCCCATAAAAACCTCTCAGCCTGAAAGAGTCTCTTCTACCACAAAAATGTTAGAACCGAAAGAGCAAAGGTTAGGTAGGAGAGGCCAAAGAAGAACCCACTTTGTGGAGGAACTCCGGACTATCCATTTTGAAAGAGAAGAATCCCTTCAGGTAAGCAGACGTTCTCTTTCAAAAACGGGGGGATGAAAACTGGGTGCAAAAAGACCCTGAGTGGGATAGGTTAAGTATGGAGACTGACCCAGAACCAGAACCAGAAACTATTCAACCCCAAACATGTGAGCCAAACAGAAGTGAAACGGAGGGGGCTGTCCTTTCTCCAAACAGTTTCTGAGAACTGTTGCCAGGTAATGGGGGACAGCCAAGGAGCCGGGGGAAAAAGAGGATTTTCAACAACTCCCATTGTTTGCAAAGTTTTGCTATGACACAGAAAACTGCCCAAGATCACACAGTGTCAGAATTCAATATTAAGAAAATGACCACCGGGCTGTCAAATAACTCACACTTATTTTGCACCTTGGAGGAGAAAGAAGGCCAATTTTATGCACCGGTTAAGGTGCAAGGTCAGTGTGAATTATCAGCTGTGGTGGATAATGGATCCCAAGCCACCCTCCTGTCAAAAAGGGCCTTTGACCAACTAAACCCAGGATGGGGGAGGGCCACCAAATTCCACTCACACCACTTCCCGGAAAACTCCAAAATTTCAACAGGAATGATATTTCCATCGAAGGGACTGCGGATTTGGAGATAAAAATTGGATAGCACCGGCTGAAACAACCAGTGATCTTGTCACTACAGAGGGCACACCTTGTTTACTGGGGAACGATGGTCCTCTGGACTCAGACTAACTGCCCTATCAAATTAAAAATGAGTACCAATTATATAAGCATGAATGGTACCTGTCACATAATTGATCAATGCTCTGAGAATGTAGAGTTCCATTTGAAAAAATAACCAAGTCCCAGGCATCCCAGTCATCTCTGCAGGAGAACCAACGGTGATGGGAACCCCTCCACATTCTTGAAAATCAACCTTCCTCCCAGTTTTAAGTGGCAATCCACCCTGGAAGGGAAAATCCTAAAATGTTACACCAGTCTAAAATCAGAGAAAACCTGAGTCCCGTGAAACCAGACAACGAAGAAGCCGCTCAAAGTCTGTCGGACATTCAGAAAAAGGGCAAGCAGTTGTTTTTCTTCATTCAGTTAAATGAGGTGGAGGAACCAGTGCTTGCCAGAGTATGCCTGAATAATGGAAGGAGCTTCATTACAGAAGAATTATTCAGGAAACTCCTAAAAGATCAGACCATTCCCATATTTAGATTAATTGTCAAATGGGAAGTAGGCATGGAAACCCCAAATTCCAAACATCTCCTGCCTAGCCGGTGTATGCTTAAGATTTACATTGGCAACAAAACTATACACCATAATTGTTGGGTCGTGAGAGATGTTCCTTCCATCTTTTATATGGGAAGTGACATTCTCGACCAATTCGCAATCAATTTGGACCTAATTAATAATAAAACCTGGTCCTGACTGGTGAGTAACCCCATTGTCTTTGACAACATTGAAAAAGCATTCCGGTCAGCACAATTGCTGCCTTATCCGGTTGAAGTTCAAGTGCGAGAAGAGATTACCATCCCAGAACAGGTGTGACAATTTACTCTTCCCCTCAAAATTAAGCGAGGATAGATCCTCAAACATCAGGATACATATATAAATCTAAATTGCCTTCTCCAACAACAAGGTTTATATTTAAATCTGACACCTCTAGTAGACATAGAACACAACACCATTTGAATATTGGTGGATACCACCGACCCTCGAAGTATCACTTTGGACGTAGACACCTTTATTGGAATGGTGGGTGATGCCCAACATTATTCTATTGATTTATGTAATGAAATCATGGGACCAATCCCAAAAGACTGTTTTGACAGAAGCGACAGTATTCCTCCAGAAAAGATTCTCACTAGGCAAGGGGGGAATTTCCTGGTGTACTCTTCCTGCCCCTCGGGTGTGGAAGAGGTGACCTGTGACACTAGGAGGAGGAGATAGTGTTCATAAACTGGGGCCACTGCTTTGGAGAGGAGGTAGTGTTCAGAATCAAGGACCAATGCTTTGAGTCCCCTGTCCAGGTCAACACCATAAAGAGATCACTCCACCCAACTGGAGGATACCGCTGAAATTGCCAAACCCAAACCTGAGGTCTTGGAGACGGGTTCTCAGATACTTACCTATCAGCGTATTATTATGCCAAAAGCATGACAAGGTCAACAAAGTCATCTCATACGCGAGCAAGACTTTGTCCTCTGTGGAGGAAAAATTCAATGACTGCGAAAAGGCACTCATTGCAGCGGTGTGGGTGCTGAAAAAGAGCTGGCCTTTCATTACCGGCGGTACACATCATTATCAAAACTCCTCACCAACTCCTGCAGTATCTACAAATTGACACAATCCAAGCGGGTGAACGTTAGTAATTCTTGAATCACTTCCTGGATACTGTCAATGCAAGGCTTTCCTATGGAGGTCATATATGGCCAAAACAAGAAGAGTCCCCTAGCGCAAGATTTGGCAGACTTGCATGATTGTGCTCAAGAAAACTGTCTCGAGGACGAATGACCAACAACATGGAGACGTTCTTAACTTCCCCACACAAGGTCTATGAAGAGGACATGTGTCAGGGGATACCCACAGTTTATGTGGAGGGGTGTTCTACCATGTTGATGGCAATGGGGAAAAAGAACTGGTGGCTGGTATTGGGAATGCCTGGGTGAATGATATCCCAGAACCCTCTGCTGGTTATATAATAGTACCGCAGAGGAGTCAAGTTGCAGAGTTGATGGCTGTTTGTCAAGCTATCCTCACTGCAGTGCGCCACCAACTCAATGAACTGGTCATAATCACAGACTATGAATATGTCAGGAATGAGTTTGTGGAGCACCTGATTAACTGGAAGAATCGAGGCATGCTTTGTGCCAACAACAAACTGAAGCATGCCAAATTAATCCAGTCAATCGACATCTGGTGACCTCCAATGAGATGTCCATCTATTGGAAGAAGATAAGAGGTCATTCCAAGATAGAGGGGCCAGATAAGACTGGCTGACCAGCTGGCTAAAACCGTATCTCTGCAAGGGGATTTCATCGAAATTGAATCCCTGTGGGTGAAATCCAAATGGCAGCTGTCACCGGGTCACAAACTCGGACTAACAGCAAACTCCCAGCAGCCGAATGAAGTAAAGATACCCCAGATGCAGATTTGATCACTGCAAAGAAAGAGGACCCGATCATTGGGAAATGTTATTGTTATGTTATGTTATTTGGCATTTATATAGCGCCTTATGTATCATTGGTATGATCTCAAAGCGCTGGTAGGTTGAACACCCTTGGGAACCACAGTTCAAGTCAGTAGAGAGGGAGAGTGTCGTATGGTGTGTGGGCGCACCGGATATGTGTGCAGCTGGTTTGGTTATTGCATAATAGCTGCTTCTTAGCAGTAGGTGTGGTGCTGAGGAAATCAGTTGGATATGTTCAGTCTGGAGGGTGGACACCCAGACTGAGTTCTGGCTGCATTATGCCTGAGGAGACGCCTAAGCTAGCTGGTATGTGCTCAGCTAGCTGTGTTTTATTAGGATGATGAGGTGTTTGTGGGGTCATGTTAGTATGAGAACAGCTAGGCCGAATGTGTCATAGCATAGCTGTGTTCTAGTTGAATGATGGTCTATAGGAGAGAGTAAGCGTAGTAGTGTGATATGGTGGTTATAAGCAAAGTGCCTGCGACCAAGCACGAGAGCGGGACAGGGGCCATACATAGCGGCACACATTTATAAAGCGGCAGGATGGATAGGGTAAACATGTGGTACAGATAACATGGGGATACAGGTACATAGCATATACATAGCATAAATAGTAGATACAGGGATATATTGAGGTATATCCACTCCGTCCACTCTGTCCTTTCCATCCACTCTGTTCACTCTATCATTTTCCATCCACTTCGTTCCATCTTCTTCATCTGTTCCACCCGCTTCATCTGTTCCACCGGCTACATCTGTTCCACCCGCTACATCTGTTCCACCCGCTTCATCTGTTCCACCCGCTTCATCCGTTCCATCTGCTTCATCTGTTCTATCCGCTTCATCCGTTCCATCCGCTTCATCCATTACATCCGCTTCATCCGTTCCATCCGCTTCATCTGTTCCATCCGCTTCATCCGTTCAATCCGCTTCATCTGTTCCACCCGCTTCATCCGTTCCATCCGCTTCATCAGTTCCATCCGCTTCATTGGTTCCATCCTCTTCATCGGTTCCAACCGCTTCATATGTTCCATCTGCTTCATACGTTCCATCCGCTTCATACATTCCATCCACTTTATACGTTCCAGTCGCTTCATACGTTCCATTCACTTACATCCGTTCCATCCACTTTATCCGTTCAATCCACTTTATGCGTTCCATCAACTTTATGCGTTCCATCAACTTCATCCGTTCCATCTACTATATCCATTCCATCTACTATATCCATTCCATCGTCCGTTTTATAAACTCTGTCATCCATTCTATCCACTTCCGTTCACTCTATCATCCACTCCATCCTTTCCATCTACTTCATCCGTTCCATCCCCTTCGTCCGTTCCGTCCACTTCATCCATTCCATCCACTTCATCCGTTCCGTCCACTTTATCCGTTCCATCCACTTCATCTGTTCAATCCACTTCATCCGTTCCATCCACTTCCTCCGTTCTGTCCACTTCATCCGTTCCGTCCATTTCATCTTTTCCGTCCATTTCATCTGTTCCATCCACTTCATACGTTCCATCCACTTCATCCATTCTATCCACTTTGTCCACTTTATCTGCTCCCTCCGCTCCATCCACTCATTCCATCCATTCCATCTACTCTTTCCATCTATCCACCCCATCCATCCATCCATCTGTCCCCTCCATCCATCTATTCACTCCATCTTTTCCATCCGTTCCATCCACTTCATCCGCTTAAGTCACTTCATACGTTCCAGCCACTTCATCCGCTCCATTAACTTCGTCAGTTCCATTCACTTCGTCTGTTCCATTCTTTGTCTGTTCCATCCATTCCATTCGTTCCATCCACTTTATCTGTTCCATCCACTCTGTCCGTACCATCCACTGGATCCACTAGATCCACTCCATCCATTCCACCCACCCACTCCATCCTTCATATGCGTTCCATCTACTTCATCCGTTCCATCTACTTCATTCGTTCCATCTGGTTTCATCCGTTCCATCTGTTTATCGGTTCCCTCAGTTTCCTCGGTTCCATTGGTTCCATCCACTCAATCCACTCCATCAACTCAATGCACTCCATCTGTTCCACCCACTCCATCCGTTCCATCCACTCCATCCGTTCAATCCACTCATTCCGTTCCATCCACTCAATTCGTTCCATTTGCTCCATTTGTTCCATTCACACGATTTGTTCCATTCACTCTATCCACTTCATCTGCGCAATCCACTCCTTCCACTCCAGCTGTTCCATCCACTCCATCCATCCACTCCATCCATCCCTCCATCCATCCATCTATCTACTCCATCCTTTTGAACTGTTCCATCCACTTCATCCATTCCATCCACTTTGTCCGTTCCATCCACTTCGTCCGTTCCATTCTCTTTGTCCGTTTCATTCTCTTTGTCTGTTCCATTCTCCTTGTCCGTTCCATTCTCTTCATCCGATCCATCCATTTCATCCGTTTCATCCACTCTACCCGTTCCATCCACTCTATCCATTTCATCCGTTCCATCCACTCCAACCACTCGTCCATTCTATCTACTCACCCCCTCCATCCACTCATCTCCTCTATCCACTCATCCCCTCCATCCACCCCATCCACTCATCACCTCCATCCTCTCATCTCCTCCATCCATTCGATCCACTCGATCAACTCCATCCATTCCATCCACCTACTCCATCCTTCCCATCCTTTCCATCCACTTCATCCGTTCCATTCACTCCATCCACTCATCCATTCTATCTACTCATCCCCTCCATCTACTCAACCCTCCATCCACTCATCACCTCTATCCACTCATCCCCTCCATCCACTTCATCCACGCATTCCCTCCATCCTCTCATCTTCTCCATCCATTCCATCCACTCGATCAACTCCATCCCTTCTATCGACCTACTCCATACTTTCCATCTGCTCCATCCACTTCATCCATTCGATCCACTTCATCCATTTCATCCGTTCCATCCACTTCATCCATTCCATCCAGTTCCATCTACTTCCATCTACTCCATCTGTTCCATCCACTCCATCCGTTCAATCAATTCCATCCACTTCATCCGTTCCATCCACTCCATCCGTTCCATCCACTCCATCCACTCAATCCGTTCCATCCACTCAATCTGTTCCATCCACTCTATTCATCCGTTCCATCCACTCCACCCGTTCCATCCACTCCATCCACTCAATCCGTTCCATCCACTCTATCTGTTAGATCCCCTTCATCCGTTCCATCCACTTCATCCGTTCCATCCACTTCAACCGTTCCACTATCCGTTTTAGTCTTTCTATCTGTTCAATCGACTCCCTTTGCTCTTTGTTTTCATTTGTTCAGCAACCTTGGGTTTCCGTTTATTGTGGATATTTATTCCAAATGTTCTAAGCGTCGATTCTTTATGGGAAGAGCCACATTTTCAGTAGTTTGCGGAAAGACATGTGGTCTTCAGTGAGTCGAATGTGGGTGGAAGTGAGTTCCACAGAGTGGGGGCCAAGGCTGAGAATGATGACCCTCCTAACCTGACTGAGTTGGTGTTTGCTATCACTAGGAGGAGGGCAGAGCTTGATCTTAGAGTGTGCGGTAGTCGGTAGGGATTTAGTTTGTCCTGTAGGTATAGAGGTCCGGTTTTATGCATTGCTCGGTGGGAGATGCATAAGGTTTTGAAAGTGACCCTTCGTCTAACTGGGAGCCAGTGGAGAGTTCTGAGAAGTGTGGTTTCTTGGGCCAAGTTCTAGCAGCAATTTGGCTGCAGCGTTTTATGCTCTTTGTAGTTTAATGAGGTGGTATGCTTGGACCCCGAGGTAAAGGGAGTTGGCATAGTCCAGTCTCGACATTAAAATAACTTGGACAGCAGGAGTCTGTTGGGAAAGGAGAGGTACGGAAAAATGCATCTAAGAATTTTGAGGTGCTAATGGCAGGACTTAGAGATGTTGTTGATTTGGAGAGAGAGGGTTAGGTCAGAGTCGAGAGTGCATCCAGGTTTTTTTTCTCTGATTGAGGTGGTCGGTGGATTGTCCATGGATGATGGCCAGGGTAGAGGGTGGGGGAGAAGCTCAGTGTTGCCGCGCACCATGATTTCAGTTTTGGTGGGGTTTAAGAGGAGGTGGTGTGAGGTCATCCAGCAATCAATGTCAAGGAGGCAGGCAGCGAGGTTGGGCTGACAGCTGGGGTTTGGTTGAAGAGTTTTTGGATTAATTGGGTGTCATCAGTGTAGTTACAGCACAGGATACTGTGCGAGCGGATTATTCCAGGGAGGGTGGACATAGAGGATGAATAGGAGGGCTAATAGGTACGCTCTTTGTGGAACACCGGTATTGACTGGTCGGGCAGCAGAAGCAAAGGAGGAGAGGAGAGTTATTTGGTTCCTATTGTTGAGGAAGGATGCTATCCACTTGAGAGCGTTTCCACGGATTCCTAGGGAGTGGAGGTCATCCCAGATTGGACACATTGAAGACCCCGGAACTTTCCTCTTACAGAGTCAGATTATGTTGGTAAAGAGCGTCTCCGGGTGTTGATGAAGATGTTCCGGATCCAAGGTTTGTTGGGAAGGAGAGCCCTATCTGGCTGTGACCAGTGGGTGGTACCTACCTCATTCCGAAGCCTGATGTTGAACCACGCCCATAATGCAGCCACTGCCGGGCATAGGGGGTTTCATACGACATTGGAAATCTTGCGCAAGGTTGCCTACTGGCCACATATGGGCCAGGATGTCAAGGATGGCACTCTGTCAAGAGTGGCACAGGGCCCCCAGGTATGGTTTGGGTGGCTGTGCTGATGTAAGGTGACAGATAAGTACACACACAGCAGGAAACTCAACAAGAAAGAAAAGTAGGCAACTGTAGTTATGAACAGAAAGAGACAGGAAATACAAAGATACAAACAAACTGGATTCCCTCTTGGGGTGTATGCAGAAATGGAGAAGAGTGTTACACGGACCTTTGGAAACTCCAGCCTTCTGCACAGATTACTATTACAGGTGCCCACTCTGTATGCTCATTGCTGGGAACAACAGCTGTGGGTGTCTGTAACACTGAAAACGCGACAAGGGAAGGGGCAGAGATTGCCTGCCGGGAACCAACAGTCAAGCTCTGTACAAAGGATCAGCATAAGACACAAGAGAGACAAGAACAGAAATAACCAGAGAAAAGGAAGTCTAAGAGAAACCTAGCAAAAGGGAATGAAGGAAAAAACAGTACAATAGAAATGGGTAAACTAAAGGGGAGGACAGAGGACTCAAGGAAGAGAAGGACAGGGATCAAGAACAAGGGGTTGCAAACAAGGAAGAGAGCAAGTGAGCAGCAGCCAGGAAATAGGGGGGCTGCAAACAAGGAAGCAGGGCTGCAGTAACGGATGGCACAAGGTGCAGAAAAACTGTAGTAGATTGCAGAGGACTGTAGTAGGCTGCAAGGCAGAGAGTCCAGAGGAGCAGGACTGAGAGCTGTAGCAGGCGGCGCACAGAGAGCGCAGAGGAGTAGGGCAGCAAGGAGCGAGCCCAAAGGAACAAGGCGTCGAGGCAGGGAGCCCAGAGGGTCAGGGCTGAAAGCAGAAGAGAGTAGCAGGCTGCAAGGCAGGGAACCCAGAGGACCCGGGCTGTAGGCAATGGAGAATTGCAGGCTGCAAGGCAGGGAGCCCAGAGGAGCAGGGCAGCGAGGCAGGGAGCCCGGAAGGCTAGGGCTGTAGGCAGCAGAGTGTAGCAGGCGGCAAGGCAGGGAGCCCAGAGGACCAGGGCTGTAGGCAGCGGAGTGTAACAGGCGGCAAGGCAGGGAGCCCAGAGGACCAAGGCTGTAGGCAGCAGAGTGTAACAGGCTGCAAGGCAGGGAGCCCAGAGGACCAGGGCTGTAGGCAGCAGAGTGTAACAGGCGGCAAGGCAGGGAGCCCAGAGGACCCGGGCTGTAGGCAGCGGAGTGTAACAGGCTGCAAGGCAGGGAGCCCAGAGGAGCAGGGCTGTGAGGCAGAGAGCCCAGAAGGCTAGGGCTGTAGGCAGCAGAGTGTAGCAGGCTGCAAGGCAGGCAGCCCCAAAAGAGTACTGGATCAAAGCAGGAAAATGCAGCAACAGGAACAGCATACAAATTCGAGTAACAAGGCAAAAAGGAGCTGGGAGGACTCTTGATGCAAGAGACTGAGCTCCTGCAGGCAGCTGCCTAAATACCGCCCTGCCCTGTACTGGGGCAGGCTAATTGGCAGCACCTGGAGCAGCCCACCTGAAGGTAATCTACCTCCTCCCTCTCTGGTCCTGAGATGGTGGAAGCAGCACTGATCGCTAGGGCATCTGGGGATTGTGGTTCCAATACTGACTAATGGGAATGGCCAGGAATTGATAGCTGTAGCAAGGTGCATTATGGTACATGTAGTTAGCTGAATTAAATAGGAAAGTACCAATGTCGTACAAATGGAAATTAAGGACCAAAATGTGAATAGGGGTTGTTTAAAGAGTATTAGGAAGATAAACAAGTACCATATCGGCCATGATGGTTGCCAATGTGTGCGCCAGTGGCACAGGCGTGACAGGATGCCCCTCTCCATGCCCCCTGAAGACTGACCAACAGGAAGAGCACGTCCAAGGCCTGTCACACTGTGAGAGAGTCTTATACTAATAAGGCACATCATGAAGATCCAAAAGCTGTGTAAGGCTGCAAGGTGAGAGCTTTTACAGGAGGAATCTTTATCAATGTTTAGAACCCTTGAGATCGAATCCAGAAAAGACAAAGTCTTAGGGGCACCAAACACAACAGTGTGTTCATGAACTGAGAGACTGTGAAGATCTGCTGCAGGCTCCATGGCACATATGTCTTTGTAAGTAGTGGTTTCCCTTAGGGCTGGCAACGGTACAGTGCTGAAAGGTGGAACCAGATATACAGCTGAATAGGTTGCTCTAGGAGGGTCTTGCAAATATTCAGAAGCAGCAATGGCAACATTACGATTTGCAGCAGGGACTTCAGGAGTCACAAATGTTGCAGGGACACCCTGAGTTGCAGGGAGTTCAGAAGCCACAGCAGCCGGGAGATCATGAATAACAGTCGGAGGTTCTGGTGCTGTAGCGGCTGAGAGTATAGGTGCCACAGGAGTACCAGCGGGCAGGGACGCAACTGAGACTGATGGAGTACAGTCTGGTAGTTTAGGTGCTGCAGAGGCACCAGCAGGAACAACCGGAGCTGTAGCCTTAATAGGAGAGCTGTTAACTGGCGTTGCAACAGGTACTGTCCTTGCAGGCAGAGAGGAAGGGGGTGCTTCTACTGCAGTAAGAGTGATTGGAGATGCTGCATCAGTAGCAGATTCAGAAGTACTAGCAGGAGGAGCAGCAGAGATTGGGCTTGCAGATTATGTAACAGGTAGCATGGCTGATGGAGGATCAGGAAAGGGTAGGCTTTCTGATGGCTGGCCTTCACAGTCTTGTGTGCTCAGGTTGATAGATGGTCTGGGGTATTGACTGTTGGCAAAGCTGGATTCCAGACAGGTACTGGGTATAGTTCAGGATCTGACTCATGGTCTGATGCACAAAAGTCCATAGAAGCAGAGTACCTCTCTGACTTGGTCACCTCTTTAGAGGCTGTAAGTGTGAGCAAAGGACCGCCATCAAGGGTAAGAACGGGACAATCCTTTGACTCAGCAGGATCTCCAGTCAGATTATTACACTTGATTTGTGGTGTAAAGGCAGTGTGAGTGATTTGGCCCACCGAAGGAGTTAGTTCTTCACTATCTGAACAACAGCCTGAGTTACTGTGGCTAGTAAGTGAATGCGCTATGTCAAACTTTAGAAGGTATGCATATGCCAAGTTCAGGTCTTCCATGTGCTCTGTATAAGTCTGTATCCTTTTCTGTATTACCATTCCAGGCCTTATCATGCCAATCTCTAAAGACAGAATGTCGGGTGTTGGGCATTGTGTCAGATGGTCTGGTAAATTGTGTCCCTTTGGTAGATTCTTACCATGCAAATAGACAAATTCATCATAGAGGTCTTCGGTTTGTCTTTTAAGGCGTAAGAGTTGTTCTTGTAACTGGTATGTTCCATTAGCCAGTTCTACAGCTTCAGAATCTGGTGTAGCAGAAAATTCAGGTGTAGCAATATGAAGACTGACCTTAGAGTTATTGTGGTTAGTAGTTACCTGGGAGGCATTAAGACAACCAATGGTCAGTATTGGTCCTTTGTACCCAGTACTAGCGGCTTTAACCTCAGGATACTGAATGTCTTGTCCTGTTAAATGAGTGTTATCAGCAGTCTGGGGAGGTTGTGTAGTTTGCCAAGCTGATCTTGAGCATTTCACTTTGGCAACAACGTACTTTGGTTGAGGGTCTGTCACAATGAGTGCAATATCATTGACTGTAGCAGTGTTCAGACATTGGTCCTGAGACAGGGCAGCCTGGGATAAAGGAATACAAGATTTGTGTACAGGCTGAATGTCAAATGCAGTGTCAGAAGAAATGCCAGAAGGCACAGGAGTGTTTTCCACTGTTTGGGCTAACAAAATCTGAAAGAATTCATTATCTTGCTGTAGTTCTTCAACAGATAGGGACTGCGGATCATAGTTGCAAAGGTCATAGTAGTTATACATAGAAGGGTCAGAGAGCCAGTGAGTGTAGTACTGTGCTTGCAAACCTTTGTTTACTAGGGTGAGTCTGTCTTTTAAACTAGGTATTTTGTTTGCTGTCCTCAGGAAAACTTTAGACTTTTGCAGAGGTTTCTTGACCTGAAAGGAAAACATCTTTGGTCTGTGTGTGCCTTTCCTGCCTACGGAACAAGATGTTTTTTGCTCTTGCATTCTGTCAAGAATGGCACTCTGTCAAGAGTGGCACAGGGTCCCCAGGTATGGTTTGGGTGGCTGTGCTGATGTAAGGTGACAGATAAGTACACACACAGCAGGAAACTCAACAAGAAAGAAAAGTATGCAACTGTAGTTGTGAACAGAAAGGGGCAGGAAATACAAAGATACAAACAAATTGGATTCCCTCTTGGGGTGTATGCAGAAATTGAGAAGAGTGTTCCACGAACCTTTGGAAACTCCAGCCTTCTGCACAGATTACTATTACAGGGGCCCACTCTGTATGCTCATTGCTGGGAACAACAGCTGTGGGTGTCTGTAACACTGAAAACACGACAAAGGAAGGGGCAGAGGTTGCCTGCCGGGAACCAACAGTCAAGTTCTGTACAAAGGATCAACATAAGACACAAGAGAGACAAGAACAGAAATAACCAGAGAAAAGGAGGTCTAAGAGAAATCTAGCAGAAGGGAATGAAGGAAAAACCAGTACAATAGAAATGGGTAAACTAAAGGGGAAGACAGAGGACTCAAGGAAGAGAAGGACAGGGATCAAGAACAAGGGGTTGCAAACAAGGAAGAGAGCAAGGGAGCAGCAGCCAGGAAATAGGGGGGCTGCAAACAAGGAAGCAGGGCTGCAGTAACCGATGGCACAAGGTGCAGAAAAACTGTAGTGGATTGTAGTAGGCTGCAAGGCAGAGAGTCCAGAGGAGCAGGACTGAGAGCTGTAGCAGGTGGCGCACAGAGAGCCCAGAGGAGTAGGGCAGCAAGGAGCGAGCCCAAAGGAACAAGGCGTCGAGGCAGGGAGCGCAGAGGGTCAGGGCTGAAAGCAGAAGAGAGTAGCAAGCTGCAAGGCAGGGAGCCCAGAGGACCCGGGCAGCGAGGCAGGGAGCCCAGAAAGCTAGGGCTGTAGGCAGCGGAGTGTAACAGGCGGCAAGGTAGGGAGCCCAGAGGACCAGGGCTGTAGGCAGCGGAGTGTAACAGGTCTCAAGGCAGGGAGCCCAGAGGACCAGGGCTGTAGGCAGCAGAGTGTAACATGCTGCAAGGCAGGGAGCCCAGTGAACCAGGGCTGTAGGCAGCGGAGTGTAACAGGCGGCAAGGCAGGGAGCCCAGAGGACCAGGGCTGTAGGCAGCAGAGTGTAGCAGGCTGCAAGGCAGGCAGCCCCAAAAGAGTACTGGATCAAAGCAGGAAAATGCAGCAACAGGAACAGCATACAAAAAATCGAGTAACAAGGCAAAAAGGGGCTGGGAGGACTCTTGATGCAAGAGACTGAGCTCCTGCAGGCAGCTGCTTAAATACAGCCCTGCCCTGTACTGAGGCAGGCTAATTGGCAGCACCTGGAGCAGCCCACCTGAAGGTAATCTGCCTCCTCCCTCTCTGGTCCTGAGATGGTGGAAGCAGCACTGATCGCTAGGGCTTCTGGGAATTGTGGTTCCAATAATTACTAATGGGAATGGCCAGGAATTGATAGCTGTAGCAAGGTGCATTATGGTACATGTAGTTCGCTGAATTAAATAGGAAAGTACCAATGTCGTACAAATGGAAATTAAGGACCAAAATGTGAATAGGGGTTGTTTAAAGAGTATTATGAAGATAAACAAGTACCATATCGGCCATGATGGTTGCCAATGTGTGCGCCAGTGGCACAGGCGTGACACAGGACCATTGGAAATCTTGTGCAAGGTTGCCTACTTGCCACATATGGGCCAGGACCATTGGAAATCTTGCGTGAGGTTGCCTACTGGCCACATGTGGGGTATCTTGTGTGTGTGTGCTCCATTCCAACCCAGTTCACTCACACACAGATCTCCCCTACAAAAAAGGGGAATGACATTGCCTTGGTCAGATTTGCAAGTTGATTTCATCGGGCAAGTGATTCGCTCCTCTAGAGGAAACAAGTACATGTTGACTGTGACATGCTTGTTCACCAAGTGTGTAAAATGTCTTCCAGTCCTGAAATGGTAAGGTAGAGACAGCTGCTGCACTAATGATCAACCATGTCTTCTCTCATTTAGGTCTCCCGCAAAGGATTGAGTTGGAACGAGGAAGCCATTTTACCAGTGAGGTGATAGCAAAGATGTCGGAGATTCTAGGGGTAAAAAATAACAACTCCACATTGCCTACTGCTTGGCCTCAAGTGGGGTGGGTGGGTGGAGAGAAACAACAAAACAATTGTGAGTAGCTTAAAGAAGTTTGTGACAGACTCTGGACCCAGTTTGGACATCCGATTGCTGCTTGTCCAATTAGGTCTACACCATCTTCTGCAACAAAGAAGTCTCCATTTGAGCTCATGACCGGCCGAAAAATTGTGTTACGATGGCATCTGCTCTATAGGACTCAGGAGCAGACCCTGATAAATGCATCCACTACTCATCAATACAATGAAAATTTAAGGGCGCACCTCCAGAATGCTTTTGCTTATGCTCAGCACAATTTAGAAAAGTCAGCTGAAGGAATGAAGACCTACTATGAGCTAATAAAGAGTATGAAATAGGTGACCAGGTTTATCTGTACAATTTTCAAAGTAATCAGGCGAAGGAGCAGAAATTCCTTCCATCTTGGCGTGGTGCCTTTGAAATTGTAGATAAAAGATCACCTGTTGCTTACAAGATCCGCATCCCAAAAGGAGAACAGATAGAAGAAAAATGGGTCAACATCAACCAGTTGAAAAGCTGTCATCCCAGACATGCTTTACGACTGATTGATGAGCCAAATGAAAGTCGAGTAGAGGAACCATCTGAAGAATGAAAAGGAACGATGAAAAAAAGTGATTGAAAAATATGTATCAAATCACAAAAAGAAGCTGAGCATTGTCAGCCAACTGCAGCACTCCACAGAAAGGAACAGCAAATTCACATCAACATCGGGAATCTCTGTATCACGTCCTTTATTGGATACATGGTGGACAAGGTAAAGCAGAGAAAACAACAACGCATTTCACACTGGCAGGCTTCGTCAGATTGTTTGAGTGAGTGTGTTTCCAGAATTTGATCATCCTGCAGGCTGTGAGTGCTTCTTCCATTTCTATCGTCTAGTGCGATAGCTAACTAGTCATGCTGGGCTAACCATGGCCGGCCTTTTGCACCTATATGTGTCGTACTGAAATCTCATATGGTTTTACTGCCCGTGAAAGTATTAGCTGCTATTGGTTTATTTATGCATATGTTTTACACCTGTTGATATGATGATATTGCGATGTAAGTAAGTCTTTGACCGTGTGTAATCATACATGCACTTGGTGCTCGCTCCATCATAAAAATTTATATTTTTCTGCACCCATGTGACTTAAGGGCATCATCATAATGTACTTAGATTTACCTATAGCATGACTTAAAGTGCAGTGTGCAATATGGCTGAATATCGGTAGGCCATATAAAGTGCATAATGCATTTGGAACCCTCAGTTGTCCCAATTGTTGTCTGGAGGTACTTGAGGTACTTGAATAGTATCAGAAAATATGGTGTCTAGAGGTGCTTAAATTGTAACAAAGCATGTGGTAAAGTGCGTAGTGCATCAGAGTTAATAATTATGCACCTAACAATACAGGATGATAAGTCCACGGCCATGGATATAGAATGTAAAGTGTCCCCAGGTATGGTTTGGGTGGCTGTGCTGATGTAAGGTGACAGATAAGTACACACACAGCAGGAAACTCAACAAGAAAGAAAAGTATGCAACTGTAGTTGTGAACAGAAAGGGGCAGGAAATACAAAGATACAAACAAACTGGATTCCCTCTTGGGGTGTATGCAGAAATTGAGAAGAGTGTTCCACGGACCTTTGGAAACTCCAGCCTTCTGCACAGATTACTATTATAGGGGCCCACTCTGTATGCTCATTGCTGGGAACAACAGCTGTGGGTGTCTGTAACACTGAAAACACGACAAAGGAAGGGGCAGAGGTTGCCTGCCGGGAACCAACAGTCAAGCTCTGTACAAAGGATCAACATAAGACACAAGAGAGACAAGAACAGAAATAACCAGAGAAAAGGAGGTCTAAGAGAAATCTAGCAGAAGGGAATGAAGGAAAAAACAGTACAATAGAAATGGGTAAACTAAAGGGGAAGACAGAGAACTCAAGGAAGAGAAGGACAGGGATCAAGAACAAGGGGTTGCAAACAAGGAAGAGAGCAAGGGAGCAGCAGCCAGGAAATAGGGGGGCTGCAAACAAGGAAGCAGGGCTGCAGTAACAGATGGCACAAGGTGCAGAAAAATTGTAGTGTATTGTAGTAGGCTGCAAGGCAGAGAGTCCAGATGAGCAGGACTGAGAGCTGTAGCAGGTGGCGCACAGGAGTAGGGCAGCAAGGAGCGAGCCCAAAGGAACAAGGCGTTGAGGCAGGGAGCCCAGAGGGTCAGGGCTGAAAGCAGAAGAGAGTAGCAGGCTGCAAGGCAGGGAGCCCAGAGGACCCGGGCAGCGAGGCAGGGAGCCCAGAAGGCTAGGGCTGTAGGCAGCGGAGTGTAACAGGCGGCAAGCCAGGGAGCCCAGAGGACCAGGGCTGTAGGCAGCGGAGTGTAACAGGTGGCAAGGCAGGGAGCCCACAGGACCAGGGCTGTAGGCAGCGGAGTGTAACAGGCTACAAGGCAGGGAGCCCAGTGGACCAGGGCTGTAGGCAGCGGAGTGTAACAGGCGTCAAGGCAGGGAGCCCAGAGGACCAGGGCTGTAGGCAGCAGAGTGTAGCAGGCTGCAAGGCAGGCAGCCCCAAAAGAGTACTGGATCAAAGCAGGAAAATGCAGCAACAGGAACAGCATACAGAAAATCGAGTAACAAGGCAAAAAGGGGCTGGGAGGACTCTTGATGCAAGAGACTGAGCTCCTGCAGGCAGCTGCTTAAATACAGCCCTGCCCTGTACTGAGGCAGGCTAATTGGCAGCACCTGGAGCAGCCCACCTGAAGGTAATCTGCCTCCTCCCTCTCTGGTCCTGAGATGGTGGAAGCAGCACTGATCGCTAGGGCTTCTGGGGATTGTGGTTCCAATACTGACTAATGGGAATGGCCAGGAATTGATAGCTGTAGCAAGGTGCATTATGGTACATGTAGTTCGCTGAATTAAATAGGAAAGTACCAATGTCGTACAAATGGAAATTAAGGACCAAAATGTGAATAGGGGTTGTTTAAAGAGTATTATGAAGATAAACAAGTACCATATCGGCCATGATGGTTGCCAATGTGTGCGCCAGTGGCACAGGCGTGACACAGGACCATTGGAAATCTTGTGCAAGGTTGCCTACTTGCCACATATGGGCCAGGACCATTGGAAATCTTGCGTGAGGTTGCCTACTGGCCACATGTGGGGTATCTTGTGTGTGTGTGCTCCATTCCAACCCAGTTCACTCACACACAGATCTCCCCTCCAGAAAAGGGGAATGACATTGCCTTGGTCAGATTTGCAAGTTGATTTCATCGGGCAAGTGATTCGCTCCTCTAGAGGAAACAAGTACATGTTGACTGTGACATGCTTGTTCACCAAGTGTGTAAAATGTCTTCCAGCCCCGAAATGGTAAGGTAGAGACAGCTGCTACATTACTGATCAACCATGTCTTCTCTCATTTAGGTCTCCCGCAAAAGATTGAGTTGGAACGAGGAAGCCATTTTACCAGTGAGGTGATAGCAAAGATGTCGGAGATTCTAGGGGTAAAAAATAACAACTCCACATTGCCTACTGCTTGGCCTCAAGTGGGGTGGGTGGGTGGAGAGAAACAACAAAACAATTGTGAGTAGCTTAAAGAAGTTTGTGACAGACTCTGGACCCAGTTTGGACATCCGATTGCTGCTTGTCCAATTAGGTCTACACCATCTTCTGCAAGAAAGAAGTCTCCATTTGAGCTCATGACCAGCCGAAAAATTGTGTTATGACGGCATCTGCTCTATAGGACTCAGGAGCAGACCCTGATAAATGCATCCACTACTCATCAATACAATGAAAATTTAAGGGCGCACCTCCAGAATGCTTTTGCTTATGCTCAGCACAATTTAGAAAAGTCAGCTGAAGGAATGAAGACCTACTATGAGCTAATAAAGAGTATGAAATAGGTGACCAGGTTTATCTGTACAATTTTCAAAGTAATCAGGCGAAGGAGCAGAAATTCCTTCCATCTTGGCGTGGTGCCTTTGAAATTGTAGATAAAAGATCACCTGTTGCTTACAAGATCCGCATCCCAAAAGGAGAACAGATAGAAGAAAAATGGGTCAACATCAACCAGTTGAAAAGCTGTCATCCCAGACATGCTTTACGACTGATTGATGAGCCAAATGAAAGTCGAGTAGAGGAACCATCTGAAGAATGAAAAGGAACGATGAAAAAAAGTGATTGAAAAATATGTATCAAATCACAAAAAGAAGCTGAGCATTGTCAGCCAACTGCAGCACTCCACAGAAAGGAACAGCAAATTCACATCAACATCGGGAATCTCTGTATCACGTCCTTTATTGGATACATGGTGGACAAGGTAAAGCAGAGAAAACAACAACGCATTTCACACTGGCAGGCTTCGTCAGATTGTTTGAGTGAGTGTGTTTCCAGAATTTGATCATCCTGCAGGCTGTGAGTGCTTCTTCCATTTCTATCGTCTAGTGCGATAGCTAACTAGTCATGCTGGGCTAACCATGGCCGGCCTTTTGCACCTATATGTGTCGTACTGAAATCTCATATGGTTTTACTGCCCGTGAAAGTATTAGCTGCTATTGGTTTATTTATGCATATGTTTTACACCTGTTGATATGATGATATTGCGATGTAAGTAAGTCTTTGACCGTGTGTAATCATACATGCACTTGGTGCTCGCTCCATCATAAAAATTTATATTTTTCTGCACCCATGTGACTTAAGGGCATCATCATAATGTACTTAGATTTACCTATAGCATGACTTAAAGTGCAGTGTGCAATATGGCTGAATATCGGTAGGCCATATAAAGTGCATAATGCATTTGGAACCCTCAGTTGTCCCAATTGTTGTCTGGAGGTACTTGAGGTACTTGAATAGTATCAGAAAATATGGTGTCTAGAGGTGCTTAAATTGTAACAAAGCATGTGGTAAAGTGCGTAGTGCATCAGAGTTAATAATTATGCACCTAACAATACAGGATGATAAGTCCACGGCCATGGATATAGAATGTAAAGTGTCCCCAGGTATGGTTTGGGTGGCTGTGCTGATGTAAGGTGACAGATAAGTACACACACAGCAGGAAACTCAACAAGAAAGAAAAGTATGCAACTGTAGTTGTGAACAGAAAGGGGCAGGAAATACAAAGATACAAACAAACTGGATTCCCTCTTGGGGTGTATGCAGAAATTGAGAAGAGTGTTCCACGGACCTTTGGAAACTCCAGCCTTCTGCACAGATTACTATTATAGGGGCCCACTCTGTATGCTCATTGCTGGGAACAACAGCTGTGGGTGTCTGTAACACTGAAAACACGACAAAGGAAGGGGCAGAGGTTGCCTGCCGGGAACCAACAGTCAAGCTCTGTACAAAGGATCAACATAAGACACAAGAGAGACAAGAACAGAAATAACCAGAGAAAAGGAGGTCTAAGAGAAATCTAGCAGAAGGGAATGAAGGAAAAAACAGTACAATAGAAATGGGTAAACTAAAGGGGAAGACAGAGAACTCAAGGAAGAGAAGGACAGGGATCAAGAACAAGGGGTTGCAAACAAGGAAGAGAGCAAGGGAGCAGCAGCCAGGAAATAGGGGGGCTGCAAACAAGGAAGCAGGGCTGCAGTAACAGATGGCACAAGGTGCAGAAAAATTGTAGTGTATTGTAGTAGGCTGCAAGGCAGAGAGTCCAGATGAGCAGGACTGAGAGCTGTAGCAGGTGGCGCACAGGAGTAGGGCAGCAAGGAGCGAGCCCAAAGGAACAAGGCGTTGAGGCAGGGAGCCCAGAGGGTCAGGGCTGAAAGCAGAAGAGAGTAGCAGGCTGCAAGGCAGGGAGCCCAGAGGACCCGGGCAGCGAGGCAGGGAGCCCAGAAGGCTAGGGCTGTAGGCAGCGGAGTGTAACAGGCGGCAAGCCAGGGAGCCCAGAGGACCAGGGCTGTAGGCAGCGGAGTGTAACAGGTGGCAAGGCAGGGAGCCCACAGGACCAGGGCTGTAGGCAGCGGAGTGTAACAGGCTACAAGGCAGGGAGCCCAGTGGACCAGGGCTGTAGGCAGCGGAGTGTAACAGGCGTCAAGGCAGGGAGCCCAGAGGACCAGGGCTGTAGGCAGCAGAGTGTAGCAGGCTGCAAGGCAGGCAGCCCCAAAAGAGTACTGGATCAAAGCAGGAAAATGCAGCAACAGGAACAGCATACAGAAAATCGAGTAACAAGGCAAAAAGGGGCTGGGAGGACTCTTGATGCAAGAGACTGAGCTCCTGCAGGCAGCTGCTTAAATACAGCCCTGCCCTGTACTGAGGCAGGCTAATTGGCAGCACCTGGAGCAGCCCACCTGAAGGTAATCTGCCTCCTCCCTCTCTGGTCCTGAGATGGTGGAAGCAGCACTGATCGCTAGGGCTTCTGGGGATTGTGGTTCCAATACTGACTAATGGGAATGGCCAGGAATTGATAGCTGTAGCAAGGTGCATTATGGTACATGTAGTTCGCTGAATTAAATAGGAAAGTACCAATGTCGTACAAATGGAAATTAAGGACCAAAATGTGAATAGGGGTTGTTTAAAGAGTATTATGAAGATAAACAAGTACCATATCGGCCATGATGGTTGCCAATGTGTGCGCCAGTGGCACAGGCGTGACACAGGACCATTGGAAATCTTGTGCAAGGTTGCCTACTTGCCACATATGGGCCAGGACCATTGGAAATCTTGCGTGAGGTTGCCTACTGGCCACATGTGGGGTATCTTGTGTGTGTGTGCTCCATTCCAACCCAGTTCACTCACACACAGATCTCCCCTCCAGAAAAGGGGAATGACATTGCCTTGGTCAGATTTGCAAGTTGATTTCATCGGGCAAGTGATTCGCTCCTCTAGAGGAAACAAGTACATGTTGACTGTGACATGCTTGTTCACCAAGTGTGTAAAATGTCTTCCAGCCCCGAAATGGTAAGGTAGAGACAGCTGCTACATTACTGATCAACCATGTCTTCTCTCATTTAGGTCTCCCGCAAAAGATTGAGTTGGAACGAGGAAGCCATTTTACCAGTGAGGTGATAGCAAAGATGTCGGAGATTCTAGGGGTAAAAAATAACAACTCCACATTGCCTACTGCTTGGCCTCAAGTGGGGTGGGTGGGTGGAGAGAAACAACAAAACAATTGTGAGTAGCTTAAAGAAGTTTGTGACAGACTCTGGACCCAGTTTGGACATCCGATTGCTGCTTGTCCAATTAGGTCTACACCATCTTCTGCAAGAAAGAAGTCTCCATTTGAGCTCATGACCAGCCGAAAAATTGTGTTATGACGGCATCTGCTCTATAGGACTCAGGAGCAGACCCTGATAAATGCATCCACTACTCATCAATACAATGAAAATTTAAGGGCGCACCTCCAGAATGATTTTGCTTATGCTCAGCACAATTTAGAAAAGTGAGCTGAAGGAATGAAGACCTACTATGATCTAAGAAAGAGTATGAAATAGGTGACCCGGTTTATCTGTACAATTTTCAAAGTAATCAGGCGAAGGAGCAGAAATTCCTTCCATCTTGGCGTGGTGCCTTTGAAATTGTAGATAAAATATCACCTGTTGCTTACAAGATCCGCATCCCAAAAGGAGAACAGATAAAAGAAAAATGGGTCCAGATCAACCAGTTGAAACGCTGTCATCCCAGACATGCTTTACGACTGATTGATGAGCCAAATGAAAGTCGAGCAGAGGAACCATCTGAAGAATGAAAAGGAACGATGAAAAAAGGTGATTGAAATATATGTATCAAATCACAAAAAGAAGCTGAGCATTGTCAGCCAACTGCAGCACTCCTCAGAAAGGAACAGCAAATTCACATCAACATCGGGAATCTCTGTATCACGTCCTTTATTGGATACATGGTGGACAAGGTAAAGCAGAGAAAACAACAACGCATTTCACACTGGCAGGCTTCGTCAGATTGTTTGAGTGAGTGTGTTTCCAGAATTTGATCATCCTGCAGGCTGTGAGTGCTTCCTCCATTTCTATCGTCTAGTGCGATAGCTAACTAGTCATGCTGGGCTAACCATGGCCACCCATTTGCACCTATATGTGTCGTACTGAAATCTCATATGGTTTTACTGCCCGTGAAAGTATTAGCTGCTATTGGTTTAGTTATGCATATGTTTTACACCTGTTGATATGATGATATTGCGATGTAAGTAAGTCTTTGACCGTGTGTAATCATACATGCACTTGGTGCTCGCTCCATCATAAAAATTTATATTTTTCTGCACCCATGTGACTTAAGGGCATCATCATAATGTACTCAGATTTACCTAAAGCATGACTTAAAGTGCAGTGTGCAATAAGGCTGAATATCGGTAGGCCATATAAAGTGCATAATGCATTTGGAACCCTCAGTTGTCCCAATTGTTGTCTGGAGGTACTTGAGGTACTTGAATAGTATCAGAAAATATGGTGTCTAGAGGTGCTTAAATTGTAACAAAGCATGTGGTAAAGTGCGTAGTGCATCAGAGTTAATAATTATGCACCTAACAATACAGGATGATAAGTCCACGGCCATGGATATAGAATGTAAAGTGCATGGTGCTTGGTTTGACCTTAAATTGAGTGTATCGGGTAGTAAAATATTACACTGAGAGAGGGAGATGTGATACAGTACCTAATCATTAGGGTAAATATGTTGTAAGCACCATGCTGGTTTTGAAACATCGCCACGGGATGTTCAAGTTTACCTCTACCAGGGCCTAACGTGCAACGTGCTAAATTGCTAGCTGCTAATATGACATATAAAGTGCATAATGTATTTGGGAACCCTGAGTGTAGTACGATATTACCTGAAGATGTTTGAGAATGTACAAAAATAGAGCTATAAAGTGCGTAGTACATCTGAATTTAAAATTGGGCAGCCTGAGATGCATAATACTAAGTCTGCGGACATGGCTATATGATGTAAGGTGCCTGGTGCGTGGTGTGTCCCCACATTTGTTAATACAGTGCTATGTTAAAATCGGAAGGTGCCGTAAATTGAAATACATAAAAGTGGATCACAAAGGTGCAAAATGCATCAAAATATGTTTTGAACTGATCAGTTAACAGTCATTTACAATAGTGTGGGATATAAAGTTAGTTCTCACCAACAAAATCTTACTGTGTTAAGAAGGCACTGATTGCATATCATCCAAATACAACATTACACTGGGAATGAAATAAGTCTACAAGCCTGATGAATGACATAAGAATAACAATTGAAAGCCAACAGAGAAAAATAAAGTTCTACTGTGGAGAGAGTGATATAGTAGTGAATTAAAATAAAACCATATGTGTTTAAAACATTAAAATGTAACCTTCCGGGCCACAAAATACTTATTGTGATCAGAATACAAACATCACAGAAAAAGGGGTGTAGTGGGACAGAGCTCTTGAATTGCCAAATAATTGGTTCATTATCTTGAGTACTCTAGTCCACCACGAAGGTACAGAGCTCCTCATCTTTGTGTTCTCCTGGGGTTTTTGTATTGTAGACTATGTACAGGCTCTCTAGTTGTCTTAATTTTCACTCTCGTTTTCTCCTCTCGGATGTAAGGGTACAGTGTCAATTCCAAAGTACTTAAAAGATGTACTATCCCCTCCATGTTTCTCATCAAAATGTTTAGCAAGAGGATATGTTGGCTCATGATTGATGCTGTACCCCCCAACCCAGAGATGGAAGGGGAGACTGGAGTGCCCACTCCCTGATGAAGTAAATTACGCATAAGGAAACCCCACTCTGCCCTGTTCTTCCCCAACAAAGAGTCATGGAAGAACAGGGGGGGCATGTGGGGTACATTGAAAGGCCCGAAACAGAAGTCCCTTTCAAATGAATGGCAGGCATTTTAAACACTGAAAGAAAAACGGCCTGGCTTTTGTTTTTGTTTTTCAAGTAAAGTTAAAGAGCCATGTGGAAAGAGGGCTATTACCAATGGAGAAGCAGCATTTAATTAACAAATGAATGAGGAATCAAATTTCCCTGTCACATGGAAAACGGGATTTTTAAACATTGAAAACAAAGAAACGGCAATCACATGTGTGTCCGAATTAAAATTGGCTTTCAAAAATAAAAATGAAAATAATCTCACCGCTCATAGAACAATGTTAGGAAAACAAACCATGTGTGGGTTGACAAACAGCAATGTATATTATGTTTCACCCACAAAACTCCTGTAACATTTGAAGAGCCACTTTGTCTTCATGAAAAAAATGTCAGCCCAAGGCAAACCCTTTTGCTGGCTGAGGGTAAAACATCACAATGAAAACTCCCACTTCCAGCCTGGATGTCACATCTCCCTTACAATAAGCTCGGCAATAGAATTTCCTGCTGATGGTGTTGAAAGCCTAGTGTCTTCCGGACCTGCTGGCTCTGAAAGCAGAGACTTCAAGGGAAGTCATCCTTGGCTGGAGCATGACTAAAAGGTGTGAAGACTGGGACTTCAACTTCAAAGAGCAAGCTTCCAGCACAAAGGAGACTGATAAAAAAAAACTCTGGGCAAAGGCTAACCCAGTGAAAACAAATGACCTGAAAGCAGAAACTGCCATTTGTCCCACATGAACATTCACAATTAATTTAAAAGGACTATTATCATTTAGGCCTTTTTTCTCAGCAACCCTAATGTGGATTGATTTCATTTTTGTACAATTTTTTAATGTAATTTCTAGGTGATTTGGGGGATATAAAATGCATCTACCTGTGACTTTGGGAACTGCAATGGCCAGTTAGACTAGGTTTCTGGTTGATCTGAACATGTTCCAAGTGTGAGAGTTGGTGAGCGGGTGGAAAGTGAAACTAGGGATATGCTTAATAACTTACTTATTCATAACTGTTGTACTTTTTATGCAAACGGCAGAAATGCGCCACATGGCCGTGCTACACCATACGAATTTGGCAGTCGGCTTATCTAATTCTCCATGATCAGCTAAAACAGAAAAAAGTTGAAAGGAGAACAAAGGGGCGATGACAAATAGAAATAGACATATCTTGCTCCAAACCCCTAAACCAATCCTGACTTGGAGGCTGGAGAGAGTGGGTAACTGTCCAATTCTAGTGGCAGAGATTATTGCAGGGTACTTCCCCAAGATTGTAAAATGGGTGATGTCATTTCTGCTATATAAAGGTGGCTGCACTACGACAGGAGGCAGACAAAAAAACAGGGAGACAGAAAAAGGAGAAAG